>NC_057767.1:38229687-38829687 GCF_010389155.1 Erigeron canadensis
TCAGCTAAATTATCATCGTTTATAACCTTTTTCCAAATGAATTAACTTCTTTTGGGCACAATCACGCAAGAAATGATGCCTAATATCATATGCTTGTGACCTTATTCATGACAGTTTATTTGTAATGTCTATAGTTGACTTATTGTCTATTCTATAGGAGTATCAAGAAAATCCATACCGTAGTCACGAAGTTGTTTGCTGAATCCACAATACTTGGAACAACAGCTACCTGCAGCCATACTCTGCCTCACATGTAGACTGAGCAACACATGTCTATCTTCTTGCATTGCCACGATACCTAATCTTCCTCCTACCACGACAACCGTCGTAGACTTTCTGTCATTGTTACAACCGCCAAAGTCCGAATCATATATGCCAACAAAATCAAACGTTCCTCCCCATTGGATACCATAGACCAAGCCCTTGTTTCCCTTAAGATAACGTAGAATACGCTTTAACTGCATCAATGTGACTCTTTTGACTAGCTTGAAATCTCTAGCGCAAAGACAAACAGCGAACATAATATCTGGACGCGAAGCAGTCAGATACATCAATGAGCCAATAATATCACTAATAATTTGATCCCAAGTTCTCTTTCGAATCAGACCTCCTCAACCATGATTTCTAAATAGACCATAAATTTGATTTTAGAAGAGTACTAGGTATGTCTTGGACTCTAACATTTGAAACCTCTCCAAGATGTCATCGACATACTAGACTGGTGAATAAGAATCCATCTTTCCTTTGATCTACTTGTAGTCCGGGAAAAACTGTAATTCCCCCATAGCACTCATTTCAAATACTTTTCATGCTCATTTCAACTCTTTGCACATCTTTATATGGATGAACCAAAAATGATATCATCCCATAAACTTGTACATTAGATAATCTCGCTTCTTCCACTTGATAAACAATGTGCTGTCTATCGATCCTCTTGAAAACCATTTGTCAACAAAATGCGTCGACAACTTTTCATACCACACTCTGGGTGCTTGATGCAATCCATAAAGAGCCTTATCCAGTCGATATGCTCTTCTTGATAATTCGGATCTTCAACCCCGGTGGTTGGTGAACTACCTTCTTCTTTAACTTCACCGTACAGACGGCACTCTTAACGTCTAACTGATACACCTTTATACCTTTGAAACTGCAAAGCTAAAATAACCTTATAGCTTCAATCCTAGCAACTGTGCAAAAGTTTTCGTTATAGTCATATCTTCTCGTTGTGCAAACCCCTAAACAACCAAACGTGCTTTATTTCTAGTAATGATCCCTTTGTCATCTCGTTTGCATTTATATACCCAACGTTTCCAATCGTTTCTTTACCTCTAGGCACACTACTACACATCCAACTCCAAGTTTTTCAAATTGAGCTAATTCTCTTGCATAGCTTCAACCCAACATGGATCTTGAAGTGCTGCTTTAACACATTCTTAGTTCCACTTGTGAAATGAATCAGAATACAAACACTCAGTTATCAAACTAGTGTCTTTCACTTCACAGAACAACTAGTTAGATCCTTATTCAACTGATTTCTATTTCGAACAGGTTCTGTAGCTTTCCAGAATATTTTTCAACTGGTGATCCTTATTAATTCGATATTGAGGAACCGAATCAACATTCAAACTTTCTCCTCCAAATTTGTTTCTCATCTGAAACTCAGGAGAATGCCATCATCTTCTGATTCTTCAGAAATAGGATCATCATCAGGCAGTGTAACCTTCGATGGATAAGTGGTGTAGTGTTTGCGGGTTCATTATTGTCTGAATTTGTGTCTTATCCTTGTCCTTACCACTTTCATCAATATCATAGTAGACTGAACGTTTGTTGGAGTAGTATCGACATTCCGAGTAGGCGGAGATATAGAGTATTTCCATGTGATCTCTTAAAATAATCACAACATCAATGTCTCAGGATCTGAATAAGATCAGACCCTGTAGTGAACTAAACACCTATCATAATCGAAGTTTTTGCCACTTCCAGAATGATAGCGGGCTTATGACTGACAATCTTGACATTTGTTCCTAAATCAACTTTGCCAGTCTGTTTGTTGTAAACCCGTCGATTGATGTTCCCGGTTTATAACCCATGAGAAATCCCTCTTCAACCTTTGAATCAACTTTGACTGAGGTAGATACTTCAAGAAGTACACGGTACACCAAATGGTTCAACATTCTGTAAATTCGGTTTCTCTTATGTAGAAGCTCATAACATGTCTTATTATGACGCTTAACTACAGTAACCCTATTTAAAATATGACAAGCTGTATTCACCGCCTCCGCCCAAAAATAGTAAGCCCTGAATCTGCAAGCATAGTTCTGGCTGTCTCGATTAGAGTCCTATTCTTACTTTCAGCAACTCCATTCTGTTGTGGTTCATACGGAGAACTGTATTGATGTTGGATTCCCTTTGACAAACAAAAGACATCCATCACATTATTCTTGAATTCAGTTCCGTTGTCACTCCTGATTCTCTTAACACGAACTCCATAAATGTTTTCAGTTTCGACAAAGAAATTTATCAAAATCTGCGGAGTTTCATCTTTCGACTTAAGAAAGAATATCCATGAGAATCTCGAGTAATCATCAGTAACCACCAAACAGTAATACATCCCACCAATACTTCTTACATTTACTGGACCAAATAAATCCATGTGAAGTAATTCGAAAGGATTGGCAATAGAATTTTCTTGTTTCGATTTATGAGCAGACTTTTGCTGTTTACCTTTCAGACAAGGTACACATTTGTCTTCCATTCCAAACCGTTTCATGGGAACGCCGTCAACCAAACCATGTTTGACAATGTCATTCATCTTTCGGAAATTGATATGTCCCATTCTTCTATGCCATAGTAACGATTCAGATTCGTTTGTTTTTTATAACAAGCAAACAGACTCCTCTGGATTATCAACACCTAACACAAGGCCATAGATGTCTCTCTTCCTAGGAGCTTTTAGCAGGATCCAGTCTTCATGAATAACATATCCTGGTTTCAAAATAAATGCTTCTTTCTCATTAAAATGGACAGTGTTACCCTTGTCACAAATCTGAGAAACACTTAATAAATTATGTGATAACTGTTCCACATAATTGACTTTCTCCAGCGTGATCTTCCCATTGACAACATCACCTTGGCCCGAGATGTTTCCGCCCTTGGGACCTGCGAAACTAACATACGAACCATTTACATCTTCATAATTGGACAAAACGTTCTTGTCCCCTGTCATGTGCCGAGAGCATCCACTGTCAACATACCAAAGACTGATAGGCTTCCTTGGTTCTCCCTGCACATTAGACGATAAGATGGTTAGTTTCTGAAGGGAACCCAAACCTTTTGAGGTTTAGGTTTACCGAATTCATCTCTAATGATCCAATATCCATTGCTCTGTAATGGAGCCTTGGATGAAGATGGTGTCACAGACTGTTTCTTAGGTGAAGTGAAACAAGTCTTAGGAGATGAATTCCTTGGTGAGTGAGTACCAAATCTAGGTTGACTCCCTAATCGATCATAGAATTTAGACGAACTATTAATTCTAACAGGAGGGGATCGATTTTGTTGAGTCATCTTCCTAGGTGAATTACTCCTTTGAGGTGTACGAAAACGACTCGGACTTACACTACTAGAAGTAGTATTCTGTAAAAGGTCCCTGTCGTTTTTGGAGTCTTAGATCTATTGACACTAATCCTTTGATCTGTAACAATAGACTCTCCATATGACACATTTCTAAGTAAGTTAACATAATTCTGTGCATTTTTATTATCAGGATGTCTTTTTGCATACTCCTCATAATAATCCTTTTTATATGCACTCATAAATTTTGGTGAAGCTACTTGTTCAACTAGTTTACCCTTCCCTTTAGTATTAGGAATATCACGAACATCCTTTGACTTGACTTGACTGTCATTCTTAGGATCCTTGACCTTCCTATTTGGACATTCAATAGCTATATGGCCTTTCTCACGACAAGTATAGCACTTCTTTACTTGTTGTTTTCTAGATTGACCATTCTCTATTTCAGGGATTGGTATACCATACTCCTTTATTTCATTTATGGTATCAAGCGTCTGTATTGCTTCTTCCATATTTGTTATTGGTTTAAAAGGAGCATAATGTCTATCCTTATATGGAATTTGTTCAGCTAACCATTCTTCTTTATTTTCCACACACCAAACTTTATCAATTCTTGATTTAGGTTCAATCCTATTTATAGATACTTCTTTATCATAAAAAACTGTATCACAGTCTTTCAATGTGTAGTATACTACTTCTTCTGGATTAAAATCTAATTCAGTTTGTTCGTGACCTTGTAGAAGTAAATCGGAATCTTTAGACACATTACTTTCCTTTTTAAGTATAACATTTTCAGCGGTTAAACTAGTTGAATTTTCTTTTAGTTTCAATATTTCTTGTTTTAAATCTGACACCATTCTACACACGTCAATTATAGAAGATAAAGAACAAGATACCTTCTGATCTGCAGCCTTGCAATCTGCCATGTATGCAACAAAATCTTCAGTTGTCATACCTTCAGGTATCACGAAGTTCTTCATCTGCTCTTCAATGCTCTTCATAGAAATGTCATCAACAGGATTTGATGACTCTTCCTTTTCTATAGATGCTTTTACTGCAATCATTTGTTCACTCTCAGATCTTACTGTCTCAGCAACATTACACATATTCTTCTGTACTATCTCAGATGCACTTTCTTCACTTGAGTATACAACATAATCAATCGTTGCAGCTACCTCATCATATAATTCTACCATATAGGCATGATTCGAGGTATCATCGGATTGTGTATCCCATTGATAAGTACCATCTGGATTTTGAACAACAACAGCCTTTGAATCCGAAAATGGTGACGAAACTGGCTGTTGTGGAGTAGCAAGATATGTAATCATTGCTTGCGTCTTATGATTATTCGGAGTAATACCGCCTTGACTGTAATTTTGACGACCAGCAACGGTATTATCAATCCTCTTAGGTCGTTGACACTCTCTTGCAAAATGACCAAATCCATCGCAATTATAACATTTCACCTTGGATTTGTCAAAGCCTTTAGTGCCATTATCTATAGGTCTCCCAGTTCTCTGAGTGGATCTTCTGACCTTAATAGTAAGCATAGCAAGCTGCCATTGTAGATCTATTTCTTCCAAATCATCGGGATCTATTTGATTGTAATCCTCATCAATTACTGCAGGATCAGTAACCTTTCCTCCAATAAATGCTTCATGAGCATTACAAAAGGCTGAGTAAACACTCATTCTTCCTTCTGCAGAACTCATACTCATTGGCATAGAATGAAAAGATTGTACATTGCTCTTGACATTTGTATTGTCATAAGCAACATATCCGGCAATACCTTCAGCATCTACTATTGGTGTAGCTTCTGCACCACTTAGAAATGCATTGTTTCCTGAGCTGGAGCTTGCTAAATGAACAGACTTAACATGATATAAGGATGGATCTTGTGTAAAATCCGAGTAAGTATCCTTAATCCTTCTCTTCATGTCTCTGTTCTTCAGCTTGGAGACTACCTTCTCAAAATCCCATGTACTGTATTCCTGATCATCTTGAAGTTGATGAACATAATCAGTCCAAGTCTTAGGCAGTGAATCCAGAAACTTATCAACTAGCTCAGTTTGAGGATAAACAACTTCAAAGTATGACAACTCAGTGGTCAAATGACTGAATCGAATAATAATCTCGTTAAGAGATTCCCCTTTCAGTCCATTAAAGGCTTCATACTGACGCTTGAGAAGCTTGATACGGTTTTACTTCAAAGTTACATCGCCCTCACAATATCTTTCGAGAGCATCCCATAAATCCTTTGAAGTAGTGTACTTTTTAAACAAATGTACACTATCTTGAGGCAAGGCCAGAGTAAGAGTAGACAATGCCTTTCCCTCAACAGCGTATCTTTTACGTTCTTCAATAGGCATATCAGCATAAGTATACCTACTGATCACTCCGTTCTTCTCATATGAAGGCCAATCAAAACCTTGAGTTATCACTAGCCACATTTCCATGTCAGTGAGACGAATGTAGTCTTCAAAACGTCTCTTCCACATCCAATAATTTTCCATATGGAGAAGCTTTGGAGGTGTATTACCCCGACCAACCTCATGATCGTGCATGATCATCTGGCTGATAAGTAGGGCATTGGGTGAGTTTGCGGCAGCTGGTAAAGTCGTCATTTTCGAATCTTTTGGTGACAAATTAATCGAAATAACAACGTAGATCGTGTGGCACGAAGTCACACGAGGAGTACGTGACACGAAGAACACGAGGTCACGCGAGAAGCACGTGACACGAAGAACACGAAGACACACGAGGTCACGCACCTGAGCACGAAGATCAGTTCATGCAGACGTGACACGAAGCTGACACGAAGTCAAGTTAGTGCTGACGTAGGCACTAAGCAAGGATCACCTCGTGCTGATGTAAGCACGAGGTCGCGCGAAGTTACACACGAACTAAAGGAAAAACACGAATTTCAAACGAATTTGCAATCAATAGCAAATCAAACGATCTTAAACCTTCTGGTAATCAACCTTAGGGCTCTGATACCACTTGTAAGGTGCCCTATTGTTGCGTGGATCGTAATAAGATGTGATTCGTTATGTCAAGAGTGCGGAATCCTCTTGAGATAACTAGATTGCTATTGCCTTTTGTTAATTAATAAGTAATTAATCAACCCAAGGAGATACACAAGGCTTGTGGTTCGTGTAGAAGAACACACGAAGGAACAATTAACCTTAACTCTGAAATTCGTGAATAACTCTCAAGAATTCGTAAATCATTAACAAGGATTAACCTAATTCCGTAGATTAGGTCTTGTATTTATACTAGTTAAGTATTGGATCGTGTTGGCTTAGGCCTTAATCGCAGATTAGGCCCTAAAAAATAATCAATCGATCTGCCTCGTGCTGACGTCAGCACAAGGCCAGTCCTACATGCTGATGACGTCAGCACGAGGTTCAACCCTTTCATTCTTTGTTTTACTTTGTTTGGCTCGTACATAACATCCAATCATCGTTTAAGTGTTCTACGACACTTATAAACATTGATTCTATGTTCTTGTACCTGCAAAACAATATATAACACACAAATACAATATAAAACATAAACATATATAATATTGAAGTTCAAACGTAATCATTAAATATCAACACAAGTTCTTATTTAAATGATTACAAACAAGTTCCTAAAAACATAAACGATAATCAAATCTATGTTGCGATTGTCACAACGAATCTGCATCTACATCATTCTCTCAATCTCGTCAGCGGGTGCAGCTCTATTATCCTCGATCCACTCAATCGCATCAGCAATGGCATGCTCGATGTGCTCCAGACTCTTAGAGTCCAACTTCTCCTGGACTTTATATTCATTAAGCTTATTCTTCATCTTGTATATGCAATTCTCTAACGCATTGAATGCTTCTGATTTCTTCTTGAACTCTTGGTCCTCGAGTTTGTACCTTTTAGCATCTTTTACCATCTTCTCAATGTCTTCTGTGGATAGCCTCCCAGCAGAGCCATCTCCGAGAATGTAAAAATATTCAGGGTCTGGCTCGAATGTAAAAGACTTCTAAAATAGTAAATTAATAGCATATTATAATGTGTATAAAATAAATCATGCAATTCTTCTCTATGTGAAGCTCATCATTTATAAAATAAATGAATAGAGTTAAGATTCTTGTGACGTCATAAATATACTAAAAAAGTATAAACAAAAATTACTAAATAAATTAAACACACACAAACTTAAATCTACAAACTCAACATATAAAAGTTTATACATGAGGAAAGTTTAGAGATGTAAATTATTTAAATTAGAGGGGGTAAAAACGAATTTGCTACAAAGAAAGAGAGTACAGCTATACAGGCTTGGGAATAATGGGCCTAATTAAGTCTTTTTCCTCATCTATCTTCTTCAACTCTTGTTTTCTTAAAAATATAAAAATCACTCGTACAACCTTTTTATAATATCCATTAAAATCATATAAAAAAGTTGAAGACAATGGGCCCTTTGAATGAGTGGGTCCGGCTCAATTGCACCCTTTGAGCCACCCTTGAGCCGGCTCTGCCTCCCAGTTTCATTTGTTATGGTGAGTTTTTCTGTCTTACCGGTGGATAATATATATCTCTGCAGTGACAGTGATGATGCCGTTGGCATCTATTTCATAGCATACATTAATTTCCAAGATCCCCTTCGAAGCGGTGGGAATTCCACTGACAGTAAACTCCCCCAACAAATGGTTTCTGGCCCTTTCACCTTGATACACGTTGATACCCATCCAGGTTTGGTTGTCATGAATTGTACAAAAAATTTTGGATTGCTTCGTAGGAATTGGAGTGTTACGTGGTATCAAAACGCTCATTACTTCTCCAACTGTCTCCATACCAAGTGACAAAGGAGTGACATCCAATAATACCAAATCTCGAACACTGTTATTTTTATTACCACTTAACTTTGATGCCATAACCGCTGCACCATATGCAACAGCTTCATCAGGGTTGATACTCTTACATAGGTCCTTCCCTTCAAAGTGCTCTCGCAACATATTCTGGATCTTAGGTATCCTAGTCGACCCATCAACAAGAATAATCTCATCTACAGATGATTTCTCCATTTTTGCATCTTTTAAACACTTCTCCAGAGTCGTGATGCACATATCGAATAAACTTGTGTTTAGCTCCTCAAATTTAGCTTGTGTAAATTTCATCGAGAAATCAACCCCATCATGCAGACAATCTATATCAATCGAAGTCTGAGCGGTACTTGAGAGCATCCTTTTTGCTTTCTCACAAGCAACTCTTAACCTCGCCAATGCTTTTTTGTTCCTAGTCAAGTCCTTTTTCGATTTCCTTGTGAATTCTTGAACACAATGGTCCACCATAGCATTATCAAAATCATCACCACCCAAATGAGTGTCACCCCCAACAGCTTTAACATCGAAAATCCCCCCTTCTTCAATAGTCATTACACACACATCAAAGGTGCCACTGTTGGAGTGTGATCATTTTATTATAAATCGCATGTCCGGGAGTAGTTTAAGCCTACGGGGTCACACGAAATGACACGGTAACTCGATAATATTAATTGATATATTAAAGTAATATATTAATTAGTTTGATCACGAAATGATTAATTAAACATAATTAAAGGGTTAATTATATTTAATTAGTTAAAGAGGAGGATTAAAATGTGAAATTGGAAAATGGATTTGGGCCCTAAGTCTTAGGGGGGGTGGGGCGGTCATGTTAGGGCTTATGTAAGCCTTTGTCTAACTTATTTTCCAAGCAAGATTAAACCTAATTAAGTCCTATAAATAGAGGCTTAATTCTTGGTTTTTCACATACTTTTTCACATAAGCTTTCTCTCCTTTTCTTCCTTTCTCTTTGAAGTGGCCGAAATTCCCTTTCATTAGGGTATTTTGACTTTGAAGTTTAAGGTTCAAGCAAAGGTTTGTTTGATTTGTGATAGGGTACTAGCATACGTTATTCGGGGTGTCTAGTGTGCGATCGTAGAGGGGTTTTGCTTTAGACCCTAAGCATTAATAATAATCTTATTATTATTACATTTATTGGAGCTTTGCATAAGGTACACAACTCGATTCTATTCTTTGTTAATTAATTTGATTACATATTTGTTTTGATTTCTTCCGTTGCGCTTATTCGTGATTATGTATGATTATATGCTTATATTCTAACAGCCACCACCCAAATCAAAGATAAGAACATTCATTTTGCTAGTAATATCAGATAAATGGTCAAGACCATATGCTATTGCAGCAGCTGCAGGCTCATTGATCATCCGGATAACATTTAAACCAGCAATGTTGCCTGCATCCTTTGTTGCTTGTCGTTGTGAGTCGTTAAAATAAGCTGGGACCGTTACCATAGCATTCTCCACAGTTTTTCCAAGGAATGCCTCAGCAGTTTATTTCATCTTGACAAGAATCATGGAGGAGATTTCTTCGGCCATAAATTCCCTTACTTCACCTTTATAGCAGACAACAATCTTTGGCGTGCTGGCAGGCCCTTCTATTACCTTAAAAGGCCACAACTTTCATGTCAGCCTGCACTTTGGAATCAGCCTGCACTTTGGAATCACTGAATCTCCTCCCTATTAACCTCTTGGCATCTGAAAATGGGGCAGTTAATTAAGCGTTAATTAAACCAATAATCCTATAATATAGTGGCTATCAAAAAAGGTGGTAACTTAATATGGTCATTAAGGAAAGAAGATAGAAGAGGTTCATTTTTTATTTGTTTTTAGTTTGTGTTTTTTTTTATTCATTCTCTTTTTAGTTAACATTAAAATAAATTAAAATCCGAGTCAATAACTGTTAACAATTAATATAGAAAAATAGAAGAATTATTATAATTAGATAAAAAGACAATAAAGCTTTGAATGACCTTTAAAGAACACATATTGATATAGGACTACATTGTTGTAAATTGTGATGATTCGTGCATAAGAATGAGCCACTATTTATACAGAGTTTATATGTCTAATTATAGAAACAAAATCGGTCTTCATTCTTTGTTTGTCGAGGAAGTGGATATCTTCTTATTTTGGGAAACGATATTTCCTTATTCCGGGATATGATGATTTGAGCTGATCTCATTATCTTCTAATTCTAAAAATAACCTATATAAAGGATACAGTATAGTGGGGATGGAGGTATATGGTCTTGGAAAACGATGGATATGCTACGGATAATTATAGGGGTATAGTACTGGCTCAGCCATTATGGTATTAATAAGAGTTAGGAGGTGATTAGTGATGGGTTAATCTACTTGACGGGCTACGTCCTTTAAGAAAACAATAATTTGTAAATCTTTTTTCTAAACGGGGCGAGAAAATGAAAAAAACAATTTAAAGAAAAAACAAAAAACAACATTCTTTACTTTCTCTCTCTTAGTTATTTTCTCTTTGGGAAAAATATTTGTGTGTGTATGTAACTTGTGATCAACTACTATTATGTAAAAGAAACTTTAGTCGGGTTCATTGTAGGTAAATAACATGTTAAAACTGAACGAATCGTGTAAGAAATCAACGTGACACCACTAGGCGTCTGATACATGGCCCAACGAGAGGCCTCCAAATCAGCTTGTTTACACGATTCATTTAGTTTTAAAAGGTTACTTACATACAATGAACCGGACTAAAGTTTCTTTCATACAATAGTAGCTGGTCACAAGTTACATACACATACAAATACTTTTCTCTTTCTCTTTTGATCCCTCCCTCTTTTAGTTAATTTCTCTTTTGATCTCTATATTATACTCGTACATATATATAGACCCAAAAAAGAATTATTCTAGTAGGGAAATTAGATTTGCGAGTATAATTAGCAAAGTCAAAAAATGTTACCCAGCAGATTCGATCGACTTGGCATGACTCGTGTTCTACTACTAATAACATCTTCTATACATGGATATATTCATTTAAGTGCTCATTTTGTCGTTTCTGGCAGCTCTACTATGCAAATCTTAACAATTTTCTCTCCGTCTCTCTCTCACACACACATATTCATTAAGATAAATCTAAATTTGTAAAATAATTAATTGAGATTTCAATCATAAGAATTTCTTTTAATGAGTAGACTGACCAAATATGGTGTTAGCAGAGTTCATAGCTACTTGGTTTTGGGCTGCTTCACCAATGAGTCGTTCTGCATCATGAAAGGCAACGGCAGACGGTGTCGTTCTGTTTCCTAGATCGTTCGGTATGATTTCGATATGATCATGAATCCAAACAGCAACGCACGAGTATGTTGTTCCAAGGTCGATTCCGATAGCCGGTGCTTGGTCTCCCTTTCCCTCCATTAGTCAACTTCAAAATTAAATTCACAAGTGTTTTGCAATTTTATTTTGTATATATATATTGTTTAAAGTTCTAACCTCATAATTTGATAACTTAAGTAATATTACTCTAAATTAGAAGAATTATTACGAATATAATAATAATGTTCTAATCTCATGGAAAAATAATAATGTTAAATTATTCATTTTTGTATGATTTTATAAATCTTCAAATATACAAATTAAGTCGGCCTGATTGATAAGCGAACAAGTTATTATGAAGGTTTTTACATATGAAATTCTAAACAATATGTTTAGAATACAGAAAATATGAAGAATCAGACAAGGGAAAGATCAAGATGATCAAACCCAGAATAAGAAGAAAAAAATATCGATGTGTGATGAAGCCCGAATAGTCATCTCATTCACATTCTTTATATAAGCAGCAGGTTTGCACGTCAGTCCCGTGAGAATAGACCTCTCTCTTCAACAGCTTTATTTTTAAACAGTGATAAATTCAGTCCTTCCAGCTTTTTTTCATCACACTTTTAGTCCTGAAGTATTCTTATGAAACAATTTTTAATCTTTTTAAAATATTGGTGCATATCTTAAAAAATATCAGTGAATATCCAAAAAATTATAAGAGACCTTTTTAATTAGTGTAAATAAGTGACTGACTACTTGATTGATTAAACTATTATTTTGTATACCTATTGTATTTTTTATGTTCGTCACGGTTTCTAAATCACTTTTAAATGAGTCTTTTACTATTATTTTAGTTGAGTGACTTTAAATGTGATTCTGACCCGGTTGACCCATTCTCATTCAAACATTTGGATGATGTATAGTGGATGTTAAGATATAGACAATACTACCCCTATCATAATAGTGTAAAGAGGCTGTTTTTAAGGTTTATCTAAAGTAGAAATGACCTTCAACCTTATAAGGCATGAAAATAGCTCTTAATATCTGTCTCCAGAGATATAACCACTTATGCAATCTTTGTTGATTTCATAACTTCTATAAAAAGTTGTATGTATCATAAAAATGAATTAGCTAAAATCTGAAACTTCTATTCTTGGAATAAACAATTAATAATGAAGAGAAACAAAATGTGTTTGTAAACTTGTGTATGTAAACTATTTGTAAGTTTAGCATTTTTCTAAAAGAAATGAAAGGTTTTTTGGATATAAAAATAATAATAATAATAATAATAAAACTTCTGTTTTCCAAAAGAATGAGAAATGTACTTTTATTCATAAAAAAACCTGTTAAAAACACTTTTAGTTTTTTTCTTAAAGCTATTATGTAAGAAAATGCTTTTAATGTTCTACAACTATATGATTCTTTTTCCTAAATGCAAGGTTGGGGAACTCATGACTCGGGATCGGATCAGATCGGTGAGGGAGGGAGTCATGAGTTTTGAAAAACTCGGATCGAAATCGGGGAGAACCCGGATCAGGTTTTTATATAGAAGATTTAAAGTTTTTTTGAAGTTATATGAAATAAGCTTCAAACTTAAAACATAATTGTTTAGAAACTTTAATATAATACTTCAAAGTTCAAACTTCATTTATTAGAAACATAAACTTCAACCAATTTAAGGAAAAAATGTAAAAAAAAAAACCAAAATTTTTTTTTAACAAAGTTGACCCGAGTTTGATCCAATCCGGGCAATTTTTGACCGATCCATCCGATTTTTGACTGATTTAGACGTGTTTGACCGAGTATTAATTACAAGAGATCAAGTTGTTGACCGAATTTTCACTTGATTCTAACCAACTTGACCCATTTAACCCCGATTTTAATTCTGATTTTAATTTCGAGTTCCCGACCGAGTCGGCAGTGTTTTACAACATTGCCTAAAAGTCAACACCCTCCATGTAAACAATGTTCAGTGGCAATTGCTTGCGATGCCTTTATTATACAATGTCGAGTGGCAATTTTAAATTTAATTTACAAGTCTTTTACTACCTACCAATAATCCAAACAGTATTAATGTATTACAACGTTCTTCAACACAAATGTTACAATATTTAAACGTCCTTTTTAATATATAGTTTGCACACATTTATCTAGAATATATAATCCATAGTTTCGATTATCAAAATCACCAACTAATAAATTGTAATCAAATAAAGATTACTATTTGAAATATAATATCATATCTTAAAGAGTAAAACTATAAATCTAAGTAAGTTATCGTCTTCTAGAATTAAAGATGACAAACCCTTCCGCATGGATAAGCTATGATCTCATTCTTTTTCTTTTTATTTAGAATATGTAATCAATAGTTTCATTTACCAAAATCACCAAGTAATAAGTTGTAGTTAAATTTAGATCAGTAATTCAAAATATATAATCATATACCCTAAAAGAGTAAAAATATAAAATATTGATATTTGGAATCTTTTACAAACATGCATGAATTAACATTTTTGGTTCACGGTACAGCGGCTACTTAGACGAGTTATATGAATAAAGGGGTAAAGTTAGGGCTGTTCTTTTTTTAGTCATTAAATGCTGAATATATTAAGTAATTGAATGTATAAATAATGTCTGAATGTATTAAGTAAAAATATGTAATTAACGGTTATTTTTGTTTATTAAGTAAAAAAAAAAAAAAAATGACTGAATGCATTAAGTTCTTAATTATTAAGGCTATTAAGTAAAAAATGAATTGGGTGTTAGACCATTTAAGCCGGTAAAGGTATGGAGAAAAACATCCTTATGGTTGAATTGAATTGAATGAAATAATGAGAATAAACATGATATAGAATGAACATAGTAACCGAAATAGTCATTATTATTTATTTATTTATTTATTTTATCATAGATGATTGCTATATTTATAATTTTATTTCCATTTTTGCTATTTAGATTATTAAAAATTGATTTACATATCAAACATATCAAAATCTTGAGTTTTATATTGAAATATTTTTTTAAAAAATATATCCATCAAATTTGTTTATTGAGACATGCTTATCAGTATTTGAATATTACATATCATAATTTGTTCATCAAAATAGTTCATTGTGATATGTTTATCGATATTTGATTTAAAAAACATAATATGTCATTATCATTCTTTTATTACATACTTATTTTACACTATTAGAAATCTTACTATTAGATAAAACATATCCTAAATATTATAATTAAAAATTTAACAGTATTATAGATATTTTTTTATATAAAAATGACACATTTACATGTTCTGTATTCTTATATTGTCATGACAATAATAAAAAAAGGAAAAATTATTAAAATAGTCTAATTTTAATGTGTATATCTAAATATAGATACATACTAATTTTTTTTACACATTTAGTCAATGAATTCTTACCACCTAATTTTTTAATAAGAAACAAAACTACCTAATAAAATCATGGCAATTGTCCATGATGGATTCTTGAACTTATATGAGCTTGTACTTAAGGTGCTAGTGAAACCAGAGCTTAAAACCCCATAAAAATGGAATCAAGAGCTTTAAAAAACAAACCAGCATACACACCACTTGTAATGCAATACAACATGTTGTATGGTTTTTATGTTTTGAGTAATAATATATGTACATAATGGAAGAAATTGGGCTTCATGCACAGATGCACTACTTCTGCTGGGTCAGTAAATAGGTTTGAATGAAAAAAGCTTTTGTATCCTCATTTTCATTCAAATTATATATATATATATTTTAATTTTGATTGTCTTTCATTTAAAAAACAATAAGCTTCATTTGAGTTATTTACCTTAATGCCCATAATCAATACTGGATGGAGTTTGTATACTACACATATTTCTTAAAGCAATTAGCTTCAAACACTAGACCAATACCTTTAGATTCTGAAAATGTTGGATTCCTTAAAATTTTGTTGCAATGTACAAGTAGTTAGTATGTATGTTGGAGAAAAATTTGGTAGGTGGTTTATGATTATTATTGTATAATGTTTTATTTCTTACTAAAAAATTAAGTGGTAAGAATTTATTTACTATATGAGTAAAATATTTGATAGGTGTCTATATTTGGATATACACTTTTAAATTAGACCATTTAAGTAATTTTTTTTCATAAAAAAAACTTCAAAAGATAATAATAATACAATTACTTTTAAATTTTTAATATATTTACATTGAAATATATTTATTTTTAATTAACTAATTTGTATTTATAAGATTGAAAATATATTAGGATATGTATTAATTAGTTATTAACTTATTATTCAATTGGGTTATATTAATTAACTATTATTTTTATTTATTATATTTGAATCATTGGATAAAAAAGTGTATATTTGTGATGAAATATAAATAAAGGATAATGACATATAAATGTAATTACTTATAATAAATTGGTTATGTGATATAATGACCTACTTGGGTGGCTATGTAATATAAGGACTTTCATTTTAAGGCGATGTCTTGTATGCTACCAAGTAACTTACCAAAAGTAACCGGTTATGTGACGTATAATGTCACATGTAATTTTATTTAGGGATAATATATAACATATGAACGGACTATTTATGACAAAATGATTATATGATGTAGTGACCCGTCACATATTATGCCACGTCACTCCCAACATCTTCTTTACCTTCACTTTTCCTTTTTATATATTATAAAAATGGGAATTTTCATTAAACTGGTTGACCATATAATCTTTCTCTCAAATTTCCACCAAACATTCACATACCTTGTCTTTAGCCCATTCATACAAATTTTTGATAATAATAATGATATTTAAGTTTAGTTTATACAAATCTACATATTCACCTATAAACCAAGGGCCATGGTGGTGCTTCAGCAGGAGCTATTGCTATTGCTTGCAACAACCCTTGTACCCACGGTGGTTCGTGGTGCTTTGCCCTCTAAAGACGACAGCTCCTCCGACCTCCTATTTTTCGCAGGTGGCGGTTCTTCTTCCCCCTTCTCTCTTTCTTAGTTTAGTTCTTTTTTTATATAGATATAAATGACATATGAACGTAATCACCTATGACACAAATGGTTATGTGATGTAGTGATTGTACAAGTCAACAAAGGTCAGCGAGAGTGGTGACCGAGAAATGTTACAACAGATTATACGTTACAAGGCATGGCCCAAAAAACGAAGGTTCTAACATTACACAGTCACTTGAGTAGGTTATTAAATCAAATAATCATTTTGTCATATGTAATATTTTGTCATTGTCATAATAAAATAATATAAATCAAAATTAAAATTGAAATTGAAAATAAAAGTCACATTAAAACAGCTGTTTTTGTTTTTCATGTTTTTTTGTTTAAAGTTTTTAAAAAGTTTATTTTAGATGGCTTCTTTTAAAAAAATATCAAAAGTTTTTCCAAAAGTCAACAAATCTCTCCAAGTAAACAATGTCCAATTGTCTACCGTGCTTAACTTTATACGGTGTACCCCAGTGCACCTCAACCAAAAAGGCAAAAACACAAAAAGGCATATATTATATATACAATTATATTCAATGGAAGAAATTTCCAAATTAGCCCAGGCTTATTACGAAGCTAGCTCAGATGATATACGGAAGTTAGCTCGGGACTTCTTTGAAGCAATGGACAATAACGGGGATGGCAAGATAGGCATAAAAGAGTACTTGGAGTTTATGAAAGATGAAGGCTATGATCAAATGATTAATTTCTCATTCTTCAACCAACTTGACATCGACAGAAATGGTACTCTCGACTTTTTTGAAGTCATGACAGTCTACTATATTGTTAGGAGCGGAAGGCCGTTTTGTGATTGTTGTAAGAAATTTATAACCTCTACGTATTTATCGTGTGTCGGGTGCTTTGAAGATCCAACTGGAAAATCCTTTTACCTTTGCCTCGATTGCTATTGTAGGAAAAAATGTTCTCACACTCACAATGGTTTGTCACGCTTCCTGGACAATTATACTTTGCTTGAAGCTATGAAAAAGTTAAAATCGAATGAGGTATTTATATATAGAGTCTTTTTAGTTATTTTTTGCTTGAAGCCAAATTATAATTACTTACAAAATTTTGTTTCATGTTCATAGCTAAGATCACCCGAAACAAGTTCCAGACGATGTGAAACAGTCCCGGTTACAGATACTCGTAACGCAATTGTCCCTCGTTCGGTTAGTTCTTAAACTCGCATTTTTATTTAGATCAATATCTATTTTGACGTATCCAAAGTTTAAGCAGGCCCATCCCAAGAATTTTAGGTACCCGGCTCGATAATATATCAATGGTGCCCATTAAACGTCACAAATGGTCATTAAAAAAAAGATAATAATGGCGTTAAAAATTTTTACTATAAGAAAAGAAAATTTTCACTTATTGTTAAATTTATCAAAACTAAAAGATAAAAACCTCATCTAAATTTGACTAATTAAAATAAAAAAATTTAAAATTATTAATACAATCACGTTTACGTTTAATAAATACTAATAGTAATAATAATTATAATGATTATTAATATTAATAATTAATAATATTGATATATAAAAGTTAAGATATAGATAAATGGCTAATGGGCTTTAATAATATAGCGTCAACCTCATCATTTTTTGTTGGACTATACTTGCATATTAGGCAGCAAAATTAATTTAATATTAATTAATTAGTAGATACATATATAAACGCATTGCAAATTTTGGTGCCCTGCTCAATTGTGCAGCTCCCACTTGCAAATCACAGGGCCTGAGTTTAAGCAAAAGTTTTAGTTGTCAGTACATACATATTCTAATTTCAAGACATACATACGCATTGATATATAGTTTCAAAGCTTAGGTAACTTAGGTAGAACTTGTCACATTTTGATTTTTTAATCCATAAAATATATGCATGAGAACCCAATCATTTATATGTATTATGCAATAAATTTAAAAAAATTAGTATGTTATAGGTTTTATACTTAAACTTAGATATCTAACAAACCCTTCTCATATATATATACATATATATGTTGTTAAGCAAGAAGGGTAGAAGATAGTATAGGGAGAAGACAACATATGTAGAAATAGAATTTTGTTTAAAATTTCGTTTTAATCCTTTGACTTTTACTTGTTTAACAAAGGATTATTCTAGTTTTTGAAGTTTATATTAATCCCTAATTTTTAGTATAAAATATATATTTTGTAATAAATTATATTTTCTATTGTTATTATAAATTAAATTTAAAATTAAATTGTGTATTTATTATAATTATATATAAAAAAATAAAAATAAAAAATTTGGAGAGGTTTGGTTGAGAGGGTTGAAAGGTAAATAAGTTGGCAAAATTTTATTAATAAAATTAAATATGAGATTTTTAGAATTATGACTCCTCCAGTAAGAAACACTACTTAAAATGTCTATCACTTAAACAAATACTCGTATATATCTTGTCATAAACTGGTCCATGCTTATTGTTACTCAAACTTTTGTTACCAAAATTGAAAATTTTACCTTTAATTCACGAGGATTTTGATTTGGTTTCCAGACTTTAATTAGTTTTGCTGATTTGATGTCCTGTGTTACTTTTGATTTTTTGGCAGCAACATGTGGCGACAACTTTAGGAATACTCAACTCAGCAGTCAGTATTGCCAACGTAGTAGCTGGAAGTAGTTTATGTTCAATCTTATGATCGACGAAATACATAGGCCAAAGTGGCATGAAAAGTATTCACGTTCCGTATCTGTATGAGTGTGATGTCAGTTTATGTGCTTCTATAAAGATTGCTTATTTAAGTATCTATTCATTTACTTTTTTTCTTGTTCGTGTTTATCAAATTAGATTAAATTAAATTGACGAACATAAAGGAAAGCTATATTAAACAGTTTCATAAATTGTTACTTTTTACAAATTACAAATGATCTGTCCATTCAGTCATAGCCCTATACTAGTATTTTAACTCAGCGTTGACCGGGAGACATAATGATACATAAAGCGTAATAAAAGGTACTACACAAACGATATAAACGAATGTAAGAAAGTTTTTAATAATGATGGTCATTTAGTTGTAGCGAAAATACTACACGAACAGTAAAAAAACATTATATACCGAATTTGAAGAAAATAATAAAAACCAACTATTTAAAGGTAAAACCATAAAATGTGTAAAAATGGTTTGATAGAAACACGAGAATCCAAAACTTTGGTATAAAAAATGAAAACTAAAACTTTAATGGTGGCAAAAGATTAAATATAGAAACTTTAGGGAGAAATATTGAATAGAAGCAAAGTCAAAGGTTTTGTAATGATAAGATAAAAACTTAAGGGGTAAAAGTGAATATTATTAAAAGTAAAGAAGTATTGTCCTTTATGCATTAAAACTTGTAAATTTAAAACTTTGACGGTGGCAAATGATAAAATATAGAAACGAATAGAAGCAAATTCAAAAGTATTGGGGAGGGGATTCCCTTTAATTATTTCCCCAACTTAAGTCAAGTTGGAGAAAATCTTGACCCATGAATGAAATTTAATGGTCAAGATTTAAAGATCATCTTTGAATCTTGACCCTTGATTTTCATCTAAGGATCAAGATTACCCTAACATGACTAGTCATGTTAGGATAACTTGAGAGAATCTTTTCCAAAAGTATTGTAATTAAGATTTGGGAATATTATGTTTTTTGAAATATTTTGTTTTTTGAATGCATGTCTACATAGAAATAAAAGATAAACGGATAACAAGTTGCGCCGCTACTCCTTTTTGTATAGCAAAACTAAGACCCTTATCATGGTGTCATAACATTACTATGCATAACCATTAGACCCTTCCAACTAGCTCGACGGCCTCAGGTGCAAGAAATCTAAAGGGATCATATGCAAAGGGTATAAATACGTGTTGGTTGTCAAGACACGCCTTCTCGTGTTTGGTCACTTTGCATGGGGGAGCTTTTAAAGCGGCAAGACCGACTGTGAAGTTTCACCCTAAGCCCACAAGAGGAGAGACTCCTGTTACATCCACACATGCATGTTTTCCCCCATTACAACCAAAAACCAAAATGTCAGCAGGTCTGAGAGTAGATAACCCTTCCAACGGGGCAGTCAAAAATTCACTGGCGCTTCCTTCTTAGCAGAAATCTCAGCCCGCCTAAAAATGTCAAAGAGAACATCCCTAATCAAATTATGTTTGTATTTGAACCTTGGGAGCTCTTTAAAGTGAAGTGCATGCTCCCCAAAAGAATCCAAACAAGCTTTCCGACAAATAGGACATATCTCATCATTGTGAATATTATTAAAAGTAATAAATATAGATATAAAAGATAAAAATTTAAGGGGGGTAAATGTGAATATTATTAAAAGTAAAAAAGTATTGTATTTTATGCCTTAAAACTTTAAATTTCAAGTTGGTGTTAAGTATAAAATTAAATATAAATGAATGTCTTTGGTCAACAATTATAACCAGGAAGTGATATTCCTATCGAATCATTTGGTATGCCTACCACATATATCATATATGCATTATTGGTATCAACAGTGTGTTGTAAAAATGGTGTCATGTGATAAAGTAGAAAAATTATGGTAGATTTATCACCATCTGTTGTAAACGGTGTGTTGTAGAGAGTTTGTATCCATTTTGTTTTGTATGTAGCATATGAGGGGTGAATATTGTGCTTCACGTATAATGTAGGATAGAAAATAAAAATATTGTATGACAGCGAGTTTGTATCCATCAATGTTTTTGAACGGAATTGAACCGGTCTAGCCATCCGGTTTTTTAGAGATTTCCGGTTAATAGGTATGGATTGGATCGGTGACAACGAACTACTTTGAACCGCTTGCACCGCGCTAGTTGGATCGGACCGAAACCGGATCAGATCACTATTGATCCGGGCAACCTTGGTCCTTGAAATCCCGTCGTTATCTCAAATCTGTGCTTTGATTTCTTTGCACCATCAGTTAATTGTGTCTGGAATTCAACACCAAATTTTGCCTTTAAATGTGAGTTAAACTCATTTTTTGCATACCTTGATAACAAGTTTGATTTGCCAATTGATTAATCTCCTATTATCACTACTTTGAATATACATAGTTAAGCCCCTAATTTAGTGTGGTGGACCCACTAAATTATACTCCGTAGTTTAATCTTGAGTTTTGTTATGTTCTTGTGAAGTTAGATTGAGTTTCTGAGTTTTTTAACTTAAAATGCTACAAGAAATATGTCAAGGAATAGAATTTAAATGCATTTTACCCTTCAGTTTCGATGCTAACAAGATACAAAATGTAACACAAGCTTGGAAATAAATAATACAGTAACAGAGTTGAATGACCATATATATATAATAACACAATTGATGAACTAAATAAGTGGCTTGCAAACAAACTCTAGGAATACCATCATTCTGTCAATCTCGTCAACAGCTGCAGCTCGATTATCCTCAATCCACTCGATCGCATCAGCAATAGCACGCTCGATGTGCTCCAGACTCTTGGAGTCCAACTTCGCTTGAACTTCATATTCTTTAAGCTTATTCTTCTTCTTGTATATGAAATCCTCTAACGCATTGAATGCTTCCGCTTTCTTCTTGAATTCTTGGTCCTCGAGTTTGTACCTTTCGGCATCTTTTACCATCTTCTTGATCTCTTCTTTGGATAGCCTCCCAGTTTCATTTGTTATGGTCAGTGTGTCTGTCTTACCCGTGAATAACATTTCAGCAGTGACCGTGATGATACCGTTGGCATCTATTTCAAAGCATACATTATGATTCGGGACTCCTTTTGGAGTTCTTAGAAATCCAGAAACAGTGAACTCCCCCAACAAATGGTTATCCGTACATCTTGGTCTCTCACCTTGATACACGCTGATACGTGTGGTACGTTGATTGTCAGCTGTGCAATAACTATTGGTTTTCTTTGTAGGGATTGGAGTGTTTCGTGGTATCAAAACACTCATTACTTTTCCAGTTATTTCTATACCAAGTGACAAAGGAGTGACATCTAGTAATACCAAATCTTGAACACTACTATTTTCTTTATTACCGCTTAACTTTGATGCCATAACAGCTGCACCATATGCAACAGCCTCATCAGGGTTCACGCTCATGGAGAGCTCCTTCCAGTCAAAAAACTCGCGCAACATAGTCTGGATCTTAGGTATCCTTGTCGAACCACCAACAAGAATAATTTCATCCACCCATGACTTTTCCATCTTTGCATCGCTTAAACAGTTCTCTAGCGTCTTGATACACGTAGCAAACAAACTCATATTGACCTCTTCAAATTTAGCTCGAGTAAATTTCATTGAAAAATCAATCCCTTCATGCAAGCAATCCAACTCGATTGATGTCTGAGTTGCACTCGAGAGGATTCTTTTTGCATTTTCACAAGCAAACCTTAACCTCCCGAGTGCTCTTTTGTTCCCTGTCAAGTCCTTTTTCCATTTCCTTTTGAATTCTCGGATACAGTAATCCACCATGTTGTTATCAAAATCCTCCCCTCCTAAATGAGTGTCACCAGAAACAGCTTTCACTTCAAAAATACCCCCTTTCTCAATTGTCAACAAAGAGACATCAAAAGTACCCCCACCCAAATCAAAGATGAGCACATTTATAATCTTGTCAATAATATCAGACTTATTGTCTAGACCATATGCAATTGCAGCTGCTGTGGGCTCGTTGATCAAGCGTATGACATTTAAGCCAGCAATAGTACCTGCATCCTTTGTCGCTTGACGTTGGGAGTCATTAAAGTAAGCCGGGACAGTTATCACAGCATTTTTCACAACTTTTCCAAGGTAAGCCTCAGCGGTTTCTTTCATCTTGCCAAGAATCATGGATGAAATTTCTTCAACCAAGAATTCCTTCTCTTGACCTTTGTAAATGACAACAATCTTTGGTGTGTCATCTGCCCCTTCTTTGACCTTGAAAGACCATAACTTCATGTCTTCCTTCACCTTGGAATCACTAAATTTCCTCCCAATCAATCTCTTTGCATCTACATACAATTAAGTATTATCAGTCATTAGACCGATGCTCAAGTATCGTGTGCTCTTTTTTTTTTTGGTTATCTGAAGTGTAATAATCCTGTAAGCGAATTAAGCTAAAGTTTTTTCTTAGAATCCAGATAATCTTATTGATTGCTATTGTGCTTTTTTATAACTAAACATCAAAAATATATAAAATGAAAACGAATGAAATAGTACACTACTGACCAAATATGGTGCTGGCAGGCCTCATGGCTACTTGGTTCTTGGCACCATCACCGATGAGACGATCTTCATCAAGAAAAGCAACACACGATGGTGTGGTTCGGTTGCCTTGATCATTTGTTATGATTTCTATTCGATTACGATTCCATACTGCAACACATGAGTATGTTGTTCCAAGGTCTATTCCGATAGCTGGTGCTTCATTTTCTTTTCCCTCCATTATACCTTCAATACTCAATGTGAAATTATTCTATATTATATTTTGCTTTCTATATATTGATCTACCTTTGTAACTTCATTTGATAATTAACCAATATTCTTAATTTTTTTGTTCCTTATAATAATTTTAAAAAAAACTTTCAAAGCCAAAGTCAGAACAGCTAATTAGTGAATAACAAAAAAGTCGTCTCTTGAGATAATTAATTAAACCAATGATGTTTTGTTTTATATGATTAATTAAAGAGCCGAAGACTTTTACGAAAGTAACATGTAACTTTTATACCATGTTGAAACTTTCGTCAGATTGATCCAAAATTTCTATATATTAATCTTTATCTTTACTAGTATTTTTATAAACATTATCCACTCTTATAGAAAGTTAGTTTGGAAATTACATAATTACCTTTTATGAACGCTCTAAAAAGAGTTATAAGAAATTATCCACTTGTACATTTTTGTGTTTGATTATTTGTTAGCTAATATCATTTACGGAGTATTTTCATTTTTTTTTATGTTTAATATGTGTAATTTGGTTTCTTAATAGTTGCATAAACATTTTGTAGGCTGATTGTATAATTTGATGTTTATGAAGCTAAATTAACTCTAAAATGGGTAAAAGGTCACTCGAAATGGTCTTAGGAGTTGGCCAGTTGGGATTAAGTTACCTAAATATTTTTTATGTTTAAAATATTAGTGGGTAATGAATTTTTTTTGTGGGCCGAAGTCTGCAAGCACAAGCCTTCTATTTTTGTTCTCCTGGAAACCACACTATTTATAGTATCATAGTTCAATTGGTGAAATGTTGATTATCCATACGTTTTAGTTATTGTGATAACACCATTTAGGCGTTTAGCCCATTTGAGTCTTTTTATTTAGGGTTAAATTCAAATTTTGTCCATGTGGTTTTTCGAAAAACGCTTTCTATCTCTCTGTTACTTTTTGAGTTTTTTTCATCCCCATGGCCCGACTTCCGTTAAAAACCATTTATCCATGTCGTTAACTCCTCCCACGTGCAAATCATGTGAGGGTATATATGTCTTTTTACTCACTTTCTTTTCTTGTTATTCTCCGTTCTTCAAAACCCATATTCACACACACACACTCCAAAAAAAAAACCTAATTAAACACCTTCGGCCGCCGTGAAACTACCACCGCCTCCACCTTTATCTTTAGTCCCCCCCCCCCCCCCCTCTTTCTTTTATGCTTGTGAGTATCATACATTACATTTTGATTCAAGAATCAAACAATAAAGCCCTAATGTTGTTATTGGTGTGAGGTTGTCCTGACATTTTTATTTTCTGTTTTTGGATTATTATTATTGGATTGCAATTTGGAATTGGAAATATGATGGTGATGATGAGTTTTTATATTCATGGTTGAATTGTTTGGGAGAACTGCATGTCCTACTAGTCGGATAGAAGCCTACCCACCTACCAGCCTACCTTGTTCATATAGAGCCGGACTGAGCCTTTATGGGTTGGGCCACACACGTGCTACAATGGCAATTACAATAGGAAGCAAGGTTGTAAGGCGGAGCGAATCCGGAATGAAGATAATGATTATCATTATTCGTATAGATATAGATACAAATATGTTGTATGCATTGGTATTAGTTTCCTAATTAAAAGGAGTCAAAGAGCATTCTCCAAAGAACATATATGAATTGTGAGATATAATGACAAAAATGCCCTCACGTGATTTTTACGTGGGGACTAAACGATGAGGATGAAATTTACATTTAACCCTTTTATTTATCAACAATCAATCATTTATTTATCTGGATTAACAAAAGCCCAACACCCTCATATTTATTTTCTGCTTGGGCCGTGAATCACCAGCCCACCCTCATCTTTATATTCATGTTTTAGCCTTCTAGGGCAGCAACAAAAATAGAAAGAGCCGCAACCGCATAGTATAAAGAAAAAAACACACCTTTTATGATTTTTTCCACACATTATAAGCATGTATCAAAATAACTACTTTTAGAAAACTTTTTTCATCTACAATAAACCATTGAAGAAATATTGAATCTAAAACAATGATTTGAGAGAACTACTCATCTAGATTATCTTGAGAAAAGAATCTTAACAAGAATAAAAAGGACGAATACAATAACCTATCAACTAGATGATGGATTAAGGGACAAACACAAATCAATTACATAACCAGAATAATGATCAAAACAAACATGGTAATTTTTGTGAGAGAAGGGTACAACGGCTACAACGGCAAGAAATAGAGATTGTGTTGCAAGAACCCTAAAAGGAACAGTGTCTTGTGTATAAAGCCTTCATATCTTCAAGTCTGCTCCCTCTTTTTTTCTTCTTGCTAGCTTTAGTCCTTCAGCTTTCATCTTTTAATAAAGTGCGGAATAAGTCCCTTCCTTTATTTTTCTAAAACACAAAAATACATAAATAAGCAATAATACCAAGTATCAAGCTGCCAAGTTAACAACCATCATTATTCATTTCCACCGTTATCATTATTCTAAATCTAAAATCCACCTTTAACCTTATCTTAAGAGTGACTCTTGATTTGAAGACTCATAGTTTTTTTAGTTAAAGTTGAAAATCCATCTATTATTTTCTGTATGTGGATTGTGATCTCTACATATATATTATTAACTATAAGCATGATTTGCATACATTTATACATTTATGATCTACTTATTTACTCGTATTTAATTGTTTATATTAATGATATAAAATAGTGATTCAAAAATTTAATGTTTTTACTTTGATTGATTGTGGTTGATAAACAATAACTTGTGAATTTTGATTTCTAAAGTCAAAGTTTAGCTAGTAAATGGCAGGATTGGCATTGTGAATGAGGTTCCTTTTTCTTGATCGATTGATAAGTGAAAGCGAAATTGAATCATAACTTTAACTATGATTTTTCAAGCTTGTTTATTATAACTAATAAAAGTAGTGGTTGTACCCCATGGATGTTGTAACAAATGTCACATGTTTGAATCTCATCTTGAACATTGTTACTAGTCAATATTATCGGCGTGAGAGTTCAATTTATCGGGTGGGACGGGCGGAGGGAGGGGATCGGGTAGGCCCTCGGTATCCAGTCCGGATACCTGTGGTCTGGCCCTTCGTTGTTCTAAAAAAAATATGATACTATTGCCAATGAGGTCGGTAACCCATTGGTCACTTTTTAGACCTTCGGGTATTCCATGAGAATTTGAATCTTATTTTTTACATTTGTATGATAGATTATTGGGGTATTATGAATAATAAAAATCAAGTTAATTAGGGTGAGACCTTTACCCAAAAATATGGTATTATTAGAAATACAACTATTAAATGAGTAGTTTTTTTTTTTTTTTCTTTTTTTTTGTCGGGGTTTCCTTGATCACGAAAAGGAGACACCCACTTAGTGATTGAATAAACCAACATGAGTCGTTCATTATAATTAATTATCAAAGTTGTGAATACCAATGAGTCTAACATTGATGTATTTTATTAAAGAGTGATCGACATAAATCGTCCTTGTGGTTTATTAAAAAAGTCTAATTCTGTCCTTTAAGTTTAAAACTATCTAATATCATCCTTTATAGATTGTAAATGATCACGTTTCATCCTTTCTGTAAACGGACGTTTACTCCAAGCCGTTAACCTCACCACGTGTTGCCCACGTGAGGGCAGTTTAGTCATTTCCCACACAAAAAGTAGCAAATGCTTCTGTACCCATCCATGGCCATCCCATGAGTCTAATAAAAAAAATGATGGCTGCCGTCAAATATATATGTAAAAAAGTGAGATGAACCTTAATCAAACATATAGCAGCTACCATCAAACATATAGGAACACACATATAAAAGAGTCATAATGAACTGAAGGTAGATCTACTACCATCGTCGTGACAACCAGCCATCACCATCATGTCCACCAGACCACCATCAGGCCGCCACCGCCGTTCTACCATCACCAAACATCTCTCTTCCCTTTTTTAAACAACTCGACGACCACTATCCACCACCACTTTCCATCACGACCATCGTCCGTTTACCCTTATCATCATCGGCTTTTGATTTTATCTTTTTCAACCACGGGAAAAGAAAGACCATCACCTAGATCTCATTGTTACAAGAAATTGTCGTCGGAGATGGGTAGGCCGGATTACAAATATATATATATATATATATATATATATATATATATATATATATATATCTGCTACCACCGCCGCCGCCGTCGTACCCACCATCACTACCGCCGTACCGATCACCACCACCGCACCTTTTACTAAAAGAATACAAATTATTTATAGATTAGCTACCACCACACCCCTCTCTTCTTTATATATATATATATATATATATATATATATCATCGTATATATTTATATATATATATGGAACATATGAGTTTTAAGCAAATACTCATATGAAATAAAGACAACAACTAACAGTGTAAGTTATATATTTCTTCTGTACATATTTGCAAGAGACATAAAGTTTTTGTGATCTTTTAGTATAAATATTTTTTGTAAGATTTAGCATATGTTGAAATTAAAATGGAAGGTATTATGTGGAAGAAGATGATGGATGGTTGTTATGCTATTGAAGATATGGAAAATGATCTTTTAGTTGGGGTATTTTTTTTTTTTATGTTAGATAATAGATAAAAAAAAATTTTACTTAATTCTATCTATTATAATATAGATTAATTGGATGGAGAAGATGCAAAACAGGAAATGAAAAGAATAAGAAAACAAGATAAAATTATCAAATTTAGTCCTTTAGCGATGAAAAAGGACTAAAATGCCCTCACGTGGGCAGCACGTGATGGGGTTAACGGCATGGAGTAAACGTCCGTTTCAAAGAAGGATGATACGTGATAGTTTTTCATCTAATAAGGATGATAGTAGACAGTTTTAAAAATAAAGAACGATCTTAGACAATTTAGGTAAACCACAAGGACGATTTAAGTCGTTAACTCTTTATTAAAAGGGTGTGTAACTTTTAATGAAGAAATGAATATTGTGGCTTATGTCATGCTCCCATTAGAATTCAAATTCCACTTATTTAGTTATTTTCATTTGTCAACCTAATTCTGTTTGAATCAATTATGACCATTTCATGTAAAGAAAAAACATGTCCACGTGAACATATTTATTGATATTTGATTATTTCATTTATTTTACGCATTTGTTATATATGCTTCTCTATTTACTTGTCACTTTCATATTGAGTTATATTAATTAAAAATTAATCTTTATAATCTTTTTCTTATTTTCATTAACAAAATACATATTTTGATAATTTTTAAGGTTTTTAGTTAATCATCTTTTTTGTCGAACTCCGGTCATTATTTGCTACTTGTTAGAGGTAGGGTGAATACATTTCCCCTTATTCTTAGTATTTAGTTTAGTATTGTCCATTTCACTTTAATTAGTTTGTTTAGAAGAATTAGGCCAAAAATTAAGATACATTCTGGGAAAATCAAACTTCCATCGAAGAGAAGCAAATGAAAGGCTTTCATAAAAATTCTCGTAGAATCGAGAAGGAAGTTTTCATTCTGTAAAAACTAAATATATTATTAGAAAAACTAAATATCGTACAATACAAATTTATTTTAGATAAACTTTGACAAATATGGTTTTAATGTAGATCTATATTTATTATTAAAAACTATCTAGTACCCCCTAGGTCGGTGGTGATGTAAGAAAGGGGAGTTGAGAGCTATGATGCACCGAACCTTCAAACAAGTAGTCGTACCCGTTTCATAAACTCCATGGAAACGTTTCTGTGTACGAAACACGAGTAAAACTTTTCCTTGAACTTTCCATAGATACCGAAACGTTTTTTTGAAGTTTCCATACTGAGTTTAGTTAATATTAGAGTTTAATGGACTTTTTGTATTCCAAACAGACTATATTATATACAATTTGATCAACATTCGATTTTTTTTTAATTTCAAAACCAATTATTAAACACTAAAAATTCGATGAGTGATAACTGATCAAGCATAATTGATATATTTTAAATACAGTTATACATAATATCTAAAGTCTCAAGTCTGTCTATAAAAAATTGATATATTTTAAATTTGTATGTTTTTTATTGTCGTACCCGTATCTTGCATTTTTTAGTTTTTCCATTTCCCGTTCCCGTATCGTTCTTGTACCTTTTTGCCGTACCCGTTTTGGTGCTACATAGGTTGAGAGATTATAAATTATTTCGTTACAAATATATTATAGAGTCGTTTAATGGACCGAACGAAGTTGAGGGGCAAAAATTAAAAAACAGAAAAACCTAGACTTTTATGAGAAGGAAAGGGTTGCCCTGTAGGTATAATAAAACATAAACACCAGGTTACGTAAATAACAAAACACAAAACCCAACTAATTACTTCACTTTGAAAGTAATACTAATGGCGGACGGAAAACAAAAGGAGGCGGCAGCAATCGGCATTGACTTGGGAACAACATATTCATGTGTTGCTGTTTGGAAGAATGGTCGCGTTGAAATCATACCGAACGAACAAGGAAACCGTACCACACCTTCTTGTGTTGCTTTCCTTGATGACTCAGAACGTCTCATTGGCGATGGCGCCAAGAATAAACTAGCAACCGACCCTTGTAACACTATTTTTGGTCAGCATTATATATATACTATATGTTATATAATTTTATTTTTGTAGTTTATAGTTTATATTGAATGTTGTTTATTAATGCATCATCTGGCTATTTTATCTTTGGTTGACTCAACCCAAAAGTCAGAAACCCTACTTGAAAAATCGGGTTGTGAATGTATCATCTGATTTTTTCATGCTGGTTTTGGGTTTGCAATCTGGGTTAACGAGTAGGCCCTCCAAACCGAAAATTTTACCTGACCCGCAACCTGCTAAAGCATATGTCCACAACCCAACCCACTTGACATGTTTAACAGATCAGAAAATAAGACTAAAGATTGAAAAACACATGCAATTATTTATCGAAGAAAGTAACACAAAACTCCAATTTTTGTTATGCCTTTCCGACCCATCTAAATAGTATATATATACACGAGTACTTCATAACATACTTTGTCTGCAACATTACCCAACAGTTTGACCAGAAAACTACAAAATCAACCTTTCAACCCGTTTGACCAGAAACCAACCCAATAACTAGTTTTAATCCATGTTGATAGGTTCAGGTTGCAGGTTAAGGCTAGTTTTCCAACCTGATTTTAATATTATTATTCATGTTGGGTTTGGGCTGGGTATTAACAACTGGAACCCGACATATTGCCAGCCTTAGTTTAACATGAAGTTTTTGAAGATAATTCGTGTAAGGGTCTCAAACTTTGGGTGTTAGAGGGATTTTGGTGTATTTTTTATTTGACAAAGGCACAAAGAATTGACATGACAAAAGCAACAACAAACACCTTAATCAATGATCCTGCGTTCAAAGATCTCATGGCCCTGTTCATATGTCTTAGATTTCAAGTCAACTTATATCTAGTTGTTTCAAGTAGTCCGTATCAAAAGTGTAGCACACATTTATAGGACATGACTAGTCTCAGTTGGGTGCCTAACAATTTCTGTAAGGAGTTAAATAATTTTGTTTTCAAATGGACTGTTTATTATCGTGGATATTGTTTTAATCAAAGTTGTATTTACAGATGCTAAGAGGCTAATTGGAAGAAAATTTAGTGATTCACAAGTCCAAGAAGACATGAAGCTTTGGCCTTTTAGAGTCATAAAAGGATCTGCAGACAAACCAAAGATTGTTGTCACCAACAGAGGTCAAAAGAAGAAGTTTTTGGCCAAAGAAATTTCATCTATGGTTCTTGGCAAGATGAAAGAAACTGCAGAGGCATACCTTGGGAATGCCGTGAAAAATGCTGTGGTAACAGTGCCGGCTTACTTTAACGACTCGCAACGTCAAGCAACAAAGGATGCTGGTATCATTGCTGGATTAAATGTAATTCGCATAATAAGCGAGCCTACTGCAGCTGCAATGGCATATGGTCTAGACAATAAGTCTGATATAATCGGCAAGATGAATGTGCTCGTCTTTGATTTGGGCGGCGGAACCTTTGACGTCTCTATATTGACCATTGCTGAAAATGGCACCTTTGAGGTGAAAGCTGTAGCCGGTGACACTCATTTGGGAGGTGAGGATTTTGATAACCGAATGGTGGATCATTGTGTTTGAGAATTCAAGAGAAAATGGAGTAAGGACTTGTCAGGGAACCAAAGAGCATTGGGGAGGTTGAGACGTGCTTGTGAGAAAGCAAAACGGATCCTTTCATCCACTACTCAGACTTCAATTGAATTAGATTGCTTGCACGATGGGATTGATTTTTGTATGAAATTCAGTCGGGCTAAATTTGAAGAGCTGAACATTGATTTTTTCACCAAGTGCATTGAGACTGTGGAGACATGTTTAAGTGATGCCAAGATTGAGAAATCATGTATAAACCAGGTTATTCTTGTTGGTGGCTCAACAAGGATACCAAAGATCCAGCATATGTTGCGGGAATCTTTTGATGGCAAAGAGTTATGCAAGATTGTGAACCCTGATGAAGCTGTTGCATATGGTGCAGCCGTTATGGCTGCAAACTTAAGTGGTAGCAGTGATAAGACTGTTCAAAACTTGGTGCTTTTGGACGTAACTCCTTTGTCACTGGGTATAGAAATAATTGGGGGCGTAATGAGTGTTGTGATACCACGTAACACTCCAATACCCACAAGTCAGTCCAAAAATTACTATACATCTGTTGATAACCAAACTGCCATAGATTTCATGGTATATCAAGGTGAAAGAGCCAGATCTAGTGATAATTATTCCTTGGGAGGTTTCAAAATATCTGGAATACCACCTGCCCCCAAAGGAGTCCAATCAGTTTTGGTATGCTTTGAAATAGATGTGAATGGTATACTTACAGTTACTGCCGGGGTAATAGCTACTGGTAAGACAGAGAAACTCAGCATCACCAACCCAAATGGACGTCTCTCCAAGGAGCAGATTGAGAAGACGGTAAGTGATGCTCAGAGGTACAAGTTTGAGGACCAAGAATTCAAGAAGAAAGCGGATGCATATAATGCTCTAGAAGACTGCTTGTACAATATGAAGAAGAAGACCAAAGATGATAATTTGAAGAAGAAGGTTAACACCGATACCCTGAAGTTAATCGAGAGTACCGTTGCTAACACAACCAAGTGGCTTGAAGACAACCAAGCTGCATCGTTTTCTGATCTTCAGGTCAAGAAGGGACACCTAGAGTTTGTTTGCAAGCCCCTACGTTAGATCTCAGATGATTCATTGTCAAGGATTTTTAAGATTCTGTTTATCGTTTGATTGTACACTTGTACTTTTTGCTCAATGGATTTTTTGTCCTTTTTTTATCTTCTTTTCTGTGTATGTGACTTTAAAGGTTAAGAATGTTAATGTGTTAGGTTACCTCGCATACATTAGTTGGAGTTAATAATTCCTATTTCACTTCATGATTATTTAAAGTTGATCTTTAAATTGGTTTAGTTACATACGAAAGTGTAATACAAATTATTAATATTGTTTGAAATTTTAATATACTAGTTGTAGACTCTCAATAGACATTTTATAAAACAAGTTTTATTAAATATTCATAATAATTTAATATAATAAATTGTTAATGAAATTAATTACTATCAGAGAGACATAGAAAACTCATTCTTTAAATCAAATAGTACATATAAGAGAAACTCCAAACTGGGAAGCAACATGCAAGTGCACAAGAAGGGTACTTTAAGATTGCCACAATTAGCAACATACATCTGATCTGATGCAATATAACCTTTTGATACCTTTCCTAATCTGTCCATTGGTTATCAAGTCTTCCGGGTATATTTCATAGTACATGTCGTCTATCTCCTTTTCAACATTAACAGTTGGAGGACTTTCTGTCCTATTTGATTTGTGCTACAAACACCGTCACCTACCGTTGAAAGCGCGCCATAACCTGAAGCCTCTATATAGTGGTTTCTGGCTTTCTGCGCAAATCTGACAGGCACGGGCTAGTTTTGTAGAACCAATTTGTAGCATAGCTTCGAGTCCATAATTGACACTCAAAAGTTGCCAACTAAAATAACCAAGTTTAACATCATCAAGAGACACTACTTCCCTCATTTTCTTTCCATGGCCACACGCTTCTCTAGTTACCCATCAATTCTTCTGCTTTGGAAGACCAAATCTTGCAGATACCGGCCAGTTCGTTTTCAAACACCCAAAACATCATTTTAAAACCAAATATGTACTTTGTACTCTAAATTAATTCACCAAAATCATCAAATATAACATACATCTATTTGAAAACATCAACCGTTGAAGCAAAATCTCACTTCTCATAACTTCAAATACCGGCCACATTATGATACCACAAACCTTAAAAATTCAAACTTAATTTACAAAAAGGGTATAAAAAAGAACAATAGAATACCTGAAATTTTGATGGCCCTGCTTTCTTTTTAGACAACTTTAGAAGAGCTTGAGTAAGACCCATTAACTATTGTTTATTCCTACAAGTTTTGGAGGAAGTGAGTGAAGGAGCAACAATATTTTGTGAAATTAAGATTTAATCCTTATGGTCACTTCTTTTTTATTTAGAATTATTTTTGAACGCCACCGCCATCACTCCAGATAATAAAACCACAATACAACAATAATAAGATTAATAATTTCCCCCAATCGTACTTACCACAACAACAATAATAGTAATAATAATATGTATCCAAATAATAAGCAAAATTTGAATCATAATCTAGTACTACTACCATTTTTATTTTTATTTTTTGTTATCAGTATCCTTATATAACAAGGTTAATGAAAGTCAAAGTATTATATATAGTCAAAGAATTGAAAAGTCTGGAAAGTAAATAACGAAATTGAATCATAATCTAATACTACTACCATTTTTCTTATCAGTTTCCTTTTATAACAAGGTTTATCAAAGATTTATATATATATAGTCAAATAGTACGTACAGTCGGGAAAGTAAATTCGAAAGTACGAATTGAAACACAAACCCCAAAAGTAATATTATAATACTCGTAATAATGGGCAACGGAAAACAAAAGGAGGGGGAGGTAGCAATCGGCATTGATCTAGGAACAACGTATTCGTGTGTTGGTGTATGGAAGGATGGTCGCGTTGAAATCATAGCCAACGATCAAGGCAACCGAACCACGCCATCTTGTGTTGCTTTCCTTGATGACTCGGAACGTCTTATTGGTGATGGTGCCAAGAACCATCTAGCTATGAACCCTGCTAACACTATATTTGGTCAGTATTTTTGTATATATATAATTTTACTTTACTCGTATTATATATATATATATATATATATATTTCTTGTATAGTTAATTTATATTGGATGTTGATTATTTTATATATGGTAGTTAGTAAAAGTTGGATCCTTTATATTGAATGTTTCTTTTATTATGATCCGTCTACTCAACCCGAAATCCAACCTGAAAAATCGGGTTAGTACTTAGTGCTGACCCGAAACAACCCAAAAACCCGACAATTCTCCAAGTTGCCAACCCATTTTTAAGCTGTTTATCCCCAATCCAACTTATCACCCCAACAAACCAGTTGATGGTTAAATGCTTAGTTTTCCAACCCGATTGTAAATAAAGCAACAACAAAAGAATCTCACAATCGAAGTTGACATGTCGTAATTGTTTCAAGTATTCTATTGTTGATGTCTCTATAAGTGCAGTTATGTGGGAGGGGACTTACCTTCTTCACACCAAAGTAATTTTCATTAGGATTCCTTCAAAAATATGTAATAAAACTCATTTATTAGAGTAGTCAATTAGTACCCCTTTGGTGGCTAACAATTTCTTTAAGATGTTTCAAAATTCTGTTTACAAATGGATTGTTTATTATTGTGGATATTGTTTTAACTAAATTTGGATTTACAGATGCTAAGAGGCTAATTGGAAGAAAATTCAATGATTCTCAAGTCCAAGAAGACATGAAGCTTTGGCCTTTTAGGGTCATAAAAGGATCTGCAGACGAACCAAAGATTGTTGTCACCTACAGAGGTCACAAGAAGAAGTTTTTGGCAGAAGAAATTTCATCTATGGTCCTTGGCAAGATGAAAGAAACTGCAGAGGCATACCTTGGGAAAGCCGTGAAAAATGTAGTGGTAACTGTCCCGGCTTACTTTAACGACTCACAACGTCAAGCCACAAAGGATGCTGGTGTCATTGCTGGGTTAAATGTTATTCGCATAATAAGTGAGCCTACAGCAGCTGCAATGGCGTATGGTGTAGACAATAAGTCTGATATAATCGGCAAGATGAATGTGCTTGTTTTTGATTTGGGTGGTGGAACCTTTGATGTCTCTATAATGACCATTGCTGAAAAGGGCTCCTTTGAGGTGAAAGCTGTCGCCGGTGACACTCATTTGGGAGGTGAGGATTTTGATAACTGCATGGTGGATCATTGTGTTAGGGAGTTTAAGAGGAAGTGGAATAGGGATTTGTCAGGGAATCAAAGAGCATTGGGGAGGTTGAGACGTGCTTGTGAGAAAGCAAAACGGATTCTTTCATCCACTAGTCAGACTTCAATCGAATTAGATTGCTTGCACGATGGGATTGATTTTTGTATGAAATTCAGTCGGGCTAAATTTGAAGAGCTCAACATTGAATTTTTCACTAAATGCATTAAGACTGTGGAGACATGTTTAAGTGACGCTAAGATGGAGAAATCACATGTAAAAAAGGTGATTCTTGTCGGTGGCTCAACAAGGATACCGAAGGTCCAACATATGCTACAGGAGTATTTTGATGGGAAGGAGCTATGCAAGAGTGTGAACCCTGATGAAGCTGTGGCATATGGCGCAGCCGTTATGGCTGCAAACTTAAGTGGTAGCAGTGATAAGACTGTTCAAAACTTGGTGCTTTTGGACGTAACTCCTTTGTCACTGGGTATAGAAATAATTGGGGGCGTAATGAGTGTTGTGATACCACATAACACTCCAATACCCACAAGTAAGTCCAAAAATTACTATACATCTGTTGATAACCAAACTGCCATAGATTTCATGGTATATCAAGGTGAAAGAGCCAGATCTAGTGATAATTATTCCTTGGGAGGTTTCAAAATATCTGGAATACCACCTGCCCCCAAAGGAGTCCAATCAGTTTTGGTATGCTTTGAAATAGATGTGAATGGTATACTTACAGTTACTGCCGGGGTAATAGCTACTGGTAAGACAGAGAAACTCACCATTACCAACCACAATGGACGTCTCTCCAAGGAGCAGATTGAGAAGATGGTAAGTGATGCTCAGAGGTACAAGTTTGAGGACCAAGAATTCAAGAAGAAAGCGGATGCGTATAATGCTTTAGAAGACTGCCTGTACGTTATGAAGAAGAGGATCAAAGATGATAAGTTCAAGAAGAAGGTGAACACTGATGCCCTGAAGCTAATCGAGAATACCATTGCTAAAACAACCAAGTGGCTCGAAGACAACCAAGTTGCACTAGTTTCTGAGCTTCAGCTCAAAAAGACACACTTAGAATTTGTCTGCAATCCCCTGCTTTAGGTCTCAGATTCCACTTATACTTACGTGTGTTAAAATTCAATTGTATGGTTATTAAATATTTCAACATATTAATGTGTTACATTGCATATATACTTTAGTTGGAGTTCATGCATAAAAACGTGACATTCATGATTATTTAAAGTTGCTCTTCTGGTGCATATACTATCTTGTTACCTCGTATTCGTATTTGAGGATTTTAGTCAATTTAATTACTGGTATGACGGAAGCAAAAGAGGAAGGGAATAAGTTTATTCCGATGGAATGATTTTGAAATTGTCTTTTGGAATGGAATGTTTAAATCCTAAATGAATCACATTCCTTGAGTTGTAGCGTTTTTCATTCTTTAGCCAACCTTGGTTTTTTTCTCCATTTCATTCACAAGCCGAAAGAAATATTTTGGTTGGGTATAAAATTCAATGGAGAGAAACAGTATGAATAACAATGCAATGCGACGACAATTAATGCAATGACGGATGGTGGTGGTGGCAAAAATAACGATGTGGTTAATAATGTAAAAGTAATTGATATAAAAGTAGGTAGTGTACTTTTAAAAAAAAAAAAAAAGTAGGTAGTGTTGTTATTTTAAAGGCTAAAGGATATATGTTTAAATAGGTCCATTAAGAGTATTATAGGTAATATTATGTGAAAATATTTATAAGAGTTAATTGCAAGATTGGTCCCTGTGGTTTGTATGTTTTAGCAAGGGGTCCCTATTCGAGAATCGTTGCAATGGGGGTCCCTATTTTGAGAATTTTTTGCAAAATTGTTCCAAATTTGACGAATCCGTTAAAGGTGGTCGTCAAGTGTGCACCTGTAGGGGTATTTATGTACTTTCCACCCCACAGGGACCCCCATTGCTAAAATGAAAAAACCACAGAGACTAATCTTGCAACTAATATCTTGATATATTATTTTTTTCATTTAAGAGATTGTAATATATAATTATCTGCTCGTTAAGTCTCTAATATTAAATTTATGTGCACTTTAAAATTTTAGTAATAGAAATATACCTTATATATATATATATATATATTATATTTGACCCGAGAATAGATAACTAAAATACCATATATGACATTTATATTATTCGAATAGAATTGCTTTTTTCTTTTTAATAAATATTAAATTCTTAACATAAAATCTTTTATTTATTTAAGCTTATATAATAACAAAATTTTATATATAAATCAGTTTTCTAAAACAAAAGTATTTATATAAGGTATATTTCTATTATTAAAATTTTAAAGTGCACATAAATTTACTATTACAGACCTAACGAGTAGATAATTGTATGTTACAATCTCTTAAATTAAATCAAAAAAAATATCAAGGTGTTAGTTGCAAGATGGGTCCCTGTGGGTTTTCCATTTTAGCAATGAGGGTCTCTGTGGGGTGGAAAGTACATAAATAAGCCCCATAGGTGCACACTTGCCGGACACTTTTAACGGATCCGTTAAATTTGGACCAAATATGCGAAAATTTCTCAAAATATGGACCCTCATTGCAACGATTCTCGAATAGGGACTCACCTTGCTCAAACGTACAAGCCACAGGAACCAATCTTGCAATTAACTATATTTAAAATTAGTATATAAGAGAGTTGATATTTGTACCATCATTAGTAATAAATACTAGATTTTAGACCCGTATAATATACGGGTATATATAGAATTTCTACATTTAAACAAAAGTTAAATAAGTTTATAACAAAAGTCATGAAATAAAATATATGGAGTAACATATATTCAGTTAGTTTTTAAAGATCCATTTACAAATGTATTTAGTAAAAGATAAAGATTATTCTATTAGATATGTATTACTAATTATTCTTTATATTATATCAAAATTATTCTTTAATAAGTGATGAAAAACAAAAAAAAAGTAAATTAAATTAAATTAAAGACAAAATTGAAAGCAAAAGCTGATTTGAGAGAATCGAAAGCTGTGATTATTCTATAAATACTTAACTATTTGAATAAAGATTATTAGTATTTTTAAATTATAATAAGGCTAATAATGACATCATCAATGTTAAATTTTGAGAATTGAAGATTAATGATTGGTCAATAAAATGGTTAAGTCAATTGTCATTTAGTATATATAAAGATAAATAAAAGATAAAAAAGACTTTTTCTACAAATAATACGGATATAAGTACTAAAATATCTGGATAAAGATTATTAAGATTTTTAAATTAGAGTTTTGTTAAACAAAGCCAAAAGAGCTTTAAAAAAAATAAACTTTTAAGTTGAAGACTACAAAGTGCAAGAATAATATTTAAAGTGCAAATTAATGATGTAAAACAAAAAAAAATATAAATTAGTTAGAGTTTTTCTAAGTATATATATATATAATATAATATATAATATATATATATATATATATATATATAAATATTAAAGAGTAGTTATCCTAAGATTCTTAAGTCATCCATCTTAATTTAAACTCTCCTTAAACAATGCCACATAGGATTTATCCTATATGTCATTTTCATAAAATTTTTGACAATATTTTATTTATTTATTATATATATAATAAAAAAAACTAAAATAAAATTAATCTATATTATATTGTACAAATTTTAGATCCTCTAATCCAATAAGGCAATATATATATATAATACATATATTTGTGGTTTGGCATGAGATTTGCGATAGATATTAAAATTATTTATTTTAGGTAAAAATTTGTTTTATTAACCAAAAATGAAAATTCTGTAATTAACTGTATATTTTTACCGATAACTACTTTGGATTGCATATGTATATTTTACATTAGAGTTAGATATTTTATTTACCAAATTTTTAATTTTATTAGAATAAGTATTGGTTTGCTTTTAGTTTATTGTGTATGTAATTGGTTACGTTTTTTTTTGGTGCTTCATAATCATTTATTAAGCTCGATGTGTGATTTTACCATTTTGACAAACATACAATAAGACATATTGTTTAAAAGTATGTTATAATCGCCTCATGGTTGCTAAATATTTTATCTAAAAATATGTTGTAATCGTTCTTTATAATCTATGTAGCTGAGTCCAAATTCAATGCATGTTGTTTAATGTTTTTGTTAACCGGTTTTGTTGGTGACTATGATATGAAAATACAAGGGCCAACGAATGATATGGTTGTATAAATTAACACAAAACACTTTCACTGATTATCAATATCCACAGCTAGATTATTTTTCTTATATATATATATTCCATTAACGATATTTTAATTAGCCACACATCGTGCGGGTAAAATACCTAGTAATATATATATAATAACTTTTTGTTAGAGAAAAAATACGGCTACTATAGTTAATTCTTTGATTACATATTGTTGATTTTAATAAAAAGAAAAGTTAATATTTACATTGTGCTTAAAAGTAATTACATTAACAATCCGTGCGTAAAAATAGTCCCATGAAGTTTGCATATTTGTTAAAGTTATTATAGCTAGGTTTAAGGTAAAATAAAATAAGTATTGAAGTAAAACAAATAAAACAATAAGTTTCTCTTCACTGAAGATCACTGTGCATCATGAAAATCATCGTGTATCAATTGTTTCGTGAATATTCGTGCATCAATTTAATCATGATCTAAGGGTCAAGATCTTGTCTTATTTGTTTTACTTTAATACTTGTTTTACAATACCCAACCCCACTATAGCTATTAATCCTTTAAAATAAAAGTTTGGATGTGCTTAGCATCTTTAAATAACGGATAAGGAAAGTCATAATATTATTTATAGGTTAATAACTATTTTTATTTTATATTTATGAAATCATCAAAAGTTAAATTATCAAATTAAGGCTTTTGATTGGTCAATAAACTATTAGGTTTGTTGTCTTTTAGTATATATAAAGATAAAGATATCATACTCGTGCATTACTAACTTGTACATTCAGCTGTGAAACTTATACAGTGTGGTACATTTATCAAAAGTGATGGTATTCATATCAATACTCAAAGGATAGAAATAGTATTGATAGATTGGGTTGGAAAAAAAATTAGGGATACATTTGATATATATGTAGTGTATGAGTTGAGAATGCGTTAAAAGTTAAGGATATTTTACTTAAAGATAAAAAGTTGAAAAAAGAGAAGGATTAATTTGTTTTATAAAGAAATATAGATATAGAAATAAGGTTAATGAGTGGGTCAAAATGGTTAAGAATGAGAAATATTAAGACATTAAATGAAGAAAATAATTTAATAAATAAGGAAGTAGTTGAACATAAAATTTATAAAAATAAGTCTAATATAATTTGAGTTAAAACTATACATTTCTTATACAATCAATTTTGAAGATATCAAAATTTATAAATATTTTGGTAGATAAATATAAATCTCGTTCACTATTTGAACATTCAGGGTCGGCCCAATAGTTATGTTGGACTAGGCAATGACCTAGGGCCCCCAAATATCCCAGTTCCTCAAAGTTTTAACATGTTGGGCTGAAAATACTATTGGGTTTTTTCCTATACAAATTTACTTTCTAATTAGTATAAGACAATTAGACTAGGAACAGAATATAAATGATAATGATGGGAAAAAAAATGCTTAGATAGATCTCTTTGTTTAAAGGTTTAATAATAACATGAAAGGAAAAAAAAACTCCCGACGGCCGGAACTCATACAATTAAATTGATAATGGCACGAAGAGATTTTGAGAGCCATTTCCCATTAAACGAGAGGTCGCGGGTGTGTGGAAATCATTTGTGAGCTGTCTAAACAAGGTAAAAGTGGCTGGTGTGTCCTTAAACAGTTGTTTTAGAGGAGTTTGTGAATCAGGCAGGCTCATTCGGTTCTAGTCGGATATTTGGGCAAGTGAACAACCCCTTAGAGTTAGCTTCCCTCGATTATTTAAGATGGAAATGAAAAGAAAATGCAACGTGAGAGATAGGTCCAGACAGAAAACAAAGGTTTTTGGATTAGACTGTTCGTAGACAAGATGTCCTTCGACCACTAAAGAAACGGAGGAACTTGAAGAGTTGAAAAATTGATGGAGGGAACGTTTTAAACCAGCAAAATGATAAATGGAAATGGACTGGGAATCAGGACAATGATTTCTCAGTCAAAAGTGTTAAAGAGTTTATTGGGAGTGGGGTTGACTATGGTGAGAGATTTGTATTCAAGTGGTCTAAATGAGTTGCTAGGAAGTGTAATATTTTTATGCGGAGAGCCTCTATGGATTGACTTCCAACATTAGTAGCTGTAAAAGCAAGGAACTGCTACTATGGGAGCTTGGACTGTGGTTTGTGTAATATTGTTGGTGAAGAGCACTTGTTGTGTTCTTGTAAAGTGGTCGTGGAAGTTTGTTATAGGATTAGCATTTGGTGCAAAGTGGCTACTAATTTCTTCTTCTCGATTAGAGACATCTTTAATATCAACAAACATATGGGTTAGGGAAGCAAGCAAGGAATGTTTTTGTGACATGTTGGTGCATTTAGAGGAAAAGGAACGAAAGAAAGTTTGAAGATAAAGACATCAATATCGAGAAGATCATCCATGAGATCAAGAGTACGAGTCACTTTTGGCTCAATAATAGATGGAGCTTTTGCTCAATTAATTGGCAGGATTGGATTTTTTTAATGTACATATGTAATTTATACTTGTAAATGTTGGCCACTGCATATCAGTGAGAGTTGGCGTTGTTTATGAATGAAATTTACATTTAAAAAAAATGATAATGGGCTCCATAACAAAATACCTTTGTAAAATACCTAATCAAATGCAATAAAAATAAATAAATACATAAACAAATCACAACAATTAAAATCGAAATAACAAACATAAATAATCACACAATTTAATTATGAGCCATCTTATCTTAATTTTAATCTTAATATGTACTATAAGACAGTTGAACTAATGACTTATTAACCAATCAAATTGTTCGATTTTATTAAATTGACTCTCGCTTATGTCATCATGTAGATAAACTATAAATTAAAAATCCTAATAATCATTATCTAAATATATTATTATATTAGTATTTATATTAATTTGTAGAAAAAATCTTATCGATTTACATTCTTTTTGTTTTCCATCAACAATTTACACTTTTTAACTCTGAATATTTAATTTATACTTGTTTTTAACCATCAATTTGACAAAAAAAATTTAAATTTACAATCTTTTAATTAACCAAAAAAAATTCAACGTAATCTCTCAATAAAAAATGTACATATTTTATCCTATTTATATATTAGCTTTGTGTATTAATGTTTAAAGTTACAATTGTCAGTCAAATCAAGAGTCTTAATTATTATCAAAAACAATCATAATTGTTATCTAATTATCATAGAACAAATGATTGGAAATAAACCTAATCGTGTCATATACCCGCATCATGATCAAATACATATACTTGAATGTCAACTACAGGATCACAAGTATGCTTATATTTTAATTATTAATTATCTTTCATAATAATATCACATTATGAGTAAAACTGATTTTAAAAAATTCTATGATTATAAGAAATTATTATAGCATGCGCCTTGTGGAATTACTACGGTAAACGATTTCATCAATATGTCTCAGCTAATAATGAAAGTGGCAAACCTGTGATTATGGTATTACAACTTGCAAAGTATAACTTGGAACCGTATATTTTCAAAATTATAAGCTTTTATGACTTAAATGTATGAAAATCTAATATTGATAATTATAAACCTCGTGTCCAGTGTTGAACACGAATCTAAATCTTGTATACGTACTATATTGCAATCAAATGGGTACACATGGACGATTGATTATATAATGAACAATTTTAAATTGGAAATAGTAATATTGACATATTGGTGGTATCTTTCTTTCATATATGACATACGAGACTTTTGGAATATATATGATTTGAATGGTTGATTATGTGGGCCTTAAATTGGAAATTATATTGATGATATTTTTTTTCTCCATATATCATATATGGGAATATTATGTTAGTATACTAATGGTCAGCCCGTTCAATGGACAGGTAGTCTCAAAATATATTAATTAAAGCTAAAAAATTGGATTTCAAATATATTAAATAGATATACCGAAATCAACTTGAAAATTTGTTAGCTGAATAGCCACTCCATCGGTTAAAATACTGCAAAAATTATCCGCCCAACGAAGAAACATACGAAAATTAACTCCATATAAGATTTCAGTTTACCCTTTTTTTTCAACTTTAGTTAAATAAAAAATTTACAGTTTCTTATATTCTAAAAGTGTAAACTATATATATAAAAGTATAATTAAATATAAATTAGGTTAAAGTGTAAATTGGTGATGGAAAATCAAAAAGTATATAAGTTAATTATTTTAAATTTGGTTAAAGTGTAAATTGGTGATAGGAAACTAAAAAGTGTAAATTAATTGTTTTAGATTGGGGTTAAAGTGTAAATTGGTGATGAAAAACCAAAAAAGTGTAAATTAATTTAGATTAATATTAAAAAAATTAGAGGATTAATAAGGAGGGGGGATTAGACTCAAGGAGGTGGATTAGGGGTGCCAAGTGTAATCCCAACCCCCTCTTTTAGTTATATTATAGATATATTGTAAGTTAATTAGTATATTAAATAAACTAAGAAGATATATTCTAAAAGTTAAAGATTGTTATGATATATATCGATATGTTTATCCATATATACAAAATCTAGAGTTCTATTAATTGCAAAGTTTTATTAATCTAGAGTTTGTCTTTATTGAAACCAAACAATAAAACTCAGGATTCATAAATCACGAAACACAAAACCCAACTAATTAATTACTCCATCTTGAAAGTAATACCAATGGAGGACGGAAAACAGAAGGACGGGGAGGTAGCGATCGGCATTGATCTAGGAACAACGTATTCGTGTGTTGCTGTTTGGAAGAATGGTCGCGTTGAAATCATACCGAACGAACAAGGAAACCGTACCACACCTTCTTGTGTTGCTTTCCTTGATGACTCAGAACGTCTCATTGGCGATGGCGCCAAGAATAAACTAGCAACCGACCCTTGTAACACTATTTTTGGTTAGTACATTTATACTAATAAGGGATAACTAATAATTTGTTTATGTAGTTACATGCTTTTCCTCTGATCACAATTTTTATAATAAATATATATATATATATTATAGTTTACATTGAATGTTGGTTATTTTATTTATCGTAATGAGTAGAAGATGGATCCTTTATATTGAATGTTTTGTATTATTAATTATGTTCGGTCAGATTCAAGCCAACCTGAAAAATCTGGTTAGAATGCTTACGGTAGTATAGAATAGTTTGGGTTACCGGGTCAACCCAAGTTGACGCACCAAAATAGTTAGTTGCTAGTTGCTACAATTTCTTTGAGGGGAGTTTAGTAATTTTGTTTTCATATGGACGTACCGTTTCTTTTCCTGGCGGTTGCTTTATTAATTAAAATTGGATTTTTTTCTTTTTTTACAGATACTAAAAGGTTGATTGGAAGAAAATTCACTGATCCTCAAGTCCAAGAAGACATGAAGCTATGGCCTTTTAGGGTCATAAACGGGTCTGCAAACAAACCAAAGATTGTCATCACTTACAAAGGCCATGAAAAGGAATTTGTGGCAGAAGAAATTTCATCAATGGTTCTTGGCAAGATGAAAGAATCTGCAGAGGCATACCTTGGGAAAGTCGTAAAAAATGCTGTGGTGACTGTCCCGGCTTACTTCAACGACTCCCAACGTCAAGCAACAAAGGATGCCGGTGCCATTTCTGGATTAAACGTGATTCGCATAATAAGCGAGCCTACAGCAGCTGCAATTGCATATGGTGTAGACAATAAGTCTGATATAATCAGCAAAATGAATGTGCTTGTTTTGATTTGGGTGGTGGAACCTTTGACGTCTCTATAATGACTGTTGCTGAAGAAGGTGCTTTTGAGGTGAAAGCTGTCGCGGGTGACACTCATTTGGGAGGTGAGGATTTTGATAACCGAATGGTGGATCATTGTGTCAGGGAGTTTAAGAGGAAGTGGAATAAGGACTTGTCAGCGAATCAGAGAGCATTGGGGAGGTTGAGACGTGCTTGTGAGAAAGCCAAAAGGATTCTTTCATCCACTTCTCAGACTTCAATCGAAGTAGATTGCTTGCATGATGGGATTGATTTTTGTATGAAATTCAGTCGAGCTAAATTTGAAGAGCTCAACGTTGAATCTTTCACTAAGTGCATTCAGACTGTGGAGACATGTTTAAGTGATGCTAAGATGGAGAAATCACATGTAAACAAGGTGATTCTTGTTGGTGGCTCAACAAGGATACCAAAGGTCCAGCATATGCTGCGGGAATATTTCGATGGAAAAGAGTTATGCAAGAGTGTGAACCCTGATGAAGCTGTTGCATATGGTGCAGCCGTTATGGCTGCAAACTTAAGTGGTAGCAGTGATAAGACTGTTCAAAACTTGGTGCTTTTGGACGTAACTCCTTTGTCACTGGGTATAGAAATAATTGGGGGCGTAATGAGTGTTGTGATACCACGTAACACTCCAATACCCACAAGTAAGTCCAAAAATTACTATACATCTGTTGATAACCAAACTGCCATAGATTTCATGGTATATCAAGGTGAAAGAGCCAGATCTAGTGATAATTATTCCTTGGGAGGTTTCAAAATATCTGGAATACCACCTGCCCCCAAAGGAGTCCAATCAGTTTTGGTATGCTTTGAAATAGATGTGAATGGTATACTTACAGTTATTGCCGGGGTAATAGCTACTGGTAAGACAGAGAAACTCAGCATCACCAACCCAAATGGACGTCTCTCCAAGGAGCAGATTGAGAAGACGGTAAGTGATGCTCAGAGGTACAGTTTGAGGACCAAGAATTCAAGAAGAAAGCGGATGCATATAATGCTCTAGAAGACTGCTTGTACAATATGAAGAAGAAGACCAAAGATGATAATTTGAAGAAGAAGGTTAACACCGATACCCTGCTGCATCGTTTTCTGATCTTCAGGTCAAGAAGGGACACCTAGAGTTTGTCTGCAAGCCCCTACGTTAGATCTCAGATTATGGTCATGGAACATTAGGATTTTAATTAAGCTCAATTCTGTTTATCTTTTTTATTCCACTAGACTTTTTGCTTTTATGGATTTTGTGTCCTTTTTGCTTAATGGATCGATTCGGTATCCCCTTTAATGTACGCTTGATCCCACGTAATGATTTTGTGTCTTTTTCTTTTCGTTCAAGAGATTTTGTATTTTTATACCTTTATTAATGTGTTCTATAACTTGCATAAATTAGTTGGAGTTCATAGAAACGTAGCATTCCGGCCTATTGAATTAATTAAGGTTGGTTAGAATAGTTGGTATGTTGAACAATCCAACTAACTGATCTTTATAAAATCAATTTAATTTTTAATAAAGGCAATTACCCGTATCAGATCTCAAGTTAGTTGTTACGAGCCAGAGATTTCTAATTCGTTTTCTATCACAAAATCCTTTTTGTTAAACCACGTGTTGAAGCTTTTCAAAGTAATAGAGCCGAATTGGAACCAATGGAGAGTGGTCTGACAATCTTCTTAATTTTAAAGCAACTTAACAATCCTCGGGCCAACTATTCATGAAATGATCGATCACACTCCAAGATGTTGTCAATTCTGCTAAATTATATGCTCATAAGTGAATTTACAGCCTTACAAACTGTACGTACTCACGTATAGTATATACGAACTCAATGAAATCAAAGGCACGTAATTACATGAAGTCGAAATTAGAGTTTCTCCTTAATTTCTTCTATCGATTTGACTGCAACAAAGTCTCCAAGCATTAACCAAATTCAAGGATTGTAGTTCTTTATTATCTTAAATTCAGACCATATATAATTCCCTTTTAGCATGTGACTGTTAAGTATGTGCATGATCTCATGGATCGGAAACTTTCAATTTACCAGTGATAAAGGATGTAACTTCTACTGCTACTACTACTGCAACTTGGTTTTTTGAAGACACATGCATGGGTTCCAACAGCAAAGAAAGCCTCCTAATTAAGAGGCCTCTAGGATTTTCTACTCCGAATTCGAAACAATCAACCCCCCAATATGAGCTGACTTAAGTTTCTTTGCGTTCGATCTGCAACCTTAGTATCCTGGATAGCAATAAAATCTATTTTGTGTTCGATCTTTTGTTAAAGCTTTTATCCATCGTCCTTTATTAGTAGTATCTACGGTTCCTCAATAAATAATAGAGTTAATTGCAATATTAGTCCACATAAGTTAGTCTCGTGCGTTGCACGTTTATCTCTATATAACATGTTTTGCTAAAAATGTTAAAATGAAAAAGGCGCAATACAAGTGATAACGTGTAAAACTTATTCGCCTCCTAACATAAGTTCCAACGTTGGTTGTTTACATCTCAATCTCCCAATACACCGTTGTTGCATTAAGACCCAAAATACATGGAAAATTGGCATTGGTGTTACTTTACTCATTTTTTTTTTTCTTGTCACCAAACATTCAAGATTCGAACTCTTACACTTATATTGCATGCCTGTGTCTTGGATGTTAATGTTTATTGCCAAAAGGTAAGTTGTTTATTTAAAAGAAGTTTTTTTTCTTTTTCGCCGCCCAAAAAGTTTATAAAATTAAAGAGAAAAATTGTCTTCCTTCTAATTGTTTTGTTTTCTCTCTTTTTAGTCCAACGGCTATCATCCAAAATAATCACTGGCCATATACTAATAATAATTCATTGAAAAAATATAAAAAAATTAATTGAAACAAATTGTGAAATTGAATTATAAGATAAAAAAGTAATTAAGATATATTAAAAACATATGTCAACATAAAAAAAAAAAAAAATTTTAATATATAGATTCATTTTTTCTAATAAAAATAGTAAATTAATTTTTAAACCACTATAAATTAACATCTAAAATTAATAATATCGTAAATATTGTGTATTCAACACGAGTTTAAAATCTGGTAGATTTATCATAAGAGACATTTATTAAGTTTAACTTTTAATGACATGTCGTTCATAAAATAAATAATTAAAGAAAGAAACTAAAATATAAAACATGAAGCCATTTATTTATTAACTTAAAAAGGTAAAAAGATGGACATAAAAGCATCTAGCTCATGAGCCATATATCAAATTAAAAGATGGTGGTAAAAATACAAACTAATTTGTGGTGGCGGGAATTATTCTTTTGGTACGCACGTCATGGACTCATGGGTTTGAAACCCACTTGTGGCATTTAGTTTTTATTTGGAAGGTGATGTGATCATATTTAGATTTTCGTTTTGAACAACAGATAAAAATTGGTTTGTAGACTAAGTGGCGCAACTGTTTTACACCATCCACATAGGTCGCGGGTTCGAGCCATGTATAAAGTTTTTTAGTTATGTCTTGTATTTAATTTAAATTAAATTAATTTTAGTTTAAGTTCTAAAGTATAGGTGTCAACTTATGTGTCAATATTTAGGAGACAAACGACGTGAGAACACCATGTAGGAAAAAAAAATGATGTGGCGATACCAGAGACATGACACGTATGCACTTAGAGATAGAGAATTATATATAGAGAGAGAGATGTGGTTTGTTCATTTAGCATTGGCGTCCCTTTTCGAGAATCGTTGCAATGGGGTCTCTATTTTGAGATTATTTTACAAAAATAGTCCTCTTTAACAGGATTGTTAGTGGGTGTCGTTAAGTTTGCACGTGACCATCACGTACAAGGGCAATACCGTATTTCACACAACATAGAAGGGAAGGGACCCCCCCATTAGCATAATTCAAAAAGGGACCCCCATTGCTAAAATGAACAAACAACATGGACCAATCTTGCGATTAAATCTTGATAATATATATCATCTTTTATCCTTATCTTTTCTTTATATGTACTAAAAAACTACTAACTTAACTATTGATTAACCAATTAAAAAAAAACTAAATTAACCCTTAAATTTAATTTTGCATTTATCATAGTTAAAATTACAAATTAAAAAATATGGACCCATGAAAAAAAAGTTATATTATTAAAATAGTTGTACATAAGCTTTATTAATTTACATTTTTTTTTAATCTATCATTAAAGTACATTTTTTTGTTTTTCTATAAAAGAATGAATCTTACTAAATACTTAATGCAAATATAACTATTAACATAGTTTTCAATAAAAAGAAATTATACAAGGTACATCTATATCATCAAAATTTTAAAATATACATAAATTTACTAATTAAGCACCTGATGCACTAACAACTGTATGTTGCAATCTTTTGAGTTAAATAAAAAAAAGATTTCAATGTGTTACTCGCAAGATTGGTCCCTATAATTTTTTTCATTTTAACGAGGGTCCCTTTCCGAGTTCACTAGCAATGATGGTCACTTATGTGTTGTATGAAATGACGATATTGCCCATGCACATTAACACATCTGTTAAAAGGGGACAATCTTGCAAAAGTTTCTCAAAAATAAAGTCCCTTATTGTAACGATACTTGAAAAAGAACCTTTATTGCTAAAATGAGCAAACCACAAGGACCGATCTTGCAGATACCTCTAAATAATATACGAGTATATATATCATAAGAAAATAAATTCATTGTTGAATTTTAGAATCGATTGTGTGAGAGATGCCAATAAACCTCTTATGACGAAAGAAACGATACTTTAGGATTTCCATCTAATAACTTTCTTTTTATATATTTAATCAAATAAAAGTCCATGGTATATAAGTAACCCTAAACACAAAAACCCAGTAAATTACTCCACTTTGAATTTTTTTAAGTAATGGACCACGGAAAACAAATTGACATCCGTTCAACTAAAAGAAGAAAACAAAACGAGGAGGAGGTAGCGATCGGCATTGACCTCGGAACGACATACTCATGTGTTGGTGTGTGGAAGAATGGTCGTGTTGAAATCATAGCCAATGATCAAGGCAACCGAACCACGCCATCTTGTGTTGCTTTTCATGACGATGAACGTCTCATCGGCGATGGCGCCAAGAACCATCTCGCTATGAACCCTGCTAATACTATATTTGGTCAGTAAATATATATATACATAATTTTTTTAATATACTTTTATTGCATGTTGCTTATTTTATTTGTACTAATTAGTAGAACTGCGCGCAGAAGATGGATTTTATATTGAATGTTGCTTACGGAGTATTCATTATGTTTAGTGTAAATTGCAATATTCGATCCAACCCGTGACCCGATTAACTTTTAGATTATCAGAAAAAGAAGAGAACATTAGGTCGTGTATTCTATATCCGGTTATCTATTAAAAGGAAAACACATATGTGGCCCTTGAAGGTTTTTTTGACTATTAACGTCAAAAACTAATTGATTTTGTCGTTTAAGTAATTGACTAAAGTCGTTGCAAAAGAGTCTCTTATTTTAACATAGAGCTAATTATTAGAAAGTACTCTGGTTTGGGTCAAAAATCTGTATTGAGTTCCCAAAACTCAACAAACTGATATACACACACCTTACCTCTTATAGTGTTTTGTACAGGCGTTTAACCCAAGTTGGAGTAATTTCCAATTAATTAGCTAGCCCTTTATCTTATAGTAATTTGACCCACCAACCAATTTTACATGTTTAAACGGAAATCAACATGTCTGACCTACCAGTTCAGGGTTGACTTTTCCAACTTGATTTTTGATATCATGGCACGTACATAACAGTTTCTAAATAAAGCGCGCAGCAAGAAACATCTTTAATCAATGGTCTTGTACTCAAAAGAATCTCACGGCCAAAGTTTACATGTCGGAGACTTTAAGTCAATCTATGTTCAGTTGTTTCAAGTAGCTGTTATTGAAGTTTCTATAGTTGCAGTTATGTGGAAGGGATTTACCTTCTTCAAACCATAGTAAATTTTATTAGAATTTCTTAAAAATCTGCAATAAAACTCATTTAAGGAATCAATTAGTATCAGTTTGGTGACAAACAATATTTTTTTTCACAGATATTAATAATTCTGTTTTCATATGGACTGTTAGTTTTCCTGACTATTGCTTATATTAAAATTGATTTACAGATGCTAAGAGGCTGATTGGAAGAAAATTCAGTGATTCTCAAGTCCAAGAAGACATGAAGCTGTGGCCTTTTAGAGTCATAAACGGGCCTGCAGACAACCCAAAGATTGTTGTCACCTACAAAGGCCATGAAAAGGAATTTGTGGCAGAAGAAATTTCATCAATGGTTCTTGGCAAGATGAAAGAAACTGCAGAGACATACCTTGGGAAAGCCGTGAAAAATGCTGTGGTGACAGCCCCGGCTTACTTTAATGACTCACAACGTCAAGCAACAAAGGATGCTGGTGCCATTGCTGGATTAAACGTCATTCGCATAATAAACGAGCCTACAGCAGCTGCAATGGCATATGGTGTGGACAGTAAGTTAGATATTGTTGGCAAGATAAATGTGCTTGTCTTTGATTTGGGTGGCGGAACCTTTGATGTCTCTATATTGACCATTGCTAAAAATGGCACTTTTGAGGTGAAAGCTGTTGCCGGTGACACTCATTTGGGAGGGGAGGACTTTGATAACCGTATGGTGGCTCATTGTGTTTGAGAATTTAAGAGGAAGTATAATAATGACTTGACAGTGAATAAAAAAGCATTGGGGAGGTTGAGATGTGTTTGTGAGAAAGCCAAAAGGATGCTTTCATCCACTACTCAGACTTCAATCGAAGTAGATTCCTTGCACGATGGGATTGATTTTTGTATGAAATTCACTCGAGCTAAATTTGAAGAGCTGAACATTGATTTTTTCACCAAGTGCATTGAGACTGTGCAGACATGTTTAAGTGATGCTAAGATGGCGAAATCATGTATAAACCAGGTTGTTCTTGTTGGTGGCTCCACAAGGATACCGAAGGTCCAACATATGCTGCAGGAGTATTTTGATGGCAAGGAGTTGTGCAAGAGTGTGAACCCTGATGAAGCTGTGGCGTATGGTGCAGCCGTGATGGCTGCAAACTTAAGTAGTATCAGTGATAAAACGGTTCAAGACTTGGTGCTCTTGGATGTAACTCCTTTGTCACTGGGTGTGGATATAGTTGGAGACATAATGAGTGTTGTGATACCACGTAACACCTCAATACCTACAACTAATTCCAAACAATACTTCACAATCCGTGATAACCAATCTACCATGTTTTTTAATATATATCAAGGTGAAAGAGCCAGAGGTAGTGATAACTATTTGTTGGGAAGGATAGAAATTTCTGGAATACCACGTGCCCCGAAGGGAGCCGCAAAAGTTATGGTATGCTTTGAAATAGATGCAAATGGTATACTTACAGTTACTGAGAGGGTAGTATCTACTGGCAAGACAAAAAAACTCACCATTACCAACCACAATGGACGTCTCTCCAAGGAGCAGATTGAGAAGATGGTAAATGACGCTCAGAGGTACAAGTTTGAGGACCAAGAATTCAAGAAGAAAGCGGATGCATATAATGCTTTTGAAGACTGCTTGTACAACATGAAGAATAAGATGAAAGATGATAATATCAAGAAGAAGGTTAACACCAATACCCTAAAGCTAATCGAGAGTACCATTGCTTACACTACCAAGTGGCTCGAAGACAACCAAGGTGCACTGCTTTCCGAGCTTCAGCTCATGAAGGTACACCTAGAATCTGTTTGCAAGCCCCTATTTTAGGTCTCAGATTATGTTCAAGAAACGTTGGGATTTTAAGCTTCTGTTTATCTTTTGTTTCCACTTATGTTTTTGCTTAATGGATTGTGTCTCCTCTTTTGCACTTGATCTCTCATACTATATGTATGCCCCTAGAAGCTAATACTTCTGTTGAATGATGGTAATGAATTTTGTGTCCTTTTCACTTAATGGATTTTGTGTTCTTTTCACTCAAGGGATTTTGTATCTTTTTCTACCTTTCTATCTGTGTTAAGTTTCATATGTATGGATATTAAATATTTCAGAATATTAATGTGTTACCTTGCATAAATTATTTAGAAACGTACCATTTCTATTAGATTGTGTAAATTGAAGGTCCTCTGGTGCATACATCTTTTTAGTTGTAACATTCCATTTGTGTCAGTGAAATTGGTGTTCTGATGCGTGAAATGGCATGTTTCCGGTGAACATTACTCATTTGGGAGGAGAAGATTTTGATAACCGTATGCTGTATGTATGGTGGATCAATGTACGCCTGTTTGTGTTTTAGAAGTCAAGAGGAGATGGAATACATCGCGATGGGGAGGTTGAAGTTCGTTTGCGAATTATATGACCTGCATTAGAGGATTGATTTTTCTATGAACTTTGCTCGTGTAAATTTGAAAGATAGCTGAACATGAGGTTATTCGGTTGCATCAAGATTCTTGTGAGATGTTTGAATTATGTTATCAACTCAAAATTGAGATATCAAATACATATACATTCTTTGATTTTAAAAGAAATTGAAAAAAGGGGTTGTCAATTGTCTAGATTGGGTGTTAAAGTGGTCTAGATTGGGTGTTAAAGTGGTCAATTGTCTAGTGTTTTTTCATCTCTATCACAAGAATTATTAGCGAATTACGTCATTTTTCTTAATGCAATTACTTTTTTGCCGTTAACAGGCTGCATGTGCCCCAAACGTGAGGACCTTCTTGTCATTTTACACCGATGGAGGGACGTTTTCTGCAAAATATTGATAAATATTGATATATATTTATGATTTATAAATATAATATACGTCAAATATGTTAAAGCATGACTAATGAAACAAAAATATTTATAAATCATAAAAAAAAAATTATGATATATATTTTTTTAATATAATATAATAATTACTTTTCAAAAAAAATAAACATAATATAGTAAACAATCTCGTTTGAAAAAAGATAATTATTATTAAATTAATAAAAAAAATATATAATGTATATAAACATCTTTATACTAATAGTTGGTTACGAATATCTAAAAAAACTTATATTATACTGTTACAAATTCATATACTAAATCAATGTAAATTATACATAAAGATCACTAGTATCTATTTACAATTACATAGAAATATCGAATATGTGTAAGTTTTTGAATTGTGAGTTATGATGTTAAAAAATACAATTATATAATATGTGTTTCGTGAGAATACATGAAAGGTATTGAAATGCAAAATGAAAATAAAAATAGACTTTTTGGATACTTTTGGATATCCAATGGATGCATAAAATTGCACTGGATTTTGATATGGGCTGGGCTAAGGTTTGACTGGTTGACCGGGGTAGGTTTGTCCAAAAAGAAAAGTTTTTTCTCAAAACACCACATTGGGAACTGGAACGTCAACATGCATATGATTTTCATCTAATTACTTCGTCAAATAAAAGTCAGGGTACACACTACACAGTTATCCCGAAACACAAAACCAAACAAAATTACTCCATTTTGAATTTTTCGAAAGAAATGAACAACGTAAAACATTTCGAGGAGACAGCGATCGGCATTGATTTAGGAACAACGTATTCATGTGTTGCTGTATGGAAGAATGGGCGTGTTGAAATCATAGCCAGCGATCAAGGCAACCGAACCACGCCATCTTGTGTTGCTTTCCTTGATGACTCGGAACGTCTCATCGGCGATGGCGCCAAGAATAAACTAGCAACCGACCCTTGTAACACTATTTTTGGTCAGTAGTACCTATATAATCATTTTTTAATATTTTATATTGTTTTATTGTAAGTTGCTTTTTTTCATTTATCATATTTTGACTTTAGTACAAGGTGCTTGGGTCGTTTATATTGAGTGTTGCTTATTGTGTTCAGGGCAGGATGCAATATTCGACCCCGCTGATTTGTATATTAAATAGATAATTTGAAAAAGAATAGAAATTGTTTTTGCAGATATGAATAGAAAATAGGAAATCGATAAATCCTCGTAAAGATTAGCCTAAAAATCAACTTAAAACCTTAAGAATGGTCAATGATGACTAGTCCAACTAGTCTAGAGGCATCCCAGGTTTTACCCAAGGTCTCGAGTTCGATCCTTAGGGATGACAAGTCTTGGGGTCTTTTTTCCTCCGAATACTTGTAATGGCCCATGGTCAACATCTCGTTGTCTAGGTACGTGCAAGGCTTCACCATTTACGGTGAGGTTTCCTGATGTCGCATACCGACTGAATGTTTGGAAAAAAAACCTTAAGAATTTGACATGTGCGTTCCACTAAATCTCTTTCCGATTCTTATCTTTTGGTTCTTTCAAATGTCAATTAGGTTTTTTTAGGCATGCTACTTATGTTTATTATCATTATTCTAGAAAGAAATATCATGTTAGGGTTGTCAACTTTTTTTTACCCGTTGATCCGCTTTTGTTGGGTTGAAGTTCATTTGGGATAACAGACCGACCAGAAAACCAAAAAAAACATGTTAGGGTTTCAAGTAGTCTGTTGTTGATATGTCTATAGTTGCAGTTATGTGGAAGGGGGATTTACCTATTTTAAACCACAGTAATTTTCTTTAGGGTTTTCTAAAAATGTGTAACAAAGTTAATTTAAAGGACTCAATTAGTATCATTTTGATGGCTAACAATTTTTTAAGGAATTTAATAGTTTTGTTTTCATATGGATTGTATATTTCTGGGTATTCCTGTAAGTAAAACTGAATATACAGCTGCTAAGAGGCTAATCGGAAGAAAGTTCAGTGATTCACAAGTCCAACAAGACATGAAGCTTTGGCCTTTTAAAGTCATAAACGGCTCCGCAGACAACCCAAAGATTGTTGTCCTCTACAATGGTCAGGAGAAAGAGTTTTTGGCAGAAGAAATTTCATCTATGATTCTTGGCAAGATGAAAGAAACTGCAGAGGCATACCTTGGGAAAGCTATGAAAAATGCTGTGCTAACAACCCCTGCTTACTTTAATGACTCGCAACGTCAAGCAACAAAGGATGCTGGTGCCATTGCTGGATTAAACGTGATTCGCATAATAAGCGAGCCTACAGCAGCTGCAATGGCATATGGTGTGGACAATAAGTCTGATATAATTGGCAAGATTAATGTGCTCGTCTTTGATTTGGGTGGTGGAACCTTTGACGTCTCTATAATGACCATTGCTGAAAAGGGCTCCTTCGAGGTGAAAGCTGTTGCTGGTGACACTCATTTGGGAGGTGAGGATTTTGATAACCGAATGGTGGATCATTGTGTTGAAGAATTTAAGAGGAAGTGGAATAAGGACTTGTCAGGGAATCAAAGAGCATTGGGGAGGTTGAGACATGCTTGTGAGAAAGCAAAAAGGATTCTTTCATCCACTACTCGGACTTCAATTGAAGTAGATTGCTTGCACGATGGGATTGATTTTTGTATGAAATTCAGTCGAGCTAAATTTGAAGAGCTGAACATTGATTAAGTGATGCTAAGATGGAGAAATCGCGTGTAAACAATGTGATTCTTGTTGGTGGTTCCACAAGGATACCAAAGATCCAACATATGTTGGAGGAATTTTTTGATGGCAAGGAGTTATGCAAGAGTGTGAACCCCGATGAAGCTGTGGCATATGGTGCAGCCGTGATGGCTGCAAACATAAGTGGTAACAGTGATAAGACTATTCAAAACTTGGTGCTCTTGGATGTAACTCCTTTATCACTGGGTGTGGATACAGTTGGAGACAGAATGAGTGTTGTGATATCACGTAACACCTCAATACCTACGAGTAATTCCGACGAATACGTCACAATCCATGATAACCAATCTTCCATGTTTTTCAATATATATCAAGGTGAAAGATCGAGAGCTAGCGATAACTATTTGTTGGGAAATATTAAAATTTCTGGAATACCACCAGCCTCCAAGGGAGTCTCAAAAGTTATGGTATGCTTTGAAATAGATGCAAATGGTATACTTACAGTTACTGCCAAGGTAGTATCTACTCGCAAGACAAAAAAACTCACCATTACCAACCACAATGGACGTCTCTCCAAGGAGCAAATTGAGAAGATGGTAAATGATGCTCAGAGGTACAAGTTTGAGGACCAAGAATTCAAGAAGAAAGCGGATGCATATAATGCTTTTGAAGACTGCTTGTACAATATGAAGAAGAAGATCAAAGATGATGATATCAAGAAGAAGGTGAACACCCATACCCTGAAGCTAATCGAATGTACCGTTGCTAACACAACCAAGTGGCTCGAAGACAACCAAGCTGCACCGCTTTCCGAGCTTCAGTTCATGAAGGAACACCTCGAATTTGCTTGTAAGCCCTTACTTTGGGTGTCAGACTATGATTAAGGAACGTTGGGATTTTAAGCTTCTGTTTGTTTTTTGATTCCACTTTTACTTTTTGCTTAATGGATTTTGTGTCCTCTTTTGCACTTGATACCACATAATATATGTATGCCCCTAGTAGCTAATACTTCTGTTGAATAATGGTTCATGGATTTTGTGTCCTTTTTGCTTTAGGATTTTGAATCTTTTTCTACCTGTGTATGGATATTAAATAGTATGTCAGAATATTGATGTGTTATATCTTGTTACTTGTAACATTTCATTTGTGTCGCGGAAATTGGTGTTCTGATGTGTGAAATGGCATGTTTCTGGCGAACACTCATTTGGGAGGTGAAGGTTTTTGATAACCGTATGGTGGATCATTGTACGTGTTTCTGATTTTAAGAGCAGATGAAATACAGACTTGACTGGTAACCAAAGAGCAATGGGGAGGTTGAGATTTGCTTGTGAATTAATAGCTTCCTTTAGAGGATTGATGTTCTGTGAACTTTGCTCGTGCAAATTTGAAAAACATGAGCTTATTCGGTAACTGCATCAAGTCATTAAGACTATTGAGAAATGTTTGAATTATTTTATCGACGCAAAATTGAGATAATAAATTAAAATGCATTCTTTGATTATTTAAGAAATTTAAAACACTACTTACATTCAAAACAAACTTTAGCTGCATATACAAAAAAAAAAAGTATAAATCTAATAGCATAAAGCTATTCTAAACATTTAACATAATAATTTTAACCTACACGAAGCTAAAATCTAATAACTTAATCTGTATAAAGATATAACGATCTTTGCAATGCTTTGAATATACAATTTATTCACGTGTAATATAGCCTGCAATATGACTCATCTAATCCATAAGATGATTAAAACAAAGTTACCAATATTTATAATATTTTTAAAATTTTTGTTTTGAGTTTCTTCTCATGCATACACTGGTCTAAAATCTAATTAATATTTTATAAGAAATATCATATTAAATTATATTTTAAAAATCAAGAAATTTTAATGAAGATTGGAAAAGCTAGAAAAGCAGATGTTGATGCTTAAATTTGTGTCACACATTGTTTAAAAAACTTTATAATTTTTAGCCTACCATATGATGGAAAAACTATTTGATACTCGTATTATTTTAATTACATTGTTAAAGTTAATCCGAAAATTTTTAGCCCATAACCAACTAAAACACACACATATATAATTTGGATGAGAAAAGTAAATGTCACTGAAATATAAACATTGTTCTTGAAAATATGAAGTGTGAACCAAACATATGATCACGAATTGGTCTGTACTCTAGAGACATGGTTATTTCATCAACTTGCCTATTTCTGGTTAATCAACCAAGTCCAAGTTTGACTAAAGAAATTGTCAAGGTCAAATTTCTTGTTCTAGTTACACATACAAGAAAGTCAACACAAAATCTTGCTTTCCCAGAAGCCAACAAAACTCCAAACTCGAATCATTTATAAGTACATAATCCATAATCTTCCAAATCCAAAAAAAAAACACAATCTACATAGCTTTTTAAGTTTTTAGAATCTTTGTCTTTCTAAATCTTTGACAACTGTTTGACTTTCTAGAAATAGCAAGAATTGCCATCATGGATTATTCAGGTGGAAGATTCAACAATTCTACTTCAATATCCCAAAGCCATGGACATTCTTTTGATAATTCTTATAGTAACATTGATTCAAATGACAACAAACATGAAGAACTGAATTGGGGTTTGTTTAATTATTTCAATAATGATATTGAAAGTCCAAAACAGTTACAGGATTCTACTTCAATACTCCCAGGCAATTCTAATGTAAGTTCTGTGTTTCCAAAAATAGTAACTAGTCTTTAATGTGATTACTTTTGTTAATGGTTGTTTTCTTTTTTTTTTCGACGTGATGCATGATGCCCAGGCAAACATAACCTTAGACTTTAATGGATGTTTTCTTATATATGTTGTATATGATTTTGAAAAGTGTTTTTGTTTTGGTTTGTTGTATAGATTATGTCACCTCCAGGGAGTTATTATGGTTTAGAATATTTCAAGATGGAAGATACAAATATATCGGATTTCATATTCCAGTCTCAAACAAGGCCTATGAGTACTTCTTCTATCTCTGGAATCAAGATGGTATGCAATTTCTCCATTGTTTTTGAAATTTTATGTTATTAATCGGGTCATGGATTTGGATAAGAACGTATAGTATAAGGAAAGATATAATTTAAAAAAGAAGGATGAAACGTTTAGGACAAGTCAAATGCTAAAATATAGTTTTAGGAAGGCTAAAACTTTCAAGCAGAATTTATTGATACATACATTATTACTATTTGCTAAGAAATAGTAAGAGACTTGTCAAAAGTTTGGATATTTTGACTTTTAAATCCTTTGACTCTCTTGTCAAAGTATCTATTTTTCTCGCTAGTGAAATCTAGCATAGAGTGTTGAAATCTATTGTGCTGTTTGTTTGGAACAGGAAGAATCTATGCAAAGTGAAGTTCTGCATTGGAATGTCGAAAGTCGATCCAGAGAAATTGATTTCTCAAGGGAAATCAGCAAAATGGAACCAGAATTGGTACCTCCTCAAAACTATGGCAATTTTGACCCAATTCAAGTTAACAAGGAACAAGGTAAATTCAAAGATGGGTATAACTGGAGAAAATATGGTCAAAAACAAGTCAAAGGAAGCAAGAAACCTCGAAGTTACTATAAATGTAGTTATCCTAATTGCCCAACGAAGAAGAAAGTCGAGAAGGATTTTAATGGATATGTCACCGAGATTATTTACAAAGGAAAACATAATCACCCAATGCCCCAAAACATGAGGAAATCTTCGTTAGACACGTTATTGGACTATCCAGTTGAGACAAATAGTTCTGCAGCTTCCTTTGGGCAGGACGAGTGTGATCAAGACTCTTCCTTTGGCAAATCAGGCAACGAATGTGAATACGAACCCAAGGCTAAGAAATGGTACGGTTTTCTTTCTTTTATACTTATATCATTTTCCTTATTAGACAACCAATAAAAATATGATCAAAAGACTTGCAAGTATATATATAAAAGAAAATGAGTCGAATTATGACATTGTTACTTCTATGTTGCCGCAGTAAAACAGATGAGGCCGAGAATGAAGCAATGTCGTCCCTTGGGAGTAAAAGTAATCATGAACCGAGGGTAGTTATTGAGACAAAAAGCGAGATTGATGTTCTTGATGATGGATATAAATGGAGGAAATACGGGCAAAAAGTAGTTAAAGGGAATCCGAATCCAAGGAGCTACTATAAATGCACGAACATAGGGTGTCCTGTCCGAAAACTTGTGGAACGAGCCTCACATGACTTACACGCTGTGATTACAACCTACGAAGGCAAACACAACCATGGTATTCCTATACCACGGGGCGGTATAATTTACACCAAAAACCAGCCATCTACGTTTAACACCACGATGACTAGCAACAATTACGGATCCATGAATTTGCCAAACTACTCGAACAACATTCAAATGAAAGGAATGTCGACTAATGTCGATGGCCAAAGGACTCATAGTATTGAAACGTTTGAGCAATCTAAACATGATGGTTTTATGGAAATTTCGAACCAGAATTTGGATTGGAAGAATGAGGAATTCTTATTAACAACTAAGAAAGAAACAGAAAATGACTTTTTTTTCAATTCATATCTAGACTAAACTATGAAGACGTGTATATCTTGAGTAATTTACTTTGTAAAAAATTGAGATTTTGATTGAAAAATTCTTTCTGGATATAAAAGAAAGGTCATATGAAATGCTAAACGAACCACCTCCAACATGATCCGATGGTTAACAACTTGGAATTTTCATAAGAACTCTATATTTTAATCAAGCTAAATACAATCTTAAGCGTCGTTAGAGACGGGATCCAAAACGTAATATTAAATATCTTTATTTATTTATTTTGTAACAGTATACGAAACCCGAACCACCCCGTACCAACCCAGGATAAAAATCTTTATCTTAAATTAGTAAATTCCACGCTTAATTAATAAGTTTTAAATATATTTTCTATTATATATTATAAAAAAAATTAATTCATTTGATGTTCGCCTTGTGTGTACATGTTATAAAATCCCATCAAATAAACATAAAAATTAAATATGAAACGTTAATAATTAACTTCATATTTTGACTCAAATGTATACCGCTCCATCCGATATTTCATGTTATTTTCTACGAGTAATTATTTTCCCCTTGTTAAATTAGTCTCCAGTCCACTGTTTTTCTTCCCTAATTATAACCCACATAAATCTTGATTTTACTTTACTCCCCAAAAAACGGACCCTGATGAACAACGGAGGAATTAAAAAGCTGTAATAAACATTTCGATTCTATTCCTTCAAAGTTTGTATTTTTATTCAAACTTGCTTTCTCTACCCATATAGATAGCTTCTTTTTGTCTCTTTTATTGAATGCCCATAAGGTGTTCGATAAATGTCCTGAAAGAACTTTTGATGGGCATTGCCAAATGATCTGTATGAATGTTTGTGTTTCTATATCTTGTATTAAAAACCCAAATATTTTCTAGGTAAAAACATCTTGGGGTTGCCAGGAAATGGTCGAAAACGGTCACAAAAAATACCCGGTTCCACTGCATACATAAATTGTGTACACCAACTGTTTGATATTTTGCTTCAAGTTTGTTTTTTGTCAAAAATGAAGAGAATTGTTGTATGTTTAAGATCATCTTTACAAGTTAAATCTTGTGACAAAAACTTACTTCAAAAATCAAGATTTATGTGGGTTCAAATAATGCATAAAACAAGTGGAGGAAAAAGACCAAAAAAGAAAGTTTATCATAGAGTACATGAACTAGACAAAGCTATGGACCTTCAAAAGAAACCGGCCGCGATTTTGAAACTGAAATCTATTATACAATCACAAAAGAACCAGTCTTTGCTTTTAAGGGACCTTGAAAAAGAAGTTGGGTTTATTCAAAAATGGAATTTTATTGCCATTATTGAAAAGTACCCAACGATTTTTCATGTGAGCGGTGGTCATAAAACGCCGCCTGCTGTTATGCTTAGTGAAAAAGCTAAAAAGATAGCTGCTGAGGAGGTTGAGGTTAATGAACTAATGGAACCCATTTTGGTTAAGAATTTGAGGAAGTTGTTGATGTTGTCGGTTGATTGTAGGTTGCCACTTGAAACCATTGATATCGTTCGCTCTGAATTGGGTTTGCCTAGTGATTTTCGGAAGTCTTTGATTCCGAAGTTTCCCGAGTTTTTTAGTGTGAAAGATGTGCACGGGAGGTCTCATCTTGAGTTGGGAACATGGGATTCTTCACTTGGGGTTACTGCCCGCGAAGAAAGGTACATGAGTGAAAGAATCTTGGACAGTTTAGGGAATTCAAAACGGGCCAAGATTTCAAAAGATGGAAACTTTCCTGGCCCGTTTGCTTTTAAGTTGAACTTTCCTGTTGGGTTTAGACCCAACACGAGTTACCTGCAAGAACTTGAGAAATGGCAGAAGATGGATTTTCCTTCACCGTACTTGAATGCAAAGAGATTTGAAGTCTCTGATCCTAAAGCTCGAAAAAGGGTGGTGGCAGTGCTTCACGAGCTTCTTAGTTTGACTATGGAGAAACGGATGACTTCTGCTCAACTGGATGCATTTCATTCTGAACTGCGGTTACCAGCTCGATTGCTGCTTTGCTTGATTAAGCATCATGGTATGTTTTACATTACTAATAAAGGTGCAAAGAGCACTGTTTTTCTTAAAGAAGGTTATGATGGCTCAAGATTAGTTGATAAATGTCCCCTTTTGACATTTAGGGATAAATTTATAGCACTCACTGGTAGGAGAGACCTTGAACCATCATGTACTACATGAATATGAAGTTCAATAGAAGAATTTAATTATAGATAATGTTTGTTGTATCGTATGACCATAGTTTTCCATTGCTCCTTGTGATTGAATTTGTTTTAGTTTGTGTGTTTGTGAGAGCTAGTTCATAGATGAATCTTAGATGCACCTTTACGAAATGACCATTAGTAATTATAATTTGCAAAGGACTTATGGAGATCGAAGCTGGGTTACAAGTCCAGTCGATCAAATTTAGTGAAATCATTTTCTCTCAAGCTGTTTGAGGATTAAATCCACTCCCACCCTTTAATCACATTTCTATAATCAACTAAATCATTAACTGCTTCTTTATGATTTTTAGGAGAGAATTAACCAATTCGATGGTCAAAGGACCATATCTTTTAGAAGCAGGCAAGCAACAGATACGTTTTGCCAAACTTATCGAGCATATTGTCATCATTGAAGTCAGAGTAGTGCCCAAGAGAATCCTTTTTGGTTTCTAATAAGCATATTTTAATCTTCCAGTCCCAGATGCTTTGATTCCCCGTGAAGTCCTCATTCCATCTTCTCTTAAATTCACTAACACAATTATCCACGATGCAATTATCAAAATCGTGCCATCACAAATGAGTGCAACTGGAAACAGCTTTCACTTCACTAGAAAAATGTTAAAAGTGCCACCGCCAAAATTAAAGACAGGCACATTTATCTTTTTATTGAAGTTAGACCTATTATCCAGGCCATATGCAACTAAAGCTGCTTGTTGTAGGCTCATTTATCATGTGGATGATATTTAAGCCAGTAGTTGCACCTACATCCGTTGTAGCTTGATGCTGTGAGTCATTTTATCGTTATGAAAGCATCCTTGACAAATTTTCCTAGTTGCACCTCAGTAATTTCATTCATCTTTCCAGAAATCGAAATATCTTGACATTTTGACAACAATCTTTGGCGTACTCGCATGACCTTGTAATAAAAAGCCACAAGCCGATATCTTCCTGCACTTGCGTACTGAATTTCTTCCCTAATCAACAATCTAGGTGTATCATAGCCGACGAAACATTTTGAACCCATGAAAGCTAGTAAGCAACAGTAGACAGTGTCTAAGGCAATAGGTATGACCTCAATCCCACCTTGCAGGTTCTAAACAGCCACAACAGTATGTTGTCCCCAGATCAAAACCAATTGTGATACCATATCCTCCACCTTTCATCATATTCAGAATCCAAAGAACGAAACTTTCAGTTTTAATTTTAAGGACTTCTGTTTCAAATGTTTGAAATAATATTATCTGACAATGTCATCTTGTGCATTCACTCTAGCTAATTTCTGATAGTAATTTTTAATATAGTTGATAAGATAAAGGAAAATTTCTGCTTGCAGTAGTTTGCCCAGAATGATCCTTTCAATAGCATAGCCTCAAAATCCATTAGTGTATGCTTTACATGGTTTCTGACTTTCAGATTGCAAAAGTCAACAGTGATATTGACATTACATCCCGATGGTTTCTGGGTTTGAATAGGCAGTTGGCCGATCCATGTATGTTGGATGGTTTTTAGTTCTAGTTATCAGATAGGTTGGTCACTTGGTCCACATCATATCAAACACGTGCTTCGCTGAAACTAGCAGGGTCTTTTTTTGGGCTCATTTTGGCTTCTTCATTCGTTTGATGCATAACAGGTTAGGTGGACGTAAAGCCATTAAAATGGAACTAGTATCGGTTTAATGCTTGAATATTGCTCACAAAAACCATACATAAAAGGTTCTCTGCTTTCCTAGATTCAAGTTCGAGAGAAGCAACAAATTTTTAACATAATATGTTACAAATAACAGACAGAAAACACAACCATACTATATTTCATATATATACATTGTTGCAAATTATTATCACATCCAACGTCAACATTGTAGCAGCGACTCTGCTTGGTATTTTACCATATTTCCCTGTGATGTTCAGCAAATCTAAATTGTTAGGCCACGCCAAAAATATGGCAAGTATTCTATGGTTCCAGATATGAATCACTTCTAGTTTGAAATACAAAATTGTAAATCCATTATCAAGTGTATTGATATACCATCAACAACTAAAAAGACAACACGGCACTAGTGTTACTGCAAACTATTAAGCACCCATACAACCATAGTTGTACAAAACCAGAGTAAAGCAGTTAACATGTTACGAAGCAAAATACTCTTACCTATAAATTAGTCCTCATGATACCACATATCAGCAACGCCACGGTATGACCCATCATTCTTGTTTACAAACAGCTCTTCACCATGCAAAATTCGTAATGCTTCATAGTAATACCATTAAAATCGTCAAATATCTAGTATACAAGCTCCGCTAAAGAAAAGTTGTGGCTAAACAACCCTGATCTGAGATATTGTTAGGCACGTTGAAATCCTGTGCTGGGAGATCCTGTCAGGGTTTGTTGATTTAGGCACGACACTTGTCCCTGGCTGGATTTTCCACCTCACAAGCACTTGACCCGGTCTTATTCAATTTCTTTGCTACTTTGTCTACTGTTGGGTCGTGTATAAGATCCCCACCACTCTCTTGGGATCCCAATGGTGAATATGCCTAAATAGGACGAACAGGCGAGTGATTAATAAACACAAATGCAAATCAAGTTTCATAGTAATAAATCTATACTTTCTATACTATTGATTCTAGAGATAATTGTTGATTCATATTCTCTGAGTTTCTCAAAGTAGTTTTTTTTGTCACAGTCACATGGGTCGCGGTATGATACGGTAAGTGAAACGAAAACGGGTACGGGGTTGGTAAGTCTCTAAAATCCGGTGTGAGAGGGGGTAGGCTCATTCGGAATGCCAATTAGGTACGAGGTACACTGTACCATATTCCGTACGTGAATTGGGTACAAAATATATCAATAAAACAAAATTTTATAACTGAAATTTCTTATTCATAGGTAAATATGACATATTTGAACTTTAAAAACACCCGATCAATTTAAAAATGCCCAAAACATTGGCCCAATCTTATCCGTAGTTAAAAGCTAAAAGGTATATCAAAAAGGTTGGCAATATCCTTCCCATCTAAAATTAAATAAATGGTTTTTTCTCTAAAACCCCTATATATTTTTCATTTTGTCCTTTCTAGACCATTGAACTTTTTAATTTCCCATTAGGTCATTAAAAGTTGTCAAATTGTCTCATCTAGATCATTGAACTTTTTTATTTTCGACTAAAGATGTTATTGAGCTTAAAGATGTTATTCGCAGAGTTTAGGTAATCCTGGATCCAAATCTAAAAAAAATTCACATCCGAGACCCGAACACGAACCCGGTGGGTCCCTGTTTACTACTAACTATCAAGTAACGGGTTTCCCATGGGTAACCAAAGATCCATTATTATATTTTCTCTAAACCCGTTTACTTATTATATAACTATTAATAGGCGGCAAATTGAAAACCAATGGATAATACAATGATTACAAGGAAGCATATGCCCAAATCAATCAGGCGAAAGAAATGAGTCAAAACATCTTTCAATCGGACGACTTTCAGATAAAAAAAAATACGTTGGACAGATTGACATATTATTGAAAATTAACATATTATTATTAAGTTATGTTTCTATAAAAAATTAGAAAAAAGATATTATTATGTAATTTAATATATACGGGTCAAGTTTATAAATGATTGTAGCGATACAAAAGATGGAAGTGGCTATTGTAAAACTTAATAAACATCTTTTAGTGAGCTAATAGGAAATTAAAAGGTTTGATGACCTAAATGGGATAATTTGACAACTTTTAATGATCTATTAGGGAACAAAAAAGTTTGATGGTCGGAAAGGGACAAAATGAAAAGTACATAGGGGTTTTAGAGAGAAAACCCTTAAATAAACTAAGCATTACTTTGTGGTATCGTGACTCAAAGTCACTTTGGTACGTGTTCTTCATTCAATTAATCCAATAATTCCCCAGAACGGGAACGCCTTAATTTCACGTTTTGGATCGCGTACAACAACGTTTGGATCGCCTTAATTTCAGTGTTTCGGTACGAACGTCTGGATCAGAAAAAATAGGTAATTTTTTTTTGGTTTAAAATGTAGCAGCTATTACCACGAATGTGACAGACATACTCTCCATTGGTTTGGTATGGTGAGTAAAACCCTCCATATATAGCTTAGTTGCTGATTAGAATGGTCTCCCGAAATGAAAAATGTAGGATGGATGCATCAGTTAATCTTTGATCCCTTTAATGGTTTCTAGAGTCGGTTTCATGATTATTTGATAAAGCATCAATTTTCAATAATCTTTTTCCTTTTGAGTTAATTGTATAAATCATCCCCGTGGTTTACACATTTTCATGGTTTTCATCCCTACAAGTTAATTTTAGTGGATTTAGTCCTTCAACTTTACCTTTTTAGTGGATTACATCCTTTTGATGGATGTAAGATGCTAAAAAAGTTTGAACACTTTTCGTGTTTTTCATCCCTTAGAAGGATATAATCCATTAAAAAGGAAAAGTTGAATGATGAAATCCACTAAAAATAATTTGAAGGGATAAAAACCACGAAAATACGTAAACTATGGGGATGATTTGTGCAATTAACTCTTTCCTTTTTAAAAATTGTTGTAGAATTGAAGCATACAACATAGGAACTGATTCTACATTTAGCATGATTCTACAACAAATGTAGATGTATGTTTTAGAAGAAAAGCTTGGCTAAATGGGCATTGTGGTACCTTGGAGTGATACACTTAGGCTAAAATAGCTCAAAATTGTTACAAGTTTTCAATTGATAACACTTTATTTGGTTTATAATAAGCGATTTTTTAGGAGGTTTGGCAATATTTGAAAACGTTTTTGTTATATTTTGACCTCTTGAGCACATTCAACCAGTTTAATCTGTTTTAAAACATTTAGACACGCACTAAAAAGATAGAGGGTGGACAGCTTCAAAATGGTGATGAAGCTAAATGGGTATTATGTACAGCAGTACGTTTACAGCTTCAAAATTGGGAACTCCCAGAGACGAAAAAGTTGGGTTAAGACCGAGTGGTGTGCGACGTTTCCAAGCCGGATCCCCCCCCCCCCCCCCCAAAAAAATGCCCACAGGACGCAGTGTACATTGCCCCATAGGGTGTTTCGACTTGTTTTTTTTGCCCTTCACGGTTAGCCACAACCGTGGACTTTTTTTTTTTACTTTTGCTTCTTTCCATGCAAACTTTCTCTCTTATCCTTCCACTTTTTCACTATTATATACATTCAATCAATCATATAGTGACAAATGTAAGAAGTCCCTCCACCCATCCAAGATGCCTCACACCTCTAATTTTTGAGAATGCCTAACATGATGACATGGAGCCATGTGGCCAAAAATCCCCCACCCATAGAATGCCTCATACCACTTAGTCTAAACAATATGTCTAAGACTATGATGAGTAGCCCGTTCCATGTCTTGGGTTTCGTTCGAAACGTCCCGGAACGCCTTTGGAACACCCCACCTCTGCCCTAGGGAGCGTTCCGTTCTCTTAATTCGTGTGCCCCGTCCGATTTCAAACGTGTCCTGCCTTTCATCTTTAACAATATGTCTAATATTTTTTTTCAATTTAACCCCTAGACTTTCATTTATATACAAAACAAATATTCAAGTTTTGGAAATTTGGATTACGAATGCTACTTCCATTATATCTTATTTTTAATATTTATTCAAAATATATTAAGTTTATATTTATTTACAACAATGTATTAAGTTTTATTATAAATAATCTAAATAAAATAAATTATTTATATATAATTAAAAAAAAAAAATAGGGAATGCCCCTAGAGTCATTCTTCCACCCCAAGGGAATGAGGAGAATGTCCCTCATGATTGATAAGTGACACGTGTCAACATATAAATGGAGGATGGACATTCCTTTTAGGGGCTACTTCTCATATTCTAACATGTTTTGAAAGTTGACCCATATTTTATATTAAAAATGGGATACGATATACCTATGTGCTACCTTTTCTAATAATACAACACCAATCTACGTTTTATGATGTCATACATATGATGATATAATTATATAAGTTTAAATTGAGATATGTATATTCAACCAAAATTTGCTAAACATTCATACAAACCTCTTTGAAACAAACAAATCAAGAATTGTTTTAGAAAACTCGGCTTTCATCTTTTTAGACCATTTCACGTTCCTAACTTTATAAGATTTATTCAAATCACACTTCTACTACGGGGTCAACCTCGAAAAATAACGTTTTGACGAATGTCATGGTCCTAAGTAGTCGTCTTCCCGTCCATTTTGGATACATGTCTTCAAGGAAATAGAACGTACGACCAACTATTATTCCCTGAGTTCAAAAAATGAAAACATCAATAGAGAACTAAGTAAATGAGGTGGATTCTATAATAAAAAAAGTAAAATTTACAATTAAGAAGAACTTTTTGATATCAAGAAAGGAGAAACCCAACAAAACCTATCGGATAACAAGAACATTCTTATCAGGAATGCAATGTGTAATGACCCAAAAATTTGTTTTTAAATTAGGTAATGGAACCCATACAAGTCCTATTAACACTCTTTTTTTATTATTTTTTAAGCTACTATACTTTTTAAATTTTACAGGATTTCAACTCACTCAAGGTAAGTAAAGCCCTCTAATAAAGAAAGAAATCTAAGATCTAAAAAACAATGACAATCAAAATATTTATTGTTTAGGATTTTGATTGTCATGGTTTTTCAAATCTATGTATGGAGTAAGCGACACCCATACTCGTATTAATATCTTAATTCCTTATTATAGGGCATTACTTATCTTGAGTGAGTTGAAATTCTGTAAAATTTATAAAAAAAATAATAATAATAAAAAATAGTACCTTAATTATGTATAGATAAACTAATCATGGCAAGGTATTCAGTTAGAACCATTAGGTATGTTTCAGATTTCATATTTTACATATTACACCAAGTTTTTCTTACCGAAATCTCTTCGCATATAACTTTACTTCCAAAGTCTAATATTTGTAAACTTAATATTAGATAAGAATGTTCTTGTTATACTATAGGTTTTGCTGGGCTTCTCCTTTCTTGATATCAAAAAGTTCTTTTTAATTGTAAATTTTACTTTTTTTTATTGGCTGGTTCCGAGTCAGATCACAGGTTTCATTTTTTTTCTCATCCTTAACTGAGGTATATATATGTATATTCTTTCCATTTCACATATTATAGGCAAAATTATATATATAGTCACATTTACACGAGAATTGTACGTGTTATATATGTTATTAGGTCTTTTCCCCGTACGATGTGTGGCTATTTAGAATAGTCTACGTAAAAAGAATAAAAATGAACATGAACTAATATATAATAATGCATTAAAGCATACAAATTGTAGAAATACATGTATAAATCTTATGAGAAATATAATGATGTGAAGATAAAGGGTATGCGACAATGAAAAATGTTGTGCCACCATTATACGTAATTTTTTCATCAACGACTACCTCATTAATGTTGAAAGAAGAATTTTCTTTCAATTTAGGATATATTTCTCCTAGTAAAAACGGTAGAGGAATCCCAATCGAAAATTTTAAAGATAGGTGGGACAAAGTTAACACATACCATAATCGTAAGCTTTTATCAATTTTCAAATAAGCCGTTTTATGTTTTTGTAAGACATCGGATTTTAGACCCGTATGTATATGTGTGTGATATTTTAAGTATAAGTTTTTACATTTTATAATTATAAAACACGAAATCAAAGTTCGTTCCTTGATTCAACAAACGAATATGAGCACTCAGAATCTCAGATAGTGTACAAGTTTGCTTGGTGGGCGTGATATATCAAAAAATATATATATATATATATATAATATATAATATATATATATATATATATATATATATATATATATATATATATATGTGTGTATGTATATAGCCCAAATCACTCGATTTTTATGAAAGTTGAATAACATTAGAAAAAATTATTGAAAAGAAATTGAAACAACAGAAGAGAAGTAAAAGAAAATAGAAATAAAAGGAAGAGACAAAGTGTGAAATGCACAAAGGGGGTACAAGTGGTAATTCATATGATAAAAAGGAACAAAAGTGTTTTGTTGGATTCAGTTTTCAAAGTTTTTGTAAGAAATTCTGGTCTGAAAAAGTAAGTGGGAATGGACAAAATTTCAAACTCAGGCCTGGACTTTCGTTATGATGGGATTTTAAAGGAGTGACATATTGACCCACTACATAAACAAATTTTTTTTTTGAAAAGTAAAGATTTCATTCATATTTACCCTGTATATAAACAAATTATTTGGGGTATTTCATGTTTTTAGTATCACCCTTTTCAAAATACATATATACATGATACATAAATAGTCTTGAGAAGTTTTATATCTGTAATATAATATCTATAAAAAGACCAACTACCTTATAAGAAGTGGGTTTAGAAACGGATTATATGTAATGGTTAATTGTCTTTCTTTAAGTTGTTGTTATGTGTTTGTACAAAGGAAAATGATAAATCTAACATATTTCATAAGTCTAAAAATCAACTTAAAATCTTAAGAACTTGACATATGAATTTCATTAATTTTCTTTTTTAGTTTTATCCCTTGATTTATCTAAGTGTTATCATCTTACTATTAGGTTGACTTTTAGGTCCATAAGTTAAATTGATTTATCATTATTCTTGTACAAATGTATTCCCTTTTATTTGTAATGTGGTTTTGGCATTCAACACTTCAGGGTCTTTTAACTTTAACTTTAGTTCGAGCAATTAATTTCTAAGTTTGCCTTAAAAAAATAAAAATAAATTTAGTTTCTAGATTTCTATTTTTGATAGCAGAAAATCAATGATTTTGTGTAGATTAGGCCAGTCCTTATAGGGGAGTCCTCCCTGCGTCCGATATATCCAACGCCACGGGGGGACGCTAGTAGCACGGAGTGCGTCTTCTATCACGTCGGGGGGGGGGGGGGGGTTGTTCTAAGTTTAGACGAGCGTTTTGTGCTAAAGGTGGGTCCCTTTTGGTGATAAAAGCTTCCGAAAAAAAAAGTTTTTTGAAATTTGTATATTTGTATGTGTGTGTAGGATATATACATATATATACATGTATATATTATATACATGAACAAGATGATATATATAATATAATTTAATACTAGTTTTAGTTTTAACCCCTTGACTTTTTGTGCATTTACGATTTAACCCTGGACGTTTTGTGCATTTACAAAATAATTATTGTAGTTTTAAAAATTCTACTTCTAATCCCCAAAACTTGTGTATAGATTTTTATTAATATAGTATAATATTTGTAAATTAATTTATTTTTAAGTTAGTATAACTTTATATAAAAAAAATAAAAAAGGATAAAATAATGGATTAACAGTGGAAGAGGTAAGTATTATAAGGAGGAGGTGTTCTAGACTCTGATGAATAGTGAAAGAAATGAGAAAGAAGTGAGAAAAAAGTAGGTAGTATAAGGCTGTTCAGAGTGGGGGGCTTTGGCCCCGACGCCACCCCACTGCCGCCTCTTCGCCGCCGTCCACACCGCCCTGGCGGGTGGCAAAGGCCAAAAACACCTCCTTTCGATCAATATTCATCGCCCTTGTGTTTTGAATTGTCCAATAATTTGAGCCGTTACAACGGCTGGGAGCGGCCAACATTATATTTTTTTTTTCTTTTTAATTTAAAAATCATCCCATTTTACTTTATATATATACACACTATACTATATATTTACACACACTTTACTTATATACATATACACACACTTTACTCCATTTATCTCTTAAAAAAATACTCAATGTCTTCCGCGTCATCGGCAGCTCCTGTTAGCCAAGAAGAGTCTACGACTAGTTCCGGTTCCGATGAGTACGATGACGCGATTGAGAGTGTAGCGATTGCAGTCGTTCAACTCGCAATGCGAGTTGCCCAAGACGCGCCCCCGATTCGGCCAATGGGCTTCTTTCGTCGAACAACACTTGTTCGACGAAGGGTAGAGGCAAATGATAGATTGATGCGTCATTACTTTTCTGAGAATCCCACGTATAATCCAAGACAGTTTAGGCGACGTTTTTGTATGTCGAAGCGTTTATTTTTGAAGATAAGTGGTGACGTGGAGGTGGAATATCCATATTTTCAACAAAGATACGACGCGACGGGAAAGTTGGGTTTCAGCGCCATACAAAAGTGTACATCCGTACTTCGACAGCTAGCAACAGGACAAACTGGTGACCTTTTCGACAAGTATTTGGAGATGTCGGAAAGAACTTCACGCGAGACAGTTGAGAAGTTTTGTAGAGGTATAATTATATATATATATATATATTTAACTTTTATTTAAGTACGTATTATATATATATACGTAATTATATATATACATGTTGCATAAATTTACATATATTGAGTATATATATATTTATTTATTTAGTATATTATGTATTATATATATATACGTATTATATATATACGTAATTATATATATATATAGATATGGCATATATTTACATATATTAAGTAATTTTATGTATATTTAAATTGTACGTACAAGGTATACGCGAATTATATGAAGACGTATACTTACGAAGGCCTACTTGGAGTGATCTCCAACGTTTGTATGAGGTTCATGATGAAGTTCATGGATTCCCCGGTATGATAGGTAGTATTGACTGCCTGCATTGGGTGTGGGAGATGTGTTCCACAGCGTGGCGGGGCACGCACACACGAGGTGATGTCGGACACCCATCGTTGATGCTTTAGGCGGTTGCATCTTATGATTTATGGATTTGGAACGCCTACTTTGGAAAACAAGGATCAAACAACGACATTAATGTATACGAATCGTCACCCGTTCTAGAGGAAATCATTTGCGGATTAGCGCCTACAAGTGAGTTATATAACTTGTCTTTAATTATATATGTTAAGTATATTTATATTTAGATATATATAAGTATTTATAAATATATGTATATATTTAAATTATATAACTTGTCTTTAATTAGGTTCCTTTTACGTAAACGAGAACTTCTACAAGACTGAATACTACCTGACAGACGATATATATCCTGAATACACCACGTTTGTGAATAGTTTCACCGGCCCGTTTGATGAAAAACGGCAATTGTTTAAGCGCAAGCAGGAGTCGGCACGCAAGGTTGTTGAGAGGGCGTTCGGTGTTCTAAAAAAGAGATGACATGTTATAAAATATCCGGTACGCTATTGGAAAAAAAGAAACTATGGTTGATGTCGTATATGCTTGTATTATCATGCATAACATGATCTTACAAGATGAAGATAGAGCTTTTTGCCAAGACTTCAACCCGAACGACCCAACGTTGGACCCGGCATATTGGATGCAATAAACGCCGATTGAACAATGTATCGCAAATGGGGCAGCCGTCCGAGACAGGGAAGTACACAATATGCTGAAAGCGGATTTGGTTGATCATCTATGGGCGAACAAGAGGCGTGGCGGTGCACAACCCAACAACGAGCTCGAGTTCAACCTAAACAACTATGTTAGCGATGAGGAGTAGTAGTTTAGTATAAATAAAATGTGTGTAATGTAGTTTTTAGTTTAAGTATTATCCGTACTTTGTTTTATTATTAGTCATAATTTAGTTTTAATTTAATGTAGTTTGTAGTTTAATTTTAGTTAAGTAATGTATTTTTTTATTTTTAATGAACTTTTTAATTGTATATATATATATATTATATTTATAAAAATTAATAAAATAAGGTTAGGGGCTTCCCCAACGAGGAGCCCCACTCCAACAAAAAGTTTGGGCAACTCTTGGGGAGAGCCTCTGCCACATGGCGGAAGTCCCCCCTACGTAGGGAACCCCAAAGCCCCCTACTCCTCAGGGTACTAGGAGTGGTTGGAAAGATTTTATCAACCCTCTCAAATCTAACCAATAATATCCATCCACCTCACTTTACCTTTTCAACCCTCCCAACATTTTTTAGTGGCATTCCATAAAATGTTTAACCTTCACAACTTTTTTTTTCTTTTTTAAATATATCAAATACATAACATTTTATTATTAAAACACGACATATTAATAATAAAAACACAATACTACATTTAAACAATTAAAAAAAAAACACTTCAACATACTAAAATATACTAAATTAAATTTTCAATCGGTGTTGGTTGAAAAGCCGGGTCATCGAGGTATGCCAAATCTAGACCCGATACATGCTTTGTAAGATCATATCGGAGACGATGATGGACGTTTTCGTCATGCAACTCCGGTAAAACGCTAGGATCATACACTATCGGTGTCGGTTGGTCCATTATATGAACCGGTAAAATTGTCCTCCCGTCGTCCATAATGATCATGTTGTGCAATATACAACACGCTTCAACAACTTTGCCGATCTTGTCTAAATCGTAAAAACGAATCGGACGCTCCAAAATCTTCCATTTTCCCTTAAGAACACCAAAAACCCTTTCAATATCATTTCTTGTACTCTCTTGAACTTCTTTTCTTTTAGATCGACAGAGTGTGGATAAGCTTTAACAAACGTAGACCACCTAGGATAAATTCCATCAGTTAGCAAATAGCCACGTTTGTAATAGCGACCGCGAACAATGAATGATGAGTTTGGAACCGTCCCTTTTCAAACCGTGTCATACAAAGGCGACTGATTCAACACATTAATATCGTTATTTGACCCGAGAGGACCAAAAAATGAATGTCATATCCATAAATCTTGTGAAGCGATAGCCTCAATCATGATCGTAGGGACTTTATGATCCCCACGTGTGTGTTGCCCTTTCAAACTCCTTGGACAATACCTCCATTCGACATGCGTACAATCAAGACTACCAAACATCCCGGGAAGATGATGTCGCGCTTCATGCGCCTGTTGGATCATAGCTATGTCATGGGACGTTGGCCTACGTAAAAACTCGCGCCCATATATATTAATGACCACATCACAAAAGTTGATAAGACATTCGCGTGACGTGCGATCGGCCATGCATAAATACTCATCGAAGTTATCCGATGGTTCACCGGTCGAGAGTTGCTTGATTGCCGACGTGCATTTCTGTATCGGCGAGAAACCTTGTCTATTCCTTGCGTCCGTATGTTGTTGAAAATACGGGTATTGAGCTCCAATGTCACCAACAATCTTTAAAAACAACCGTTTACTCATGCGATAACGATGACGAAAGAAGCGGTCGCCGAATTTTGGCGGTTCCGCGAAATAATCACGCATTAACTTCTCATGGGCTTCTTCTCGATGTATGCGCGGGTGTCATTAGAGGAACCCGAGTCTTCTAGCTCTTCCACCGCCGCTAATGCGTCTTTAAAAAATAAAAACGAACTACCCGTTGATAAGTCGGGTAGCATAGGCGGGAGGATGATTTCGTTGGATGAAGATGAAGTAGACATTTTTATTATGTGAAAGTGTATGTGTTTTTGTTGAATATATTGTTGTTGTGTTTGAAATTGAAGAAGAATTGGTTAAATAAAGATAAAAAGGGGGAAAAAAAAATTTAATCAAAGCTTCAAACGGCTATATTGTTTGACCAAGTACCCCAACCCAACGTTCCAATTTGCACGCTCCTTCCCATTTTTAATATTATGAAGCCTGGTTTGTGAAACCTTCTTCCAGCCCAGCCCACTAACACATGGATTGGTGAAACCGGCGGTTTGAGCCCAAGCTGCTCCAACCCGTTCTCCCACTCTGTATGCCCTCATAGAGAGGCCTTGGCAGCTTGAAAATAAAATAAATAAATAGAGGGTTTCAGGGCCCAAATATTATCAATGGCTCAAATTTATATGTTTATACATGTATTTTCACAATTCAAATGAATGGTTAACCCCTAAATAATGAACATCTCATTAAAAGTTAGGTACGTTCTTATATCGTTGAAGTCATTTGGGTGATATACTTATTCAACAAGTCAGTTTGATAATACGAGTAACATGGTACAAATGAACATAGAAAAAGATGGTGATGCCTTGATGTGTTTCCATTACACAACGTTTCGTATAGAAAACTATTAGAATTTTGTGGGAGTTTTTTTCAAAATTAGTGTAATAGAAAATTTTATTTAGCAAACTAGTATATTTTCAAAAATATTTACCAAATCAGTATAGATTCAAAATTATGTTAAGTTTTTTTTCTCAAATTAGTGTGGTGGGCAAACTTATTTATCAAAATTAGTATAATTTCAAAAATATTTATCATTATAGGTTAATATCTAATTTAATATTATTATATTTAATTATTTATTAAATTAAAGAACTAAAAAATCCCCAATCGCAATTTTTTTTCATACAAATTCGTAACTATAGAGGGCGCTCGAGTCTAATAAGCTGGTTGAATGTCATTTGTGAAACGAACATTTGTAACAACAAATACATCTATGCATACGTATATCCTTATTAGCGATTAACATTTTTGATGTAAGTCATTCATGATTCACCTATGCATACGTATATTCTTATTAGTGTTAACATTATTTGGTTGGAATGTCGTTTGTGAAACGAACATTTGTAATAAAAAATGAGTAATTCTAGGTTTACAAACCTTTTACAAACAAATTTTTACAAACTTAACTTTCACCAATTAAACCACGTCTACGTGTTCTCCCACTTCTTTCCATCTCTTGTTTTATTGAACCACCTCACATGCTACCTATGTTTATAATAATTAGTTTGTAATTTGCTTGTCATTCTAGCATGGCTCTTAACTTTTGGATGGTTCTCTTTTGAGCCAAACGTATACATAGGTGTATTTTTTATGGCTCAAAAGAGAACCATCCAAAAGTTAAACCGTACATTAACAAATGTTTTTTTTAAACGATCCTCTTTTCATAATATAAGTTATATGTCTTTTAATATAGTCAGGCAGAATTATATATAATTCCTATAAAATAAAAGAAATGTGCATAAAATAAATAAATAGGATTTACATGAAAGTAAACTTGATTATCTTTTAATCAACACTACAAACAATGTTGTATTTGTCCACACTTTTAATTAGTGTGAACACACTAAAAAAAATTCACCCTTTTATTTGTGTAAAAATATTTAGAAATAAAAGTGTGGAGAAATTTTTATACACTTTTATTTATTTTTATATTTAATAAATATAATATTAAAATAAATTTAACCTATAATATTAAATATTTTTAAAACTATAATAATTTAGTAAATATTTTTGAAAGTATACTAATTTGATAAATAAAATTTTTCATTACACTAATTTAAAAAAAAAAACTCATTAAAGTGGTATATAGGACAAGTTTAGTAAGATTCATGACTAAATTATACGTGGTTTGTTTGTCTTCGTTTTTTGTAGTTTTTGTGGTTTGATGTTGGATTCATTTATCTCACTAATCATAATCGTATTGAAAACGTATTGTTCAGTTTTTTATTAATCTATCTTATCCGATAATGTAGTTCCCTTTATCATAAATATTAGAGAGAAAACAAAAATTTCTTTATGAGAAAAAGCTTAATGATGTGATTATCAAGTGTTTAAAGACAACGAGTGATGCACATATTTTGGATCAACATGTGAAAGACAAGAGGATTATATTGGTTATAAGAAAAATGGTGTACGTTTATTAATTAAAATTTCAAACATTTGAAAAAAAAGTTTTTGAAAATGAAATATCGAAAACATCTTGTATGATTGTAACAGGTAATATCATTATCCCATCCCCATGACAATGAAATATTTGTTTTGGTACACACCAAGACCCCAAAAGTACCCAACACACCCCCTCAATAGATCCCTTTCGTGATATATTCTTGACAGTTTTTTACGAGTGATTGTGAAATCTCAACATTTTCTTCCCTTTTTCAAACTATTATACAATGACAATGTTTCCCAAACATGTTTCTATCATATAATTAAGTAAATTTGTATTGTAAGATAAGTTATCAAACATAGATATATATATTTGGATTATCTTGTAGATTGGATAAATCGGTTATCGGTCTTTGAGGTGCCTTTTAATCTTTAATCAAACCGGAAAAGGTCTCGGTTAATCACGATTAATGAATAATAAAAACCGTAACCGAACCATTAGATATCGATATTTTGGTTTTTGATTATTTTTGGGTTTTAGATTTTTCGGTTTTGGATCACACAGTTTTTCGGTTTCTGGTTCATTTTATACACCCTTACTAATTGTTCTTAATGCACTAATTTTAATTATATCATAAACCCTTATATTTTAAAATCACATTTACATTAATTACATTTAAATCAACCTACACCATTCAACGACACCATCACTACCAATCATCGCCGCCATCAGACCACCTTCGCTTTCACAACTTTCTCGTGGGTATCTGAATCAATGCTAGAAAAGTAGGGCTTACGGAAATAAGTATAAATCTATGATATAACTAAAAGAGGGGGTTGGTGATACACTTGGTCATAGTTGTCGACTCGTAAATTTCGACTCGACCCAAATCTAATTTTTTGACTCGTGACTCGAAACGTGACTCGAATCGCAAGAGTTGGGATATTTAAAAATATGGTACTTTTATAATTATGTACAAGTATTTATTATAGACATATGTAATGTATTAATGTATTAAGCTAAAAATGAAAAATACCATTGTAATCAAATCAAATTTAAAAGCATATAATAGAATAGAGTTATGTTTAAAAATAAAAAATAAAAAAATAATTATTTTGTGCCTCGTGACTCGGACATGACTCGGACCCACTCGCACCACAAAACACGAGTCATGTTACGAGTCTAGGGTAAAGCGAGTCATCCCATCGAGTCGCCTCGTTTTCCTTTTGTTTTGACTCGACTCGTACTAGTCGACTCGTACGAGTTTGACAACCATGCACTTGGCATCTCTAATCCCGCTCTTTGAGTCTAATCATCATTCCTTATTAATCATTTAAATTTTTAATATTTATTAAGGCTGACTTTTATATTATTAATAAAAAAAAAGACTCTCAAAAATTATTATTATTTTATTATCTATATATATGAAACTGAGAAAAAACTCTCACATAATCTAAATCAAAAAAAAAAAAAGGCCAAAAACAAAATGCTACGATCGACTACTAAAAGGTTTTTTTATTTATATACTTTTTTCATATTTAATCAGTATTATTAGTATTGTCCATTATAGGTTCATTATGACTTGTTTTTCAACAATAAAAAATAAGACCAAGCCAACAGATGTTAACCATCATCTACGACTCCGTGTTTTGCATGTATGGACTGTTTCGGAGTGGAACAACCCAAAGAAAATCAAAACGTTCGAGATGGTCTTTATTGATGAATTCATATGTATTTTTTAAATTATATACTGTACACTTTTTGTTTCTCTTTTTATTGAGCTTAACTCTAAATTGTTTAGTATAAAATTGTTATTTGTGTTTATAGTAAGTATAGATATAAAAAAAATGCAAATTTTTTAGTTAAGTAAAATTAAAAAAAAAAGAAAAGAAAAAGGTAAACTAGAATCAATATTGATATGAAGTTAATTTTCATATGTTTATTCTTTAGCTTTCGTATTGTTTAATGAAATCGTTGCGCAATATATGTATTATGTATACGTTATGAATTGGTAATGAATCTTGACGATCATGAGCTGATTTAATGTGATAGATAAAAGTACTATGAACGTTTCCTTGAACTTTGTTTTGGTTTTCCAAGAATCAATTTTATGGTTTGTCTGTGTGTTTTAATTCTTTGGGTATGCGATAACTAAATTATAGTATGCTTTTATCTCAAAATCTATCATTATTCATTACTTGGTATATCTTGAGTTCTTTTATCATGGTTTTATTGCTAATGATAGATTAGTTTATTGAGCATTACTTATTCAACTTTTTGTCTTACTTTAATCGTTTTATGTTTTATGTCTAGTTATTTTAATTTTATTCGGTATCTATTTAATATACTTGAATTCCAATACTTTTTAGCTTTGATTGATATATTTTGAGACTACCTAGCATTTGTAAGTATATAAAGCTAAGTATATCGAAACACAAATAGCTATAAAGTACACTATTGTTATACCTGGTCGTTGGCCGGGGATAAACACCAGACATACAATTGAATCGGGGTCCTAAATTTCAGTATGCCAACCACATTGTTAAACAATACAATGTAAAAAGACTTTGACGGTATAAATAAGAAGTTAAAAACCTTTGACGGTGAAAATAAAAAGACTAATACTGCATCACCGTGAATTTTTAAAGATAAAACTTTAAAGGTAAAAAGAAAAGTCTTAAAAGATTTATTGGTTAAAATATGAAACACTAAAACGTTATCACCTTAAAAATAATGATATAAGTCAAAAATGAAAATAGAAACCTAAAAAAGACAATTAATGATATAAGTAAAAAAATTAAAATAAAATAGAAACATAAAGAAGGCAAATAATAATATAAGTCAAAAATAAAAAACTAGAAACCAAAAGAAGGCAAGTTGATAAAAACCACGCGAACTAAAAAAAAAAAAACCAAGCAGACAGGCTGCTCACACGAAGTCTCTTTATATAGGATATAACTAGATTATATCCGGTGCAAATAAATACTCCACCCATTCCACTAAATGTGTCATACTTTGAATTTTAAAGTCTTACTTTATAAACTTTAACCTTAAATATTTTGATTTGTGTTATATAGTATTTGATAAAAGTTATATTAATTGATTGAGTTTTAAATACATATTTTATTGGTATAATTCTCATCAAATATTATATAATACAAATTAAAATATTTAAAGTCAAATTTTATAAAAAAAAAGCATTAAAAATCAAAATAGGACATATTTAATGGGACGAAGGGAGTATGTAATAAATTATAGAAAAAACGATAATTTTCATCGCATGTTAAACCAAATTCAAACATTAAGCCATATTTAAGCTTTTCACCAAATGATTACATAAAGTCCGTTTGATACCATTACCATATTGAACCAAATAAGTACAATTATGAAGAGACAAATTTAATATGGAATTGTAAACAAATTTATGTGTGTAATGTAACATAATTAAACTAGAAAAAAATATAAAGCACCGCAAGCATTAATCATGTCACCTCAATAATATATACTGTCCCTCCCTCTCTAATCCACCCATCATATTCATAGACCTGTCTCTTTCTTTTTTTTCCCTTTAGTCACGCTACCCAAATAGACCCCACAAATCCCCATTTTTTCTTCTTCTTTTTTTTTTTTTACAGTCTTCTTTTTTCAACTTTAAAACTTCAAATTTCACCAAAATGCCCATTTAGCTCTCACTCCAACCTTCAATACATTTCAAATTTTCATCTGGGTATCACTTAAATCTACCAAAAATTCATAATTTTACTCTTTGGTTTCTCTAAAATCTACACATTTTCATTTGGGTATCAGTCAAACCTTCAAAAAATCCAATATTTCCATCTGGGTATCATTCAATCCTTCAAAAAATCCAATTGTTTTCACCTGGGTATCACTCAAAACTTAAAAAGTTTCAAAATTTCCATCTGGGTATTACTCCATTTTCCAAAAAAATTATCAATAAAAATGGACTCATCATCATCACCATCAAAGTTTGATTCAATCACAACACCACACAGAACACCATCATTCAAAGAAGACACATACCATCTCTACAATCTCAAACCATCTGAAAAGAAAGCCCTTCAAGAACTCAAAGAAAAACTCACCACACCTGAGAATGCTGACATCAGCATGTGGGGCATCCCACTGCTACCAACAACCACCACATCTGAGAAAGCTGACGTCATCCTGTTGAAATTCCTAAGGGCAAGAGACTTTAGAGTTCAAGATTCATTGACCATGTTACAAAAGTGTCTTGCTTGGAGGAAAGAATTTGGTGCAGACAACATTGTTGATGAAGAATTAGGGTTTAAGGAACTTGAAGGTGTAGTGGCATATATGAATGGGTATGATAAAGAAGGCCATCCTGTTTGTTACAATGCATATGGTGTGTTTAAAGATAAAGAAATGTATGAGAAAATATTTGGAGATAATGACAAGTTGAAAAAGTTTTTGAGATGGAGAGTTCAAGTTCTTGAAAGAGGGATTAAAATGTTGCATTTTAAACCTGGTGGGATTAATAGTATTATTCAAGTTACTGATCTTAAAGATATGCCTAAAAGAGAACTTAGAGTTGCTTCTAATCATATTTTGTCTTTGTTTCAAGACAATTATCCTGAAATGGTTGCTAAAAAGGTACGAGCATGTTTTAATTTCTTTTACTACTAATAGTAGTATTTTTCATTAATTAGATATCTTTGCTAGCTTTAGTGTAGTTTACATTTTATTACTCTAATATAATGTATGCAAAGTATTTTTATCTTAAATATGTCTTAGTGCATTAGTAGGTTGTACTGTAATGTACAACTCATTGATGTTTGTGAAAAGTTGAAAGTTTTTAAGCTTTTGACTTTTTCTTCCTCCAAGAAAATTACCACCTAGAAATGGTTTGATTGTAAGCCACTTTCACTTACCAAATTTGAAAGTTTCCCTCTAAATTGTTTTTATGCACTCATGGGTTTGTACTGTACAACTAAAAAATTGGGATGATGCTGTTGAAGCTCCTTAATTCCCACTTGCTACAGATTTAGATTCCCCCAAAAATGTGTTTTGTTTATGTACTGTACAATCCATTGATGCATGCTATTATTTGGTAAGTTGAAAGTTGAAACCTTTGTTGATCTTCAAACTACTATGCAATAAGGAGTTGTAAGGTATAAGCCTACAATGCATTAGTGAGCCATAACGATGGTCAATATAAAAAATCCACTAATTTTTGTAATGATAAATTTTTGTTAGGAAAATAATTTTTAGTTGTACTCTATGGTATACAACTCACTGTAAGAATGTACTATATTTTCATAAATATAGAATTACAACTCACATGTGGTAAACTAGATTTCTGGAGAAGTTAATAGTATGTGAAAATTAATGCTTGTAACTTATTGGTAAAGACTTTTTAAGTCTTTGGAAGTACCACGGAAAGAGAATCGTTTTTGAAATGTTTTTATGAAAATTTTAAATGAAAGCATGTGCATTGATGAAAATTTTGCATTTCACATTGATTGGTTGAGTACACTCCATTAGTTTTGTGGTGAATTTTCTAGTACCGGCGGACCCAAGGTGCTTTTTGTGTCCGTGAACTACATGATTTTTCCCAGAGTAGTTAGTTCACTAATATTTGGTTATGTCGAAAAGTTGTCAATCGAGCATCACCTATAAGTTATACAAGTAACTTACAACCGAGTAAAACCAAGGGAAAAAAAAATTCTATGTTACAAAAAATTTGCAATCTGTTTTGAAAGTAATCAAGTATAAAACACTAAGATTGCAAATTTTTTCTTCTTAATGTATTTGGTCACTTAATATACTAAGCACTTACTGATTAGAGAAAGAAACGGGCCCTTAATTTTGAGATTATAGCCCTGCAACTTCTTTTATATATATAATTTTTTTCTATTTAATGACTTATAATTGTTTACTTGTTGATATGAATTTACTGATAATCTGATTTATGGGTATAGATCTTTATCAATGTACCATGGTACTTCAGTATGTTGTACTCAATGTTTAGTCCATTCTTGACTCAAAGAACCAAAAGCAAGTTTGTGCTTTCTAAAGAAGGAAATGTCGCCGAAACTCTTTACAAGTGAGTATATCTTTCTTTTTTAACTTTACTTTCTGTTTTTTTCTTGTACAACTATTATTGCACAAAGTACACATATGTGAAGCATAATGAGTCCTTGTTACTAAGTACTTCTTGTTTGAGTGTGGATTTCAAGTAATCTAAGCATTGTACTCCATGAATGCATGTATGTATGTCTGTATGTTTATCAATAATTGTACTATATTGTTTTGAAAACTTGATATTGGTTTAATGAATTTAGGTACATAAGGCCTGAGGATGTACCAGTACAGTATGGTGGACTGAGCCGCCCCAACGAGTCGAACGGCCCACCCAAACCAGCTTCTGAGTTCACAGTCAAAGGTGGAGAAAAAGTCAATATTCAAATTGAAGGCATTGAGGTAACTTGCCTATCTTTCTTTGCAAATACTCTTTCACTATGTTGTAACAACTTAATTTCTACACTTTTAACGGCTGATTGGTTTAAAGATTTCAATCGAATTTAATGGAAAGGCATTTGGAATTCCTTCCTTGTCTTGTTAGGTTAACATAATAAATCCCAAATTCCTTTCCATCATATTTCACTGAATCCTTTGAACCAAACGGCCTCTTAGTATAGACAGACTTTCTATATCTTCGTGTTTTTAAAGGAAACATGCCTATTTGAAGAATCCTTTCTTTCTTCCCAAATAATAATTGCGAGAATTCTTTTGACAATTGGTATGGTGAATATTGTAGGCCGGTTCAACTATAACATGGGATATCGTGGTTGGAGGGTGGGAGTTGGAATACAGTGCAGAGTACGTCCCAATTGCAAATGGAAGCTACACCATTGCGGTGGAGAAGTCAAGGAAGGTGGGATCAGGTGAAGAGGCAGTTCACAACTCTTATACCACAAAAGAACCTGGAAAGTTGGTGTTGTCCGTTGATAATTCAGCCTCTCGGAAAAGAAAGGTTGCTTCCTACCGTTACCAAGTACGAAAACCTCCCGTTGTGATGTGAGTTTCTTTTGAAACCGTTTGTTACCCGTCTACTCTAGTGTTTTTGGTTCTATTGGTGTTGTCATGAAGTAATGTTTGCCTACCTAATATGTAACTTGTAAGTTGTAAGAAGAAAACGGTTGTATTACATTACCTATTTAGAATATGAGTAGATTAAGGTAGATGATGATATTACGCGGTATGCTAGTTAGGGGTAAAAAAAATAGGCTTTGGCTTTTGGGATCGCAGTGTGATCTGCAAAGTAAAGCTTGGCTGATGAGTCATGTAATCCATCCCGTTTGACGTGGACTATTAGAGTTTATTTTTTTTACAATGACATCGCGGTGTAACCAGTGATCCGTACGGTATGCTCTTGGCTAAATTACTTGTCTAATAGCTATAAAAATGGCTTATATATCTACATGAGTATATATATGTCTATAACGTGTTAGCCTAACCTCTTGGACTAAAAGGAAGACAGAAATTGTAACACATATGTTTTGTACAGAAAATATGTCTAAATGGTATTTATGAAATAAAAGGAGTAAGATGTAAGTAAGCATGTTTGTGTATTGTGGGCACCCGTGAAGAGATATCACATGTATGTATGATGACATATCATATGATGATTTCCACATGCTCCCAATGAGAACCATGCTTTTGCTTTAAACCACCGCTATGCTTCTGCATGTACTCCTGCAGTCCTGTTTTTATGTTACAAGAAAAAAGTTTCCATATACTTTTCTTTTAACTATTTTGATATAATAATAATAAGATGAAAATTACAAATTTACTAAAGCTACCCTTCAAGTAATTACTGTATTACAGTAGCAGCAACTGTATCCAAACTTGTCACAGGTGAGGTGTAAAGAGTTGAAGTATCGTGCAAATAGTTTTACCCTTCCTGTTAAACACTGTTCTCAAAGGACTTCTGGCCTTTGTATTTGAAAAATAATAAGATGAGAAATACAAATCCACATCAGACCTTGACCAAAAGTATTGACATTAACAATTTCTTATTACCTTTTCAATTGGATAATTTGCTACAAATGATATGTTTCTATGTATTTGTCACTAACTTTTATAATTGGTGTTTGAGGTCCAATTTATAATTATGAAAACTTTCTTTTGGTACCAAATGTTTTGCTGCCAACCAAATTAATTTTTGTCACGCACTACCACTTGATGTACATCATCTATAGAGACGATTGCCAAGGTCAAATTGTACGTGCCAATGATTAATACACAATAGTTGGGTACAACTACTACTCTCCAATTCATCACATGGATCACATATTCACATTTATGTGGTACGTATATGTACTCGATATGTTATCCAATGATCATCCCAATCGCTATTTCGACAAATTTTTCTTATACTCTTCTTATACATATAACAATTAGTATTAACAAGTATTTGCCAATAGTTTGGTGATCACTATATATCAGTAAGGTCTTAGACTTTAGGAAAAATTCACAAAGATTCGAATCCTACTTCGTGTATATAAATTAACAAACATATATTAGATGATAAAAGATATTGTTATTTACGGTACAAAATACATAGGATTTGGAAGTTTAAAAGTTCTATTGCCAACAAATTGACCATGAAGATCACTCCATTGGTCACCTACATTTCCCCATATTCTATACCCTTGTTCCACCAACTTCCTTCTTATTTCTGATTTGTAAACAATACCACTTTGTCCTTTATATGCTTCACCCCTGAAATATATTGAATTACAATTAAGAATTTTGGTTAGTCACATATATGCATTTTATAGATTTGGTACATTTCTAAAAGACCATGAAACAATTACCTTAGAATGAGTTGTTCAAAGCCAAAGAACCCTTGAAGGTGAAGATTATGAATAGTGGGTTGTCCTAATGTCGTTTCGTCCCTACCACTGATCAAAAACACCTTAAAACCACGTTGAATCAACTTATGAAATAATTGTAGGGTTGAAAGAATCGCCGGGCACAAGCCTCTTGATGCCCATTCCTTAAATGCACGTGGGTCGTATGGGTCACCTCTGCATCATACACAAACCGTTTATTAGAAGAGGTGACAAAATATGTAGGTCGAACTTACTAGTCACTTGTTATCAAACGTTTATATGAGTGTAACTTGAAATATTTTTTAAAATCTAATAACCGGATTACGGGGCCATTATCGGCCCCCACCAACCAGCCCCAACGGCCAACATGTCAGAGCTCAATCATAGAGAACCATGACTAAAGGGACATGGGTTGAGATTTGAACATATTACATGGAAACTAAATCTCTTGGTGTTGTTTTGTAGTCTTATATAAATTAAGGCTTGTTTATAATTTATGTTTAGAAACGAATTCTAAGAACTTTAACCAGTTCCACTTCACAAACCAACTAATAGGTTAAAACAAGCAAAACTACAAAAGGTTAATCATACTGATGGCTACTATACATCATGAGACAAACCAATGCTATGGTGCATGGCCCATGAGCCCAAACGGTCCAATTTCATGTACGTATGATATTTCTTGCTAATTCAGTAATTACATTTTAATTTTTGCACAATGTTAATTGTTATCAAGAAGGGTTTTATCTATATCATTTTAATTTAATTTATTTTTTTTAGACATGGTATAAACGCTTACGAGATTTTAGGCTCGTGTCTAATACACGGAGCTTGTGACGTTATCAATATTAAATGTTAATTTATTGTAGTTTAACATTTAATATGCTATTTTGAGTAATAAAAAATTGATCTATATATCAACACTTTGAGCTTTTTATTGAAATATTTTAAAAAAATATGTTTATCGAATTTGCTTAATTTTAGAATCTTAATATATCTATATTATATTTTATTTATTTATTTATAATTAATTTTATCTTTATATGATAGAACATATACTATTGGATATATATTAGTTATTATTTTATTGGATAAATATTAGTTATAATTTTATTGTATATATTTTAACTATTATTATTTATTTATTATATTTAAATTTTTTGGTAAAAAGTGTAAATTTAAGATGGAAAAAAAAAAGTGTAAATTAAAATGAAAATTGAAAAGAAAAGTCTTACGATATAATCGAAATTGCTACAGTAATGTTTTTTCTTTGGTAGCCATTATATGGAAACAAAAAGCTTATTAAGAATTATATGGAAACAAAAAATTTAATGTAATTGGGCTACTGAAATTGGGCCTTAAAAAAAGCTATACTTATCAAAACAGAGTCCTTAGTCCTTGCATAGTTACAAAATATGTTACTATTTATTTTATGACGTTTAAATCTTGTTTTTTAAGGTTAAGATTAAGGAATTAATGACGTTAAAAAAAATAAAAAATACTAAATTAAGGAATGGTGTACACTTACCCAAATCGTTTGCCTTCATAGTAAAAGATATTTGAAAGGCATGTATCATCAACATCTAAGATCCAAGCATCAAATCCATCTTCAAATAGATCTATTTCGTCAATGTAACTAATTATCTGTTCTAAAACCAAATTAAGATCCGAATCATATTGCCCGCCGAGCATGTATACCTCAAGATAATGGATACATTGGACTGGAACCGTACGCCACCCATGTATATTGTTTGTCTCTATAGCTAGCCTCCAACTCAAACAGTAGCTCGGAGACAACTCAACTAGTTGATCACATTTCTGTCTAGGCGAGTGATGATCGAAGCACTTTGTACTCAAAAACATATTTAACATAACAAGAATAAGAGAAAACACAAAGGTTTCTTTCGGACACTTCATGTTATCCAAATGTTGTAGTTTATGTATCTTTGCACGTGTGATGAATGAAAGTTTTAATAAAGCGTTGTTATAGAACGTTTAAAATTAAATGCATATACTATTTGAGTTATAAAAGAAGCACATATAAATTTTAAGTATCTTGTATTCGTGATGTTGAATGATGGAATCCAGAGTGTTTGATTTGTTTGTCAAGTACCCCATGCTTCTATATATATAGTATATCAAAAGAACTTAAGAAGGGTGAATAGTTCAGCTTAGCTCATATATTTTTTATTTTCGTTTAATTAGCAACCACTAAATACAAGAATTATAAAACAAATTTAAGTCAAACATTTGAAAAGTTATCCAAAATACACTTGATCATCAAGAGAGTATACTAAACATTAATGTGGTCAAACCTCACTACATTTGATGACTCAACTAATAAGGTTTTTCTCTTTTATCCTTTTTTCAAAGTCGTGTATCATTTACTCGTAAAATGAGATCTAGCTTGCGTTGTCTTAACTGGTTTCACGTTAAAGAGCTCCCTCACTCTCAATACCTGATAGGAGGGGAAACCCCTAACTAAACCGCTTAAAGACATGACATTTAATAAGGATAAAACGTTGCCTTTTTGCAGTACTCAAACCTGCTTTAGTAGAGTAGTTTATTTGTGAAATAACTTGAAATGTCTTTCTCATATCTCAAAATCGAGATCTCCAACACGTAAATTATCTGGTGCTCAACCACTGATATAATACTCGTGGATGACAAATTTTTGTATTAGATAACACGGTTTATCCAGAGTACTTTTACACTTGTTTCAAAAAAAATTCTAAATATCTTCAAAATATTTGCTTCACAAGATTGAAGCTAAGATATTTAATTTATAAGAATGTGAAAATGTCTGACTAATATCAAAATATTTGCTTAATTAGTCATTTGATGTTGATTAAACAATAATCCGTAACATATAATGAACGACAACTAAATATATATATCATATATATCTGTGTTATATAAGATTGTGATGATGTGTAATTGAAATAGAAAGTGGGTCGTTGGACACAGCTAGATGGGAAAATAGTCAGAAGGCATTTCAAATCTGGTAGTGGAAATGACACAATATACAATTCTGTAGATTTATATGTCGGTAATTCAAAATGTCCGACCAAACACTACTTGATTTTTAATATAATAATAAAAAAAATTTATAAATTGTTTGGCATTCGGCAAAACTAGTTGTTAATGAAGCTGGTAGTTAATGAAGTCGGATGCCGACCATCATCACTCACTAATGTACTAAAAGTTTATGAACTTTATTTTTTGAAGTTATTAAAATAACAAAACACATTTGTTGGTCATGTGAGAAATATCACCGTAGCAAGTCACTGTAACGTAAGAAATACGAGTATGTTTTTTATTCTTAAATACCATCCTTCAGTGTACATTGGAAAACATACGATTCTAGTATGTAAATAAAAGAGTTCTACGTATATTGATTGGCTAAAAATTTCAAATAATTCCACCAGCATTGAAGTTGGATGTTTGTCAACGATAGAGATGGTCACTTGGACCTAGCCATGACGTCAATAGACCAAAATAGTAAATGAAGCACATAACCATTTATCAAGAAGTTATTTAATTATTACATCTGCATTTGTTTATATCAAGGCTTACGTAAATTGCCAATTTGGTTTCAAATTTTATCTATTTAATTCTTTTTAAACGTCATTCTATCCTACTCATACTCCTAAACTACACGTATGCTTAAAAAATCATAAATCTCGAAAAACCTCTATTAATACACCTAAGAAATATAAGAAGTGAGACTCGTATTAGGTCTAGACTTGGATTTCATCTGAAATTTAAGTGCTTAAAATCATGAAAGTATCACTATTGTTTAACACTTGTAAAAGTTTCACATAAAGATATTACAAAAATGAACAAAAATATCTATTACATTGAAGCCATTTTGTTATCAAAACAACATTATCTGCTAAGAAAAACAATAATCTAACTGGGACACATTTTGAAAGTTTTGAACAAAAAAGGCCTTTACAAATTACGGGGACATAACAAGGATATAAAAGGTTCGATGTTCTAAAAGATCAAATTAATTTGATAGTCAATAAAAACTCAAAAAGTACATAACAAATCTAGCGATCATTTCTTTTCTAGGTAATAAACCCTTGTGTGGATCATGTTTGGATGTGTGTTTAATTTCAAGTCGTGATTATCAAGTTCTAATGTTTGGGCCGCTAAATAATTTATCTAAAACTTTAGAATACAATCAGGCTCATACCAGACCTTTTAGATGGGATGGCCTAACCCCTTCAAGTTAGCCCATTATTGGATGATTCTTGTTTATGAATTACCTTTAAAAGCCCAACCAAATCTATGTGATTGATATTAAAGTTTAGAATCTTGCTAATTAACATAAAGCATTTCGTGTCCAATTTTGTGAAACTCTTCATCAGGCAAACAAGTCGCTTGAAAAGCACAGCATTCATCGTCTCAAACCCTATAATTTTTGGGTTAGCAAGGAGCTGTTGCAAATAATACAAAATAAAATATTACACATAAAAATAATTATTTCTAATAACAATTTTCAATCATCACATATATCATATATATGCTTTTTGTCACACATTTCTCATTATATGATTGAGTTGAGTTATCGTCATACTTTCCTTATATATTATTTCTCTTCTTTTTCATATTTTTTTTACTTTTTTTTTTTGGTTGGAACTTGCTATATATATGGTTATACCATACATGTGAAACACACAAGTAAACAGTTAGTTAAATATGGCCTAACAAAATCTATAATTTATATAATTTATATTTATAAAAAATTACAGGCGATACCAATTTAAAACTGAATATTAAAAATAAATACTAACAAAGAAAATAATATCTACCAATATACTAAAACAGGATTCTAACATTTCTTGATCGACATGTGACACAATATTTAAATGACATGTGTAACTTTTAATTAAAATTTTTTAAAATTTCTAATTTATAGTTTTCTTTTAAACGGTTTCTAATTTATAGTTACCATATATTTATCAAATTCTTATTCTTATTATTAATTACTATTATTATTATTACTATATATTAGTTTCCTAATTGTACAATACCAATCCAAGTAAAACACTTATCTATACCAATTAACATATTATTCTTTCAATATGTCTATTAAGAGGGTGTTTGGGGTTGCATTGTGAGTTAATTATCTGATTATTGCATTTGCATATCGTAGATAATGAAAAGAAGTGTTTGGCAAAATAAGTGATTATCTGCGTTTTATTAGAGAGAAAATGCAGTTTTGAAAAAGTAAGTAGGAACATACTTTTTCAAAACGCAGCTTTTAAACGCATAATCTATTTTTTAAACGCAAACACAAACACCCCTAATACACTCATCGCAACTATGTTTCATAAATTTAAATCACATAACATAATTGCCCTCACTTTTCTCTTAGGATATGTGAAACTATAGCTTTTTAATTAGTAATGATTATAACAAAAATAATACATAGTATATAGCAAATATGATATAAATCAATATAAAATCCTTTATGTTTTGTGTTGTTCGTAAAAATAATACATAGTATATACCAATAAGAATATTTACTTTATAATATTTTTTGTTAATCCGTATATCGTACGGGTATTAGTACTAATATATATATATATATATATATATATATATATTAAAAAGTTTTCAATTTATGTCAGCACGAATCTTAAATTGCATCATCTCTAGATAAAATATGTTTTTGCGTCAAACTGCAATGCAATGTAATGACACCATATGTCATTTGATGTATTAAATCGTGGGGTTCTACGCATGAGAAAAATTCTTAAGAAGTAGATACCAAATCAGTATCGTTTACCTATACGGTAGGTTTCAAAACCATCTCGTCAGATATATCGAAACCATTCCTATGGTTTTAAATTACCATAAATTATAGAAAATAAATAACTATATATCATAGTTTCGTGGTATTTTTAATAGCAATAGGCCAATAGCAATTATATATTGGCTCTCACGACAATGATGTGTTTAATTTAAATTTGAAGAAAGAATAGATATTTTAGATCAAAATGCTTAAATTACGGGAACTGTATAAAATGTGGGTTGGCGTGTCAATATATGATGGTCCGATTGCGATGTAATTAAACCCGTGAAAATAGGAGATGTGATTTTTAGAATTTTATGTTGAAAAACAAACCATGCCCAACAGCAGAAATAAAGTTACATCATTTTTTCTGTTTGATAAAGATAATAAACTTGATTAATTTTGTAAGTTTATAAATATGCTTAAAAGTCTAGCTAAGTTTAATAAAGAAAATCAACAAAACTCATAAACCAAATTCATACATAATTTTAAACCCATCAACTCGCTATCCAACTAATTATCTGATTTTGTTTGGTTTGAGTTGACCCTTCGAGTTAGCAGGTTGACCTGCCAGTGTATATAAAATTTTTAGTAAGTCTAGCTGACAACCCATTTGACCCGTCAATCCGAAAACCAACAATCCATTTAACCTGAAATTTAACGTAATTGTTGAGATGAAAACGTAATTGTTGTGTATATCCTATTTAATTTTCATGTAAAGCCAAACTGAAAAGTATATCAAAATCTTGTCGGGCCAAAGTACTAAAGTTATTATTATACAATTTATTCGGATTCGAAATATATAAAAGCAAAAGTAATGAATAGAAGCTTTTGACTTTGTAATATATTAGATGACTAAACAACAAAAGGGTTGTTGTAGCAAAACCATCGACCTGAAGACTTTGAATAGCTTTCTAACTTTAATTTTAGTTGAACATATATTTTGTACATGTATGCCAATGCCAATTCATACTTTCAATCACCTACCAAAAATTACTCTATGCAAAAACCCATTCTAAGACATTTTAAGGGTTGCATTTTAGGTGTGTATACTATTGCTATTCTGATAATTAACACCCAAAATGTATGACATATCACGACAATGAACATAACATTTCATAGTTTATAACGTATGTAAGTATAAAGAATCTCGTTCCATACATCAGGAACTCCCGGAAGACACCAATGTACACAATCTGCATACAAGACAGGGTTCGCCAACTCTTGTTCTGTTGGAGGTTGCCAATGCCTTTTGTAAATAGAAGGATGTGCATCTTTCCGATACTGTGCAATCTGTGTTACGTTTAGAAGTTGTATGTTCAAGCCTTTGTTTTCAAGATCTTGTACTACTGATTGCGCCGTTCTCATTAGATTAGTATCGGACCCCTTTCCCCAATATCCTTGTTCCATTATTGGCTCGGTTTCGTTGAAGCAATTTTGTCCCATTGTTTTTCCCCAATCTCCACCCCTAAAATAGTAGTGACCTTATATTAGTATAGTTAATATAGCGAAACTATATATAAATAGCCTATAAAATGACAAGGAGTTATTATAATGCGCGCTTACTCTTTGTGGTCTGGTGAGAGGCTTATGAAAAAGAGTTTAGTCTTGTTGCGATTAAGATGAGTCTCCAACCAATTCGACCAAGTTTTTAGAGCCATTTCGTAACGTATTACTCTGCTAGATTCGACAACAGTTCTGTTGGGGTTTTCAAACGATCCCCACCTTAACACAAAGTTTTAGTGTCACGAAATATCAACTAAAGGCTACATATATATAAACATTGAATATCTATCTTTCAAAAACAAAATTAATGTACTTACAAGAGTGTCATATTAGGCTCTAACCACCACGTATACGAGTCAAATACTAACATGTCGGCATCTACCCATTGTTTCGCATGTTTCTCAATGCTCTCAATCTTCATGATCCGGTCACGTACACGGTGTGTGACCGGATCGTCACAGTTTGATTCAACTAACAAGGGTTCCCAATAAAAATCAATGGAAACATTGTATTCCTAAGATGTAACATTTGAAGAAAAAAAAAGTTAGATACTTGAATACAATGTCACATTTGTACAATCCAAGCGTCAATAATGTTATGAAAGAAAGAGACAAAAATCACAAACTTGACTTACAGTTGCCTTAAAAGTGATCAATGAGCCATGCCATTCTGCAACCTTGTGTGATGGATTAGGGATCCATGAGTCAATAAGACAAAGGAGTGAAACCCAATGGTTTTTGCCTAATGAGTCCCCAACAAAAACAACTCTCTTGTCCCTTAGCTTCTCCAACAGTGCTGTTCCATTAAACCTACAAGTTTTTGTCTTTAAAACTTGTTAACTTAATTTGTACAACTTATAAGGCACAAGTTATAATTTATAATGCACAATGTACAACCTCACTGCAATGTTTCAACCAATAACCAATGCATTGCGGTGGTGTATGATCCCCAAGATGTCTAGTAAATTTCTTAATGTGAAACACTTTGGTTTTTTTCTTTTTGAAAATTTGAAATACTTTGTTTTTACATTAGATGTATGTCCCATGGAGTTATACATATTTTTAACTTTTAGGAAAAATATATAAAGTTTTTTAACTTTAACTGGATGTTTTGTGGCCTACAACTCCAGTATCATATATTTCAAATTTTAAGGTGCGATTTTGTAAGGTTTGTATGTGTACATTTTTATATCACGTGTTGACATAGAACAAATGCTGCCGTTAATTCATAAAATTTAAACTTCGCCAATACACTGCTAAAAAGTGTTTCACCGTGAAACACCCCTCCACGGCTCCACCATGCCAGGTTACAGCGTGACACTTATTTCAGATAAAAATGGGTTAATCATGAAATTAGCAAAATGTTTAATTTTTTTTAATTTTAGCTTAAAAATTATCTTAAAACCATAGTGGATTTCAATTAATCTATTTCCTAATCTTACTTTTGCATTCATACATATCACCATCATATGAATTAATCATATGAATTATGAGAATTTTCAGGCTTATAAATTAGGAGATTAATTATTTTTATAAAATTAATAACACAACCTATATTAGTATAATATAAACTGTTTTCGAGGTGATTGTTCATGGTACGTGGCACCCTCACGAGTAACGAGTATAATTATGTGGGAAGTGATATATTTAGTACTCACTTCTTAATATTTTCAATTGTCATGATATAAAACTTATGGGAAATGATAATCAAATAGCTTAATAATCCTCTTAATAATGAAATGATGATATATGAAAAAATCAGATGGCAAGATTAGGAAAGAGAATTGGTGGATACCACATGTCACATTCTTAATGCTTTAGAAGGATTATTAGACTATTTGGTTAGGAGAATTTATCATTTTTCAAAACTTATACGAGTATATGTTTTTTTTGGAAAGGTGAATTTCGCTAAAAACTTCGTGTCGCGATTCAACAATAGGAGGTCTAACATACGTTCTTTTAACTAGGTCCGCGCTATACAGCTCCCTCGAATATAAAATTTATATATGTAATAAACTATACAAAGTTACTCATAAACAGTTGCGGTAGGTACGTATCGCTTCCTAATCATTATTTAACAAAATTTAAATTTTATAGACATACAATGTATAAAGAAACTTCTCAATTTAAATGCATGTGTCAACTTTCTTGGAACCTCAAAACCCAATGCCACACGGCAAATACACAGTAAAAGTAGTGCATTGATCCTGTTAAACTTCTTTTGCAAATTTCAAGGTTAGAAATTCAATACACGATCAGTTACTTTATTGAATGAGTTATTGGTACAATGTTTTGAAGGAGATAGAAGAACGTGTTAAAACTCGGATATTGACGTTCAAGTATCGACTTGAGGATATCTAACACTATTGATAAAATTAAAAAAAAAAAAACTTAAAAACCTGAATTTCTATGATACAGTAATTATTAACTAGCTAGTTAATATATGGCTTAATTGAACTATTAAGTATCTCACTTATACAACTTGTTAGTCATGGTTTAGAAGGGTACTACTACTATACGGATTCACTTATTTCATGCATATATAGTTGTTTACTAAATATTAGAACACTTATTAAGCTAACTTTTTCTAAATTGGTAAGCCTATATACCTGTTCTTTTGGACTAAATAAGCAAAAATATAATATCATTGGCTTGTTGGAATCCAATTATGTGTGTGTGTATATAATAATAATATTTTATATATACAATAATAATAACAAAAAAATTAAATAGGGAGAGAAGGAGAGAGAGGAACCTGGGAAGATCACAACCATGAGGCTGCCATCTCCAAAACTGATACTCGAAATCTTTCCTTCCATATTTTTGACAAGAATAATCATCTGTCATGAAAGGGCACTCTTTTTCTATATACAAAGGTCTTGATTTATTATCATAAACCCAACTCCCATTAAATAAATCACAACTTTCATCAAACACATAATTCTCCATTACTAGCATTTCATCTGATGCTTCTCCAATAAAACTAAAACTTATAGTTATTCCATTATAATCTCCACAAAAATACACAACTCCCATTATTACTCCCATTACTAGCATAAACCCAATGGTATGATACCCATGCACCATTTTTTGTAATCTTTCCATTCCCTTCATTTTTTAATTAATTATCTCCTTTTGATCTTGTTATTCAATACAATATATCTATGTATATATATATATATATTGCATATATATAATACAAGGCCAAAAAAAAAAGTAGTGTGTTGTACGTGCTTCTTTTTTTTTAATGTTTTGAAAATGGTGAAGGAAGAAAGAAGAGAAAGCGGTGGAAATATTGTATGGTGTTTTGCTTACATATTTGGTATTTAAGCATTTTTATATCACTTTGGGTAGTTGATCTGTCCAAAAAATATTCTTATTATTTGACTGATTCATTAATTATTTATTATATTATATTTTTTATTATATGTATTTTATTTTATTTTACTGACATAGTTCAAATCTAATGTAATGAACTTTAAATGAATTTTACGTTTTTCAATAAAATGTCCGATTGATAATCTAAAATAAAAACAATTGTGGGTATCCGCTCAACCATAAACAGCATGGTCATAATTTTGCTTGTCTACATAATCAATTTATTTATGGCGTCTGGTATCTCGATCATGTTTTTGGTAACCCGATCAGATTATTAATGACAGGGGGCCCGCTTTTTACTGTATCATATATACTATTATAGACATGGGGGCTCACACTTTTTGGTTGAGATACCAAAAAGTGTGGTTGGGATACCCATAGTGTTATTTATTCAACAACTCGAATTCATCAAGGAAAATATTAAAATCTTTTTAATATATCATTTTAGCAATAGCTAATAAAATGAAACTTTGTTACGGTAGTCGACTTCCATTGTAATATAAGATTCACCTTGATTTGTAGTTGATTTTCAATACTCTTCCATAATAAGTAAGTACAAGTTCGATTTAATTACTTGATAATTTGGTTTCAATTGATATACTAATAAAATTCACCTTTTTTTTTTGTTTTAAATACCTCATATATGTTGTAACAGAGGTTACAAAGAACACGATCACAGTCAATGCGAGAAATATGAAAGTATAGATGTATGTTTGTAATGATATTATATGCATTTTTAAAAATTAATTATAAAGTATTTATACTATTAAATTAAAGGAAAAGTTGGTAAATTATGGGGTAAGTCAATCTTCCCTAACGACTCTACTAGTCTAATCATAAGTTTGCTTAATTTTTATGTTATGTTCGATCGCTTTAGGTGTCCATCTCGATCGCGATCCCTATTATTTGAATTTATAACAATGAATATATATTAATGATAAATAAATGCTAATACATTTTAGTAAAGATATATGAGTATATAAATAAAATGTATGAATATAAATATAGATATAAATATAAATATAAATGTTTTTGTTAACGAATGAAAAAGTCGGGTTCTAATTTTGTGCATTTAGTTGCTTGTATATATTTAACGTACACGTACACATTTAGCTCTTGAATAGTCGGGCTCTAATGTCGTTGTTAGTTTTAACCTATCTCTTATAATTGAACTTTTTTTAAAACATTATATTGACTTGTAAAACTAGTGGTCCTTTTCTACAGCCTCTCTACCTTTAGTAGAGGTAAGACTGTCTACATATCAACTTCCCCACATACCGTCAAAGACGGTATTGAAATCCAAAACCCGTAGAAGACGACATTGAGAGTTATTTTTTTTATATTGACTTGTGTTGTTATAATATTGTGTTTGCGGGCTTTTATTTGTTTCATTTCTAGGTTTTTTTAAACATTTTATCTCTTTGCAAAATTATTGTGTTTTTGATATTATCACATGTTTCTTTTATTATTAAACATTGTGTTCTTAACATATTAAATCATTGTTATCGAAATGTTGTTAGTGTCTTCCGGGTTAGGGCCCGGCCACAAGACTCGTTTTATAGAAGGGAAATGATTAATTCTTCTAATAAAATAGCCTAAAAATCCTCCTAACTATTGGATGATGACGTGTGAAAAAATCAAGGAGCAAAATTAGGAAAGAAAATTAGTGGATACCACATGTCACCTTCTTAGAATGTTAAGAGGATTTTTAGGCTATTTTGTTAGGAGGATTAGTCATTTCCTTTTATGGAATCTCTATAAATTAATAGTGTCGGGACTAAAATATTTTATTAATTTAACAAGTTATTAATTTATCGAGTGTTGATTTTCACTAATCTCTTAAGTTGGGTCTGTACAAATTATTAATTTTATCGAGGTATTAATTTATAGAGGTTTGACTGTAGTATAAGCAAGGTTGGGAAACTCATGACTTGGGATCAGATCGGCGAGTGGGGGAGTCACGAGTTTTTAAAAACTCGGATCGGAATTGGGGAGAACTCGGAGTAGGTTTTTATATAGAAAATTTATATTTTTTAAAATTATATGGAATAAACTTCAAACTTAAAACATAATTGTTTAAAAACTTTAATATGATTCTTCAAAGTTCAAGTTTCATTCATTAGAATCATAAACTTAAACCAATTAGCATTTTCTTGTTTTTTTTTTTAAAAAAAAAAAACTTTGACCAAAGTTGACCCGAGTTTTGACCCGATCCGGCCGATTCTTGACCGATCCTCCCGATTTTTAACCGATCCAGGCGAGTTTGACCGAGTTTTACAAGCGACCAAGTCGTTGACCGAGTTTTGACCCGATTCCAGCCAACTCGACCCGTTTAACCCCCTGATTCCGATCCCGAGTTCCCGCCCGAGTCGACCGAGTTTTACAACACCGAGTATAAGTTACATCACTAGTCTTTACTTTCTTTTTTAAAATAAATGAAAACAAATACAAAGTTGGGTTATTTTTATTTTTTTTTGAACGTCGCGGTAGTTCACAGGGAAAACTCTCGGATAAATCGTCAAACGGCACGACATCTACGATATTGAATGTCGTTTGGGGTAAAACATGTGCCCCCATATATTCGAACCCTGCTTGCCCAATGAATAAGCTTTTATTAGAGGTCTGCGATGTCACTGGGCTATCAACCCATTGACATTTTTAATTTGTTTATTTATTTATTTTTTACAATGTTGAGTTATTGCAATCAACTTTTATTCCATATATTGGTATATTACTCTAGTTATGTTTAAACAAAATTACTCTTTTCTTGACGAAATTTTAATATTATTGTCAGTGTGTAAATAAGAATCACATAGATGAGAAAGTCTAGCAATATAGCATACAAAGTGTGAGTTAACGAAGTCCAAGAACCGTACTAAACCTTACACGTTGGTTGTATTGAGTGGCAATAATTTAATTTCGCGGGGATATATAAATAACTAATCATAATACCCGTACGATGTACGGTGACAATAAATTAACGACGGTATATTTGGTCATAGCGGGTATTAGAAATGACTTGCCAGTTAACATGTTATGATATCTTGTACAACTATGGAAAAATTATAGATATTTAATTTAAAAAAAGTCAATAACAAAATTATTTCCAAAAGGCTAAAAAACAGCGATGAACAAAACCTAAACATCACTTAAAAGGAGCTAAACAGCGTAGAGCCGTAAGCCCTAATTCCAAAAAATCTCAAAAAGCAGCCAGAGTTTGTTCAGTAAATCATGAGCTAATGGGCTTTTTTTACACATGTGACCAAACCCAGAATAAATTAATTGATGACCAGAGATTTTGGCCCAACTTGATCAAAGGCTTATGAGTTTAAAGCCCAAATCGCCACAATTTTACTCTTAACAGAAAAATGTGTAGTTGTGACTTGTGCAATGTGCCATGATAATAATTTATAAATATCTCAGACAGTATATGAAATAATTTATACATATTTATTGGTTTATTAAACAGCACGATTAATGTACAATTTTTAATTTCATGATATACTAATTTTTTTTTTTTTCATATGTAATGTTAGTTTGATAGTTTCAGTTCTTTTGTATGTCATGGTTATTACTTATTAGTACTATATAATAGTTAATTACATACTTCTATTTTTATTAATTAAGTCAAACTGAAAGATTAAATGACGGATTTACTTTCATTTGAAAAAAGAATTCTGTTTAGATATATATATTGAAAAATGTTTTTTACTCCGTATTAGCTTTTGAGAAATAAGAGATTGACTTCATTATAACCATAAATGTAATTTCAAGTTATAAGCTCGAATGAGCTTTTAGCATAACTTTGAGCCTTTGTTGTTGTTGTTTACTCGTATAATGATAGTTTGATGATACATGACTACATGTGTAGTTGATGAGGAAGCTTATGAACAAGGTAATACGAGTACGTTTTTTTGTATTATAGCTTGTGAGTTACGATGGGTTGTTGTAAATCGGATAACAAATTAAATTAGTCTAAAAACAATGGCTTATTTAGTTATAGTATATTAGAAATTTAAAAATTAAAACTTGACGAGTCATTTTGGGTTATCTGACTTCAAATTAAATAATCTCGTCTCATATATTGAGTATTGGCCCAAATAATAGTATACGTGATCGAATTCGTATTCTGGTTACTTGAAAACCGTATAAATAGCCTTTTTGGTCAAAACTCGAAAGCCCCACATTGCTCTATATTCGAATGGTAACAAATCAACAAAACCTTAACCAGGTGAAAAACAACGCAGATGGTAAAATTGAACAGTAATTTAACTTTTCAAAATAGATAATTTTTAGGTTTGAGGCTAAAAAGAACCAATGCAGAGTAACAACACATGATTTTAATGTCCTAAAATGCTAAATCTAACTTGAAAAAAACAAGATTGTAACAGATTCATAAAAGATGACAGTGTTATTATGTTTTACATAGTTGTATGCAATCCGAACAAAACCTATTTGTTAGCGCACATCTTCTAGGCTTTCCAAAGTTTTTTTTTACTCGCTAGCGGTTTCTGTTGTTGGGAAAATGTGAGCCAGTAGCAGCTCATTCCAAATATCAGGAACTCCGGGAAGGCACCAATGTGTGCAATCAGAAGAACGTTGTGGGTTCTTCTTTTGATCTTCGGTTAAGGGACGCCATAATCTTCTATGGACAGTCGGGTGTGCATCTTTTCTATATTGTGTTAGTTGTGTTATGTTTATTAGTTGAACATTCACCCCTTTGGCTCTCAATTTTGTTAACGAAGAATCCAATATTCTTAACATCTTTGGATCTGTTCCGCTCTCCCAAAATCTGTCTTTCATCACTGGCTCTTTCTCTTTGTAACATGTTGCTAGCTTCTTGCCTCCCCAATCTGTAGCTCTGCCCGCGGTATATATGAAGCCAAAATTTAAACACATGCTGTATGCAAAAGTAACCTATAAAACGTCTCTTTTTTTTAAAAAAAAATTGTTTCTTACCTTGAATGAGTTGCTGTAAGGCCCATGAAAAAAATCCTAGTCTTTGCAGAATCAATATGGGCATGTACCCATCTAGACCATGTTTCAAGAACCATTTTATATGCAATGAGATTATCGACTTCATCGTAGACTTGATTAGGACCACCCAACAATGATCCAGGACCCTTCCTGATATGAGAACAAAAAGTATTTAAGGAATTAAAACATATACATGCATGTTGATATTTTACAGTCTGCCTTGTATAGTGTTATGGTTAAGAACTTACAAGAACTTTATTATAGGTAATCTCCACCAAAGATATGTATTGAAGACCAATATATCAGCATCAACCCAATGTCTAGCATGTTTCCCAATGTTTTTTATTCGAATAGTTCGATGGTCAAGACGATGGTTGGATGGATCATCACCATTAGATTCCACCAGCATTGGAGCCCAATAGTAGTCGACGGAGATATTGTAGTCCTGTATTGTGCTAACCATTAGTCACATTCTTTATATAAGAGAGCCCTTAATTGTTTCATTACTATAAGAAATGAAGGTAGGACTTACCTTGGCCCTAAATGTGTACAAGGTTCTATTGAGAGCTCCCATATTAACCTTCTTTTTCCCAGGGATTGATGAATGGAGCATGCATAACATTGAGTCCCATTGGTTTCTATTTACCGAATCACCCACAAACAATAGCCTTTTACCCCTTAATCTCTCGACTATCGCTTTGCCATCAAACCTATTCATTTGACAAACGAAAAAATGTTAGAAGCAACAAAGAAAGCCATGACAAGTCTTAATATAAAGGCACATTTGTTATAGGAGAGAGTGAGAAAGACCTTGGGAAGTCACAGCTATGGGGTTGCCACCTCCATTGCTGATACTTAGAATCCTTTCTGCCATAAGTTTGACAAGCTAAATCACCATGAAGATAAGGACACTCATCTTCTTTATACAAAGGGTAATGACTCTTGTTATCGTGAACCCATCGGCCAGAAAACAAATCACATGTTTCTGTTAATGATGGTGGTGTAATCTTCGGCCTTCTCTTATGATCAAAAACTTTTGTACTTTGATTAGCATTCGTGTATGCTTTAGCATTCAAAGTTGTAATTGTATTCGTAGTTGTAAGAGTAACGACCTGTACGTTGCTAGTTGTTGTTGGTGTTGCTACTCGATTATTGTTGTTCTTATAATAGCTTAAAGTTGCTAGACCACCCAAGAAAAACATGATTATGCTACAATGGAACAATGTCTTCATGTCCCATAATCCCATTGAAAGATGCTTCTTCCCCATCTTTCTCCCGTTTCTCTCTAACACACGAAAAGAACGCAACTAGAGGGGATCAGAGGGTGAGTTCTGTAGGCAACGAGATCGACTACAGCTCCAATGGAAAGAAATAAGGATAGAGTAAATTTAACACTATATGGCGTTCATTATCCTTATGCATGAGATTTGAGAGGTTCCATTAGTTAATTATTTGTTGGAAAGAATGTAATATATCATCAATATAGTGTTTGTGTATAAGGTCAACTTAATCCTTTGTTTATTAGAACAATAAATACTTAATTTAATATGTAATTAAGATTATCTATAACCAACCTAGCTCAGTGATAACTTGTAATCCAAAATTAAACATGTCATCATAGTAAAAGCCTAAAGGAGCAACATAACATCTACCCATCTTTGCTGTTTAAGCTAGCATGGTATGTAGTGACAACTACTGCACCGATGTGATATTCGTCCAAGGTGCAGTGTTACGGTTCCCCTGCCTCTTAGGGAATCATTGTTCTCAATAAGATTTGCCCCACTATATATTCCAAATGGCAGAGGAGTCATTCCGATATCATTTTGCAATATCTCTTCAAGTCCTAGACTTGGAGTCACGGTGTTCCCAAATATGTGGCACCATACCTTAAGGGCTTACTCTGTCTAATTAAACACGTTGAGCATTTACTGTTCACAAGTCATACATGCTTATTCAAATATTCACATAGGATCAGATTGTCAATTTATGATTTAGCCAGTGAGTTCCTCTCCCTTACGTTACTAATAATAATAAATTAATTCCTCTAAACTAATGCCTATTATCGACCACAATCAAGTTTAGTTATTATATCTTTATACCTATTTTAAAACGCAGTAACTCTCGTTATTAACATGCAGTAACTCTCTATATCAAGTTTAATTACTATAATACGAGCATAGTACCCGCGCAATGCGGCGACGATGACATTAGTTGCGATGTGGTGGCGTCAGCGTCAAGTGGTGTTGTTAATTGATACAAAGATGTTTGATTTTTAGGGATAGTGAAAATCTTTTAAAAGATTATGGAATGGTTGTGTAAGTTAATTAATTAAGGGTAAAATGGTAATTTCGCATATCCCAAAATTGTAAATTTTTCAACAAAGGGGTATAATTTTTATATAGCAGTATAAATAATGTCTAATTTTTATATAGTAGTATTGTTATTCAGAGAAGTTGAACGGGGTAAAGTGTAAGACATTGTATATTTGTTTTTGTGAAGACAATGCTTAATGCTAGCTAGCAAGTTGCTACTTGCTATCATTCAAAGATTTGGAAGAGATGAAGTTTAGACCAATCAAGAAAATAAGAGAAGATAAGATTTTTTTTAACTCAATATACACCATAATTTTTAATTTGTGGTATCTATACAATAACAAAAATATCTATAAACAAACTTCCAAATTCATCTCAAAGGTTTGTTTGGTATTTTGTTTGTGGATAAATTAATGTAGAACTTTACAAGAAATGAAGTGGTGGCTCGTAAGTTGCCCGCTTAGTTGTAGAGGCTAATTAAGCTTGGTATAGTAAGTCAAGCTCGAATAAGCTAAATTATACTGATGTTGGCTCAAAACTAAATTAATTAACGTTTTCAAGAGACATTTTAATTGCATATTTACATTTTTACAATTTTGTGGCACCATACCTTAATGTTTATGGTGGTTAGGCATTTACTGAGAGTAACCTTTTTTAATTACGTAATTCTTCCTGATCATCCTTATATGAGCATCACGGCAAACATTTCCTTACTAACACCCTGACTCACTATTGTATCGTTTTCAATAAAAAAAACTCCCACCATTTCATCTCCTCCTTGTCGCGTCCCTGACGTAGCCGTGCCAACTGTAGTGTCTAGCCCACAATGAGCCCACCGCGATAGAAATTTAAGATGGGATAAAAATAAAAATTAATGAAAATTATAACAAATCCAGAAAACGGTAAAGTTTAAAAATTTATAAGAAATTTCTAAATATCTAAGGTGAATTTGAAAAGAGGCATTGCCCTCTCGTCCCCTTTTGGTACCACCCTGCCTCACACCGTTACCACCAGCTTACGGACTCCTAAGTCTTTCATGGCCAGCCCAACTGCTTAAAGAGTTAATGGTAATTTAACCCTTAAGTTTAAATTTATTTTTTTTCTCCTGGGCTTGTACTAATTTCTTATAATTACTCACAGAAAGTCATACATTACAATGACAGGTAATTGGACAACAAGTTGCGCCGCTACCCATTTTGAATAACAAACCCAATTCTACTAAATTCAACGTTGTGAGCCTTAAGAGACGAGTTTGCTAACAGACGAGTTTGCTTGTACCATAATTAGATCCAATTTATATTAATTGTATAGCAACGTTATTTAGATTTGTTTTTAATTAACTACAATTTTTGTATTATATACGAGTATATATATATATTTATTTTCCTAATTTAACCATGCAAGAAGAAATAAAAAATATAATAATTAAAGTTAAGCATGAGCTAACGAAGGAGCACGTTTCGGTGCAATTAAAGATCTCATGGTGTCACTTCTTATCTACGTTGTACAATAGCCGATGCTTGCACATAAAAAGAAAAAAAAAAACTTTGTGGTGGTTGGCAATCGGTTCAATAACGATATAAGACTTTAAAAAAACATGGGCGAGGCAGCTCAGACGACGAGGTGCAACAATTTTTGCAACATGCATGATGTATTTTGTGCTAATGATGTCACGGGTCCTAATCGTATGAGATAGCGTTAATCAAACCAACTTTAATCTTTAGGAAGAATATTTTACTGTAGTTATTAAGTTGTCAAAATTGCTAAAATCTCTTAAATATTATAGCTGCCATACAAAATCAGTAATGCAATGAATTAGATCAAAAATTAAAAACCGAAAGTACCATCACTAAAAATGTGACATCTGATCAGTATGTTAAGTGTGCTAACAATGCTCAATCCAACCTAAAAAAAAATACGACTAGTATCGTGAAATCTCGATTAGGTCGGATACGCGTTGACTTCTTGAGTTCCAAGATCAATCGACGAACCTAAATTAATACTTTTTCATTAACATTATATTTCTCTCTGTATATATCTACACTACCTTATAAAGCATTTACCCCTTCTTATTTTCTAAAAAAAAACTTGACCCGCTCGTTTTGTTCTCTTTCCTCCATAAATCATTTTATTCCTCTAATTCATTCAAAATCTTTTATTTTAAAAACCTTACATCGATAAATTATAAAAATTATGAGTGTTCTTAAAATTTCATGCTTTTTCATTAGAGATGTGATTCGATATACTTTTGATGAATTTCTAAATTCAAAGGCGGAGCCCGTACGGCTAAGGGCGGAGCCCGTCCAGGTAGATCACTCGATCACCTATCACTCCTATGACCTATCACCCCCTATATAATCATCTATCACTCTCTATGACCTATCACCCCGCCATCTCACCGACACACTATGCGGACATTTGGCTATAGGGTAACACTCTGGTGAGAACACTTTTAAAATAAGAACGGCGAGAACACTTAAAAACATCATTTTAATGCATTAAAAGTCCATAAAACTAACATAGTACTTAACTAATTATCATTATTTAAGTGTTTAACAACACATTGATCCGTCAAAATCGAAAAAATCACGTTTTTTGTTTTGTGCATCCATCTTGGATGCACGTTTATTAAAATGATGCATCCAACAAAAAATATGATTTTTTCGATTTTGACGGATCAATATGTTGTTAAACACTTAAATAATGATAATTAGTTAAGCACTATATCAGTTTTATGGACTTTTAATGCATCAAAATATAGTTTTTAAGTGTTCTCATTTTAAGTTGGTTCTCATTTGATTGCCACTATATATATATATATATATATATATATATATATATATATATATATATATATATATATATATATATATAGTCTTAATACCCGTACGATGTACGGTAACTATATAGATTGTATTATATATATATAGTCGAAAAAATCACATTTTTTGTTTGATGCATTTGATTAATGAATATGCATCCAAGATGGATGCACAAAAAAACGGATTTTTTCGATTTGGACGGATCAATGTGTTGTTAAACACTTAAATAATGATAATTAGTTAATTACTATGTTAATTTTATGAATTTCAATAAACTAAAAACATAATTGTAACATTATTTGATCAACATGTGACATTTTTGACATGTGTCCTATTTGATTTTCGGTTATTATTTATTTTATACGAGTAAGTTATTGTAATACGTTTTATAATATGCATGTGTATTTATTTGTTAAAATTTTCGGTTAATCTATAATAATGAAGAAAAAGATCACAAGAGGTACAACTTGAACCCGCATGACTTCAAAGTGATCTATATGACCCTAAATCAACACGTCTAACTTATCACTTATATAACCAATTTATCAGGTCACGTATATAGATTGTGTTTGGGTCAATGTACAAGTCAAAGTTAATACTTCTAACTTGAAATTTTTAACTGATCAAGTTAGGATTGAGAAAATTTAACCCGAGAACCCACAAACCTTAAATTCGTAAATCATAACCTAAACTAATGATTAACACAACTCTAATCAAATCTTATCTTAATCTTAATCTTAATTTTAATATATACTATAAGACAGTTGAACTAATGATTTATTAACCAATCAATTATAAATTGAAAAATCTAATAATTAATCATTATCAAAATATATTATTATATTACTTGTAGTATTTATTTTAATTTATAGAAAAAGTCTTACTAATTTACACTTTTTTGTTTTTTATCAATAATTTACATTTTTTAGCTCTGAATACTCAATTTATATTTATTTTTTTTATTTTTAACCATCAACTTGAGAAGTTTTAATTTTAGAACGACAATATTTATGTATTTAAATTTTTAAAGTTACAATTGTTACTTAAATCAATAATCTTAATTGTTATCAAAGAATATGAAAACAATCCTAAATGTTATCTAACTATCATTGGATAAATGATTGAAAATACACCTATTCGTGTTATGACCCACATCATGATCAAATACATATACTTGAATGTCAAGTACAGGATCACAAGTATATTTATATTTTAATTCTTAATTATATTTCATAATAATATCACATTATGAGTATAACTGGTTTCAAAACTTTCAATAATAGGGAAATGATTGTAGTATGTGCCTTGTAGAATGATTACGGCTAACAATTCCATTAATATGTCTCAGCTAATGATGACAGTGACGAATCTGTGATTATTATACAACAACTTGCAAAGTATAACACTTACAATCATATATTTTCAAAATTTAAGCTTTTATGAATAAAATCTATGAATATCTAATATTGATAATATCGTAAACCTCGTATCTAATGTTGGACACGAGTCTAAAATCTAGTATCCACTTATGTATGGAAGTCATATTTACCCCAAGCAAACCCTTTCTATTAGAGATCTTCCATTATTACCCATAATTCTCAAAAAGTGTCATTAATATTGATGATATCGTAAACCTCGTGTCTAATGTTGAATACGGATCTAAAATCTAGTATCCATCTATATATGGAAGTCATATATACCCCAAGCAAACCCTGTCTATCAGAGATCTTCAATTATTACCCATAATTCTCAAAAAGTGCCATCAAAATCCAAACAATATATACCAACGTCTACGGCTAAAACTCTGATTATAAATAACTTCCTCTCAGCTATAATTCTTTATCGAGAAAAGATAGGTGTAATTAACACACATCACAAAAGGAAAAAAAAATACACATCACAAAAGTTACCAAATTGGGCATAATCATCCAAGAAAAGAAAAAACAAGTTGCTATGATATGTCAAAGGTTTCCGCGACGACATTTATAACCTTTGGCATGCGACAATGGGTGTATTTCTGAAAGCCTGTTTTCTTGTAATACACTCGTGAGCCTCAATAATTTGATGGTGTATGAGGGAGGTTAGATGTAAGCAAACCTTACCCCTATCAAGATAGAGAAACTGCCTCCTGCAGGTTCTACCTAATTAAATAGTAGAAAATGACCTCCGGCCTATCGAACCCTTAACCTCAGAGGTTAAGGTGTTTACTACTAATATAAACCATTAATTTCAATAGGAATAGTAAAAAATATATATAGTGAAAGCAATACACACACCCTATATTAATTTTCAGTACGTACAGTAACAACTTTCAAGTTTTTGATGACTAAATAAATACAGTAGAAATTAACAATATATATAACATGCGTGTTTTTAGTGTCACACAATGTTAATTTGTAACCAAAAAGAATAATACTGTATATAATTAATCTTAAAGGCTCGTAAGCGAGTTCCTCGCTAACTAACATTATTGTTCACTGGCTCACTGCTTGGCAATTTTTGTTTCTGAAAAAATGTAAGCAAGGAGAAGTTCATTCCAGATATCGGGAACTCCGGGGAGACACCAATGTGTACAATCAGAAGAACGTTCCGGGTTCTTCTTTTGCTCTTCGGTTAAGGGACGCCATAGTCTTCTATGGACAGTAGGGTGTGCATCTTTTCTCTGTTGCGTTAGTCGTGTTATGTTTATCAGCTGCACGTTAGTCCCTTTCGCTTTCAATTTTTCCAACGACGACTCCAATATTCTAAGCATTTTTGTATCTGTTCCGCTTTCCCAGAATCCGTCCTTCATCACTGGCTCTTTCTCTTTATAACACGTTCCTTGGTTCTTGCCTCCCCAATCCGTCGCCCTGAAAAAATGAAGAACAAGCGCGCTAAAGTGTGATGTTTCCTTTGTAAAAATGACCGAAAAGAAAAATAAATTTGTTTTTCATCTATACGTACCTAGAATGAGTTGCTGTAGCGCCCATGAAATACATCTTTGTCTTAGCCGAATCGATATTTTGGTGAACCCATTTGGACCATGTGTCTAGGACCAGCTTGTAAGCATGTACGTTATTTACTTCAACATAGTCTTGTTTAGGACCGCCTAACAACGAACCCGGGCCTTTCCTGATATATGAAATTCAGACGAAATTAATTACCTAAAAATGTTATTCCGTAGTTTGCCAAGATATCTAAAGATCACTATATATTTTTTTTATGTTTTTCAATACATGCACTTATTGATATATACATGCACACACTTACAAAAGCTTCACCGTGGGCAATCTCCACCAAAGATAGGTATTAAAGACAAGTATATCCGCATCAATCCAATGCTTAGCATGTTTCTCGATGGACTTGACTCGAATCGTTCGGTGGTCAAGTCGATGGTTTGATGGATCGTCGCCATTAGACTCCACCAGCATAGGTGCCCAGTAGTAGTCAACTGAGATGTTGTAATCCTGCATGTATTGTATCAACGAGACTTGTTACTTACATGATTCAAATTAGACCAATTAATTGACATGCTCAGTTTACCTAAAAACCGATAGTGAAAATCACAAAATGTAGACATTTTCACAAGCTTAATACTATTATATATGGACATGGTTTGAGAGAAAAAAATTGTAGATCTCATGATGTTATATCATTCAAGGTTGGCGTTTAGGACACGAAAAATAGAGTGCGTGAGATTAATTAAGAGTTGGACTACTTGCGTCGGATCTAAAGGTGTACAAGGTTCGGTTAAGGCCCTGTCCGAGCTTCTTTTCTCCTGGAATTGAAGTATGGAGCATGCACATCATGGAATCCCATTGATTTCTGTTAACCGAATCGCCCACAAACAATAGCCTTTTGCCCTTAAGTTTCTCTACCATTGCTTTCCCATCAAACCTATATATTCATTAGACACACAAATAAGACATAAGAAAAAACAAAAATAGTTGAAGAGAATTAATATATGCACAAACCAAAAAGTCATGGAATGCAATCTGAATTTCATTCTGACAACCAAACAAGATATGAAATGAAATTCAGATTCCAATTCTATCAATTGTCAAGGAATTCTCCAAACCAAACAGACGTTTATTGTTTTATGAAAAGTGAGAGAGGGAGAGAGAACGAGCACCTAGGGAAGTCACAGCCATGGGGTTGCCATCTCCATTTCATATACTTAGAATCTTTTCTACCATAAGTTTGGCAAGCTAAATCACCATGTAGAAAATGGCATTCATCTTCCTTATACAAAGGATAATGACTCTTATTATCATACACCCATCGACCAGAGAACAAATCACAAGTCTCGGTTAAGGACGGTGGTGCAATCTTTAGCCTTCTCTGGTGATAAAGAACTTGATGTGTATTTTTGATATTTGTAGTCACATTTGATTTTGGAATCGTATCTTCTTCTTTTACATTTCTTGTCGTAATTGTAGTTGTTGTAGTAAGAGTAACCACCTTAACGTTATTGCCACTACTACTCACTGCTTGTTGATATATAGTGTTTCTGTAAAAGCTTAAAGTTGCTAAACCTCCTAGGAAGAACATGACTATGCTACAATGGAACATGGTCTTCATGTCCCACGATCCGATTAAAGAAGGTTTCTTCCCCATCTCTCCCCCTCGCATGAAAACGTACTAGAAGGGATGGATGGAGGTTTAAGAAGGAAATTTGTGAAGGAAGAGAGACTGCAATTTTATGGGAGTTAAAGTAGAGTAGTACTCTATTTATGGTTCAATGCATATATGTGCATGAGGAATTGAAAGCTAGCCTCACGTTGTTTCAATTCAACCATATGGTTCGGGGCTACATATATATTGAACTTATTGTGAAAAACACCACATGCAAAATTAAAATGTTTGCATTTTATGATTAATAAGGTCATATTTTGTACATAAGCAAATGTTTCTTTGGTCTCAATGTAATTAAATGTCGAGTTGTTTTTTATTCGTTTGAATATATTTGTGTGTTATATTAATAATTAATGAAAATCATAAATGTCGAGCCTTGGTGTCCTCATCTCAAAAAGTATTTTCAATGAAAAGCAGGTTGAAGATCCAGAAATATCTAGTTAAAATTTCATCTAAAACGTCTAAATATTTACAAAAAATCAAAAAACAAAAAAAAATTAAAAAGTATAAAATTATAGTCAAAGTTGAAAAAAAGCAAAAAATCATATACACATTTAAATTATAACAATAGTATAGGGATAAAAAATCCTGCTAGCATCCCCACCTTTTGTTCAGTTGGTTTTAGAAACTTCACATGTACATATAGCTACAACAAATAAAACTTGGATTTTGTTTGATCAAGGATTCAATCGTTAATTTGTAATTTTTGTAAACAAGATCAAGATTTTTTTTTCCAGAAAGCAGACTCTCAAGTTAAGACTGTCTAAATGTTACAATTACATCTTCATACATTTTCGAACACGATATAAAATGTTATTTAGGTTATTAATAAATAAAAATGACTTCAAGAAGTTAATTAGAGTATCTTCTTGCATTCATTCGTTATACAGCCACACGTTCCGTTACTGTTGAAGCGGAGCTTGGCCTGCAAAAGGTACGTGGGCCAAGTTTCTGCCACTATAAATCTACATGTTTAATTCATGAACAAAATTACATGCAAAGAATACATAGTAGTCTATATTACAAGTCAAATCGGCTCAACACACATAGTATAAAAAAGTTGAAAAATGTTAGTTTTTTTTTTAAACAGGTCTTATATACATGAGATATCGTTAGATTGTTAATTATAAAGCTGATAAATTTAATCTTTTGAAATATTATTTTAATTAAACAAAGAAGCTTATGAAATCATCAAAATTTACGAAAGTATAAATATGTTAAACTTAGTCACTATTGTAATTGTAACTATGTCTGGATATAAGATTTGTTAAAAAAAAAAATAAAAACAAAAACAAAAATATATAATAATCTTGGTAGATATTATGTCCAATTTTGGCTCTGCCACGCGCGATTGAATTCATGTAGTATAACATTTTCACCACACGTGTAAGTTTTTTCAATGAATTTTACTTCGTGCCTATAGCTCTTGAATTAATACTTAAAGTATTACGGTGGCGGGGTACGTACTCCCCACTTTTCCCAAGCTTTCTTTGGATCTTGAAATTTATTAATTAATTCGACGAATCAACCATTAAGCAAAGGAATTGAGCGTATATGTACATCGGATCTAGTGTAAAATCAGATAATGTAGATATAGTTTTATTTTTCTTATCAAAAGTTATGAAAATTATTGCCACCTAAATTAACTTAAAAATACCAACGAAAACAAGAAAGGTTATAAAAGATAATTGACTTTTAGAATTTTATATTAATTAGCCTATTAGGTAATCAAGCACATGAAGTATTGATCACCATTGATAGGCAGTATGGCAGGTAAGATGATTTGTTTAGAACTTTAGACATTATACTAACAGTAATGAGCATTATTAATTACTTGTGTACATAACATGTTAAAATGTGGTCAAGTCGTCATTAATTTTTATTTGACTATTTGAGTACCAGTTACAATATCGGTTAGCTTGATAACTTCTAATTTTTTTTTTTTTTTTTTGTAACAAAATATACATCGGCAGTCGACTATTTGAGTGCCAATTATATTGTTTTAAAGATTCCGAATATGATTGAGGACAAGGGTGAAAATAGTGAATAAGTTTTAGACTAAATGTTTCTTGTTATTGATATTCTTCTAATCAATCGAATACATATAGCCACATATTAACTTGTGACTAAAGTTTAGAAGACAAAATAGGAAACATAATGAGACAAACTAGGAAACATGATATTCGTATAATTCTATATAGCCACACATTAACTTGTGGCCAAAGTTTAGGAGACAAAATAGAAAACATAATGAGACAAAATAGGAAACATAATATTCCTATAATTCTACTTCCTTGACTCCCCCTCAAGCTGGAGTTGTGAAGATTTCGAAGATCCAGCTTGCCAATGAACGCCTGAAGTGCTTGTGTACCCAATGGTTTAGTGAGGAGATCTGCAAGTTGTTGTTTACTTGATACATATTTTAGTAAGATCTCTTGAGATTCGACTCGTTCTCGAACAAAGAAACAATCCATTTCAACATGCTTAGTACGTTCATGAAAAACTGGATTATTTGCAATATGTCGAGCAGCCCCATTGTCACAATAAAGGGGCGTTGTTTCAGTCAACTCAATTGCAAAATCTTTGAGCAACCAACGTACCCAAAGAACTTCACTAACCGTAGTAGCCATGGCCCTATATTCCGTCTCTGCCGAAGAACGAGACACCACCGATTGTTTCTTTGTTTTCCAAGATATGGGAGCACCTCCTAACAACAATAAGTACCCTGTCCGAGAACGTCTAGTGTATGAGCAGCCTAACCAATCCGCATCACAAAAGGCAACAAGATCAAAACCACCTGTTTTAGGAATGAAAATACCTTGTCCAAGAGTTGACTTGATGTACCTAAGAACACGAACAACCACATTCATATGATCTTCCCTGGGATCAGACACAAATTGGCTTAAAATGTTTACGGCATAAGCAATGTCTGGTCGTGTCGCTTGGAGATAAAGTAACCGGCCAACGAGACGACGATAAAGTGTGGCATCTATCTTGTGACTGTCACTACATTGATCAAGCTTCAAATTTTGTTCCATCGGGAAAGCACTAGGTCGACACCCAAGTTGTCCACAATCGGAAAGGATATCCATAGAATACTTATGTTGGCTCAAAACTATTCCATCATCAGTATGTGCGACTTCAATTCCTAAGAAGTAATTCAAAAATCCAAGATCTTTTATGCTAAAAGCTTCATGAAGATAGGCCTTTGTTTTATCAATCATTTCGACATGATTTCCTGTAACAATCACATCATCAACGTATATCAAGAGTAGAACAAACCTATCTCCTTCTCGATGAGTAAAAAGTGAATGATCCGCCTTTGATTGTGTAAAACCGAATTGCAATAAAGAAACATTGAACTTTTGATGCCATGTACGAGATGCTTGCTTCAGCCCATACAATGATTTTTTTAGACGGCAAACTCGAGTTTCTTCCTTACTTGAAAAGCCTTGCAGGATCTTCATATATACTTCTTCTTCTAAATCGCCATGAAGGAACGCGTTGTTGACGTCTAATTGATGTAACATCCAACCCCTTTTGGCAGCCACGGTAATTAGAGTTCGAACGGTGACTAACTTTGCAACCGGGGAAAATGTATCATGATAATCGACTCCTTCAATTTGAGTAAAACCTCTTGCAACGAGACGTGCTTTGTATCTTTTGATTTCTCCATTGGGTTTATATTTAACTTTGTAAACCCATTTCGAATCTATCGCATGTTTGCCTTCTGGCAATTCTTCTAAAACCCATGTTTCATTATCTTCCAAAGCTTTAATCTCACATTGCATTGCTTCTTGCCAATTTTTATCCCGCATAGCATCCTTGAAAGAATTTGGCTCATTAACTTTCGTAATGGCCGTCAAGAAAGCCTTGTGAGAATCTGAAAATTTTTCATAAGAAACATAATTTGCAAGAGGGTGTACCGTAGAAGAAGTTTGATCATGCACGGGCTTTGTGTAGTCGATGGATGGGGGTAGCTCAACTTCGAAATTTTGTAGCCTTGTTAAAGGAAATCTCGTTCTTTTTGTTGGAAATTCATTTTGGACCAATTCATTTGCATCATTATTAGAAGGTTGATCATTGTCTAACATAACAGTAGGTCCATTAGGTGATGACGGTTTAAAAGGAATGTCACTAGAAGTTTCAGTAGCATCATTTGTAATTAAATCATAATCATGCAAGCTTGGCACATTAAAATTCTCTTTCATTGAGTTGTCGGATTTAAAATGCAAAAATGGAAAATTATTCTCGACAAATTTAACATCATGAGACGTTGTCATCTTGCCATGTTCAACGTCAAAAATCTTATACCCTTTAGTTCCTTGCGGATAACCCATAAAAACCCCCGGTCTCCCCCTGAATTCAGACTTATCACCTCCCGTTTCTATGCTACTATAATAAGCCAAGCATCCCAAGTTTCTCATGTGATCATAGTTCGGTTTTTCTCCAAAGATTATCTCATATGGGGTTTTATTATTTATAACCTTGGAGGGAAGACGATTAATAATATAGGTGGTCGTTTCTATGCATTCTCCCCAAAACCGTTTTGGAATATTGGCTTGAAACATGAGAGCCCGAGCGGTTTCAAGTAGGTGTCTATGTTTTCTCTCTACGACCCCGTTTTGTTGAGGTGTATGAGGACAACTAGTTTCAAGTAAAATGCCTTTGCTAGCATAAAATTCCTTCATCCTATTTGAAGTGAATTCCCCCCCCCCCCTAATTATCACTTCTTATTCGCTTACTGGGTTTCGAAAATTGAGTCTTAACCATGTTATAAAAATTGATTAAACAATCGCTAGCATCACTCTTATGTCTAATAAGAAAAACCCAAAGAGCTCTACTAAAGTCATCAACAATAGTCAAGAAAAAATTTGCATGAGTTGTTGATGATTTTCGGTATTTACCCCAAATATCACAATGAATTAATTCAAAACAATCATTTGTCTTAATGCAACTCTTAGGAAAAGGGGTTCGTGTATGCTTTGCCTTAACACAAGAATCACACACATAATCTCCAAAATTAAAAGAAACATTGCTTAAAAAATCTATGTTCGACAACTTAGAATGAGAAGCATGACCTAATCGTGAATGCCAAATCCTTGCTTGCCATGGCTTTCCTTGCTTGTGCTACCATCCCCATCCAATAAAGACCTTTTGTGCAACTGCCCGTGCCAATCAACTTCTTCGAGTGTAAGCCCTGCATTACAAAAAAATCCGGAAAAAAGCTTACTACACATTGCAATTCTTTTGTAAGTCTACTAACAGAAAGCAAATTGCAATTGAAATCAAGAGCATATAAAACTTCATTTATTTTTTGTTCTCCATTTAAGCTACAAACCCCCTTAGCATGAACAGGGACATGAACACCATTAGGAATTTCAATTGGTGTCTCATGTCTAATAGGAAAACTTTTTTCAAGAAATTCTAGCTTGTTTACGACATGGTCAGTAGAACCGGAATCCACAATCCAACCATTGTCATTACCATTACTTTGCTTACCAGCCATATTAGCCTTACGCGAATTATTTCCCTCTGTCTTCTGTTCGTTCATACTAAAGTGCTTCATGAGAACTTCATATTGCGCATCTGTGAGTCTGGCCAAGGCTGGCTCATTCTCCACATGCGCTGCCTTAACATTAGGTTTGTAATTCCTTTTCTTTCCTGGCCACCATTCGGGATATCCAATTATTTCAAAGCAATCTTCACGCTTATGACCCTCCTTCTTACATTCGCTACATTGCTCAGTCTTCTCTTCCATGTTTCGCCTGGAATCTCTGAAACTTCCCTTATAATTGCGTTGAAAATTTGATGCCTTTTCACGCCACCCTTATGTCTTGAAAGTAGCTGGCTCCACACCAGCCCGTTTACTTAATGTAATGGATTTTTGTTGTTCTTTTTCGGAGGCAAGATGATAAGCCTCTCCAAGAGTGGGTGTCGTTTTCATTGAAAGAACATGGGTTCTTATGGTCGAAAAATCAGCGTCTAATCCCATCAGAAACTCGTACAACTGTTCCTTTTCTTTGAAATCATTCAACCTCTTTCCAATATCGCATGAACAATTCCCACATGTGCATTGTGGGATTGGAAAAACCGAACGTATTTCGTCCCATATACTGCGGAGCTTGGTGTAATAAGATGAAACAGAGCCCCCATTCTGATGCGTACAAGAGAGCAATTGTTTCAATTCATAGGCGCGAGGTGCACTTTCTTTACCGAATCGTTCTTTTAAGTCCTTCCAAATCTTAGAAGATGTATTTTGTCGTATCGAACACTCGACCTGATATCCTTGTCCATTGCCGTTGTGAACCATCCAATGATCATAGCATCGCAACGCATCCACTTCATGTATTGATCAGAGGTGGTTTCTGGTTTCGAGATCGTCCCATCAACGAACCCCATTTTATTTTTTGCAAACAAAAAATTGGCCATCTCTTTGGCCCAATCGTTGTAATTTCCATCGGTCAAAACATCATTTACATGAAACTATTTTGGTATATCGGATGGATGGATGTAAAGGGGGAGTTAGCGTCGATGGTATTACTGTTACCACTGCCACTGGCGGTCGATTTTTCTGGTGGTTTATCTCCGGTCATGTTGACTTAATAGCGGTTTTGATAACCCGCTCTGGTACCATGAGAATAGTGAATAAGTTTTAGACTGAATGTTTCTTGTTATTGATATTCTTCTGATCGATCGAATACATATAGCCACACATTAACTTGTGGCCAAAGTTTAGGAGACAAAATAGGAAACATAATATTCGTATAATTCTAATTCCTTGAAAAGGGAAAAATATCAAGATATCATTATTTCGTTTTATATATAGACCCACTTACTTATAAAAACAGATATGAAACATTATTATATGTATAGCATTTCAAACATTAAATGAGTTATATTACATTTTAAATAATTACATATTAAAAGATTATATATATTGTTAATTAAAGCATAAGAAACTTGATCAGAAGCTTATAGTATATACATATAGATGAAGACTACAAATCACTTTTTGAAATGTCAAACACAAGTGGAAAAACTATAACTTGTGAACTCTGTGTGAAAATGACGAGTCACCACTGACCACGAGATTTATGCAAAGTGCGCTCTGGATATTAAAACGGTACATAAAGCCACCCATTTATCCGTTTTTCAAAAAAAAAAAGGGAAATTAGGAACATGTGAATCACATGATGTGATGAAGTGAACAACACAAAATAAAATAGATTTTGTCTAATTAGCTTTAACATGGATGAGCTGTATGGGTTAACCCAGTAGACATTTTGCATATATGGGCCTAAAACTAAAACGGCCCAACGAATGATATCAACTTATCTTATGTGTTTGGTCCATTTGAACTGCTAACAATTGATCCCTTGTTGTATGCTATTCTACTATTAACCCATCGATCAATCCTCCGGTTACCATAATAATAAGAATAATATAGTTAAGAAATAAGTCAATAGCAGTACAATTAGTCCAAAATTGGCATAGCTTTTTAAAAATGGCCGGACTTGGAATTTTTCCCATTGCTTGAAAATTTTTCCCAGCTTTTTGACCAATAAAGGGTGTAGTGGAGAAAACATTGTTGTCAAAGAGGTTGTATTTTCGTAAATTTAGTTTCAAAATCTATACACTTATGTTTGATCATTAAGATTTTTTTTTTCTTCTCATGCCATGGTTTGGTAAACAAAAGGAAAAAATTAAAATTAAAGATGACTAGTAAAATGTATTGTATAAGATTTTTCGTTATTGAAAGATATAAGCATATAAAAGCTCATTCCACACATCAGGTACACCAGGAAGACAATAATGTATACAATCTGCATAGCTATTTGGATTTGATATTTGTTCTTCACTTAGTGCATCCCATTGCTTTCTATATATTGAGGGATGCCCTTCTTTTCTATATTCGGAAAGTTGAGTTATGTTGATCATTTCCACTTTCAAGCCTCTTGTTTTCAATTGATCAATAGTGTTTTCAACTATTCTCATCATTTTAGGATCTGCGCTACTACCGGTATATCCCTCTTTGGTAATCAATTCGGTCTCACTATAACAATTTTGGCCTTTGGATGCACCCCATTCTTCAGCCCTACAATGTAAAGTTTGCAATGGTTATAAATGAAAAGGATGAAAAATCAAGATCATATCAACTAGAGGTCGTTGTAGTCAATTCATATCCAAAACGTGAATGATACACTAAGTTATAGCAATATCTATGTCAGATAATTTATGGGCCATAATGTCGTTAGTGACAACTTAGCTTGAATTTAATGTACATACTCTATATGGAAAGTTGGTATCAACTTCTAGATAACTTGCTTTTCAAGGTTAGTTAGCATATATATATATTATTTGGGTTTCTTTTAACGACAAGTTTGGATTACTGAGTATCACCGTGCCATCTGTGATGTCACATGATCGTATTCCAACATCAAGTCACCAATTCAGGGGGAAACCTAATGTATTTAGGAAAGCCTCCTTGTGAGTCGAACCTAATATAGTATCACTTAGCATTCTCCCACCACCAATGTCACTTGATGTTTGACCAAGAACATTTGTTTTATTTGGTTAGGAGGCCTTAATGCAATCTCGATTTATACTTTCAGATAAAAATATGACTATCTTCATCCCATCTCCCACCTTTAATAAAATTGAGTATTAATGTTGTTGTTGTTTAGTTGGACTTACATGTTTCCTTGATCATTCAGATTATTGACATAAATATTGATGCCATAAGATGGACAAAATCAGATTAAAATTGCTACCTTTCATGAGTAGGCGACATGCTCATGAAGAACAACTGAGTCTTGACTCGATCAACTTGAAACTCTAACCACTCCGACCAGGTTTTAAGAGCCAGTTCGTAGCTACGAAGATTTTCCACCTCTTTATATGTCCCATTTCCATCTTCAAAGGAACCCCACCTAGTCATCAGTAGTAGTTCAACAAAAAATCATTAAATTCAACATCTTACCTTCTCTAAGTAACATAATATATATATTAATTATATATATCAGACACCTTATTATTGATGTTTCTCCAACCAATAAGACTATTTTAATTTGCTTTGATAGAAATTGAAATTTCTACATTATATGAACTTACAGGACTTTGATATGGGGTTGTCTCCACCAAAGGTAGGAATTGAAGATTAGTATATCAGCGTCAGTCCATACTCTAGCATGCTTTTCAATGGACTGGGATCGAACGATCCTTTCAGGTAACTTATGGTTCACTGGGTCGTCAGAGTTAGACTCAACCAGCAAAGGTGCCCAATAGAACTCGATTGAGGCATTGTACGCCTTCATTTCATCAGATATTGTTCACATCATAAGATTGAAAACTTTCAGAATATATGTGATAAAAACTAAAAGTAGTAGTCGGTGTATTTATTGAAATGAAAAACAAATATAGAGCGAGTCTCAAAAGATGTTAGCTTGATTTTTGAAATATTTTTGGAGCACCCTTAACAAAAACAAAATTTCTCTTGAGCTTGGTTATTGATTTACTTACAACAGCTTTGAAGGCGATTAAATTGGCGCCGCTATAGTCCATGAATTTGAGTTTTGGGTTATGGATGGATGAATCTAAAAGGCAAACCATTGAAACCCATTGGCCTCTATTTAGAGAATCTCCTACAAACACCATCCTCTTGTTCCTTAGTTTCTCCAACAATCTAGTTGCATTGAATCTAAAATGAAATAAGCACAAATTAATTAACCTCATTTTTTAGACTGTAACGGTAAAAGTAATCAATCAACAATTTCCAGTTTATTTGCAACTACACAGTTTTAACTTATTAGTATTGTTTTATAAGATGAATAATTCATATATGTTATATAACGACTGATTTCGAAAGTGAACATGTCTAAGTTATAACTGCATGAACATGTCTAATTAACTAGAATTTGGCAAAATCGAGTGTTAATTATGAAACAGACTACGTTCAAAAAATTATTACAGCCCGGTTTAGAGGAAAAGGAAGAAAGACCTTGGGAGGTCACAATGGTTCGGTTGCCACCTCCAATTCTGATAGCTCAAGTCTTTCCTTCCAAACTTGTTGCAAGCCAATTGATCCGACATGAATTTGCATTCTTTCTCTTTGTATAGAGGGTATGACGTGTTATCAAACACCCATTTCCCGTTAAACAAGTTGCACTGATCAGACTGTGAAACGTCGGAAAACACATTATCTTCTGATGAGGCAGAAAACATGTTAAAAAAAGTGGCATACTCTTCGGCCATATAAATTGCTCCAATGAAAAACACAGCAAAAAGAAGTGCAATGAAGAATTGAACTACTATACTAAGGTTTATTGAAGATCCCCATGTTATGGGAACCAAATTATGTTGGTTTCTTGCCACCATTATATTGTTAACTTGATATACCCTATAATTGGTTTATGTTTTTTTTTTTTTTTAAAAAGAAATATCCAGCTTCTATGTAAGGGGGGTTTCTCCCTATTTAAGTTTCTAATAGTTGGTGGGAAGTGATGGCAATTTTAAAATTAAAAAGTAAACTACATATGAGCTAATTTTGATTGAGTGTTAGGAGTAGTGGCCAAGTTGTAAATGGATTGGATTCCAAGTACTCCTTGTCAAAATAGTTATAATACCTTTTTATGTTGGTTAGTTGGTAGCTAGGTTGAAAGAAAACAAATTATTTATTTTTATTCCATTCTTATTTTATCGTTTATTTTCCTACATGTATTAACGACTTTGGTTTTAAGACATTATGATATGTTATGCTTTGTCAAGGTGTACCTTCAGACCTTCTATCTTTTAAAAGTTTAGGAAAAACTAATAAATACATATGTACATATTAGCTAACTAGCAGTATACACACAAATTAGACAAGAATCGTGATGGTCCACGAACTGGTGAAAGTGTTTGATTCATAATAAGCCTTGTATATATGATGATGTTGCGAGAAAAACAGAAAATTATGGTGCTACATATATATGGTAAGACCCCAAGATCACCTTTTGCTAATAAGATACCTGTACTTCTTCTATTCATTAGGGGGAGGGAGTCCACCTATCATCCCCCAAACACTAACCAATCAAATTTTTACACCTCAATTTTCCCTCATCTTTTCCAAATCACTGGCGACACTTTCTCCCATCTTCCCCCCAATCTCCACCTCATTTCTTTTTTATTTATTTTTAATACCTTTTCATTTCTTTTTCATTTCTTTTTGATACATCAAATCTAAAACTTCATAAAAAAAAATTATATACATACATATATAAATATAACTAATAATAAACAAAATAAAAGTACAAAGGCTGAAACATAAATAAAAATACAGTTACAAACTTTAAATGTTAACAAACTAGAGGGACTGAAATGTAATTAATATAAATAAATAATTAATTAATTAAAAAAAAATATGGATCTCGCTGTCTTCTTTCTTCTTCTTCAATGTATACTATAGATACATACATACATAGATATAGATATATATATATCTTTCCATCATTTTTAATCAAAAAAAGAAGATGTTGACCAACCAATCAAAGCTCACTCTCTCTCTTTCTTCTTTCTCTCTCTCCTTCTTCCCCCATCGGTGAACAACCCCGAAAATCCTCTTCTCTCTCCTGCGGTGAAACACCGGCGGCGGTGTGCCCGCCCGGCCCCGCGACCTCTTCCCCGCTTCCACTCCCTCTCCTCTAAGATACATTCAGCGAGCGACTTATTGCATGGTAATTAATGATACATTTATTTGGATTCTCGAATCCTAACTTTAATGAGAGTTTAATTAGTACCTTGGCGAATTGTGAACTATGCATCAGACTTCAATCATGTACTCGTACATTATATGTAATCAAATTTCAAATCTCGGTTATTGAATGTATAAACGTAATTTATATATAAGTACTAAACCCTTTAGTGGAATATATCATTCAACTTTGGGAAGTGATATTTATACCACTTTTTTTAATAAATTTATCAAAACTGTGATTTACCAGTTTATATAGTAAACTATAAAAGTTGTATATTGTGGTACATCAATCAAAAGTGGTGATATCAATATCACCTCCCTTCAGCTTTAGATATATGTACCTTATTTGATAATAGTTTTCTCTTTGTATATATTTTTAATTTAGTTGATGTAACAAAGATGATAAATTAAAGCTTGAACCTTAATTAACTTGTTAGATAAATTGATTATCCATGAAATTAAACATTCATGATGCACGAGGGCGTACACTCACTCTCAATCTCTCCCTAGTAAAAAAATTGAGTTTAAACTTTAAAGAGCAATCTCTATGTGATAAATTTGTAGTAGAGTCAAGAACACGTTGTTTTTACTTTGTAGTCTTTGTTGCTTTATTTTATCGATCATACACGTACGTTGTTTGACTCTCTCTGACTATCGTATAGAAGCTTGTCTTTTTTCAACCTCAACTAATCTGGTCGTATTTTTATATTCCATAAATGCATGGGATATAATCCAGGACTACTATAAAACCTTCTAATTAATAATCCATCCGAATGTAAAAAATGGACTCGAACCTTATATTAAATATTTAAAGTCAAAAACCTTACTAATATATACCTAACCCATTTAACAGCTGTATAGAAAACTCTGTAAAACTACGTACGAAAACACCATTAATATTTCAAGGTGCCAGGTAAACATATGAGCTTTGACTTAATTATAAAACTCACAAGTTGAACCATTTATAGGCTATTATAACCTACACGTCAAACATTTCTTACAATAATTTCATGCCTAATCAACCTATTATCTATTAAACGACTTTGTTAAATACCAAAATGTATTCCAAAAAATAGTTATTGATAGTGACAATGTCATTTCTAAGAATTATCATTAAGATGTTAGTATATATTTTAGAAACCATATCTTATTCTCCAACATATTATCAAACACTTATATTAATTACACTCAATCATGATATACATGTACAAGCCCTCCCAATGGGTTCTTCTTATTGGACGCGTCGCACCATTTGTCCATCGATATCCCATCCTCACCAAAATTTCTCTACACAATGGGAATTCGTCTCGGAAAGAAATCGTGGATACAAGGCGGTGGGGCTGAGGTGGGTCTCAAGATGTTCAATTCTCTTAATATTTTATTTTATTAATTAAAAAATAAAATATTTAAGGAAGAAATATTATTGGCAAATGGAAATAATGTTTTATGAGTTAGAAAATAAGAACAAAATAAAATGTGACACTAATATAAGAAAGCCCCTAAACCTTTTTAACTTATTTATCAAGCATCTATAATCTGTTATATAATGTCACACCCCACCTTAGGCGGAATCGTAGGATATGACGAAAAGTTATGGCATAGCACATGGAGTTTATAATAGAGTAAATACTAAATGAAATCCAAATAGAAGTAATTTTCACAAGCGGGATAAGTCTAGGCAACACGCCTCAAATAGCAAAAGAAGTAACAAATAGTATTGAATATTCAAATGCAATCTAGGAGTCCATGAAGGATCTTTTTACTGGTCTTCCTAAAGTCCTTATACTCAATCTCCTTAAGCATTGTTATTACCTGAAAATGAATGCTCGAAAATGTCAACATAATGTTGGTGAGTTCGTAGGTTTAAAGGAATACAAATGAATTTGTTGTGCATGATATATGAGGTTTGGACAATAGTATAAATATAAACATGTAGTAGCATACTAAATATTGATCAATGCCATCATAGTTATCCAACAACACAATCCCCATCACTCCTGCCAACAACTCAATCATGCTTTAAATACCAACAACTACCAGCTGGAGTATAAAGTTGGTCGATAGTTTTCCAATAGTCTTCAATAGATATCAAAAGACATCTATTGCATCAAAGAAATCAATACGAGCAAGCTAACATACACATTTCATAATTACACGTATTTGTCCATGAAAACAAACAAATTTTGGCACAACTAGTAAATAAATGAAAAGTGTTTTGAGCATCATTTTCCACCAAAGAAATAAAATAAAAAGGGGCCACGAAACTCACCTCAATAAGCAAGTAGTTATGCAAAGTCCAACAAGGTCGCTAGAATCTATACAACATATATATGAACAAGTTACAATTATGGACATGGTCAAGAACCATCCATTGTAACCCGTATTTGATGATATATACATATATGGCTACTTTCAAAATATTCTCAACTGATTTGTCATCTATTATTAAGTTACAAGTCACATAACTTAATATAGAGTATTTGTTTTAATGATTTATGATTTAGTTCTACAAGCTCTTATTCGCTGAAATTTTTGGTAACCTTATCTATTTTTTTTATTAAGATGAGACAAACAATTCAAGTTTTCAAATCTTAACTACTGTAACCTTAGAGTGTTATAAACTTACATGAATTTTTACTTAATTTATTTCATACGTTAAATATTTTTTAAAAATTCCATAATCACATACTAGTCAGAAAATTCACTATTTGCGCGCAGAAAAGTTTTATAAAAGTTAAGGGCCTTCAAAGCTTCAAAAAAAATCCAAATTTTTACTGTACACTCTTAACATCTTAAAAATGTTTCTGGAAAAAAATAATTTTTCAGTTCATAAAATCGACCAAGATATGACTATTTGAAGTCGACCAAAATCTGTTCGGAAAACTCAGCTTTGCGCAGTTTTGTTATAAAATTCGTTTGACAACCTTAAACCTCATATTTTGACACGAAACCACTTCCACCAGAAAGTATACTTCTTGAACTTAATTTTAGACACCAAAAACGTGACTTAACCATCTTCCATGACCAAGATACGACCTTTCAAAGTTAACAAACCGAATATGTCCAGATTCTGAAATAACCCAAACTTACTGTTTTAAAGACTACTACAACTAATATTTATATATAAACCTTCAAATCTTTCAACACCCATTTACATCTGTTATTATGATTTCCATGCCTTCATAATTGAATTTCTCTAATTACATTAATTATTATAATACAATAAATATATAAACTTTTAACATTAATATGATTTATGCTTCAAGCTTTTGATGTATCCTTAAAAAAAACCCTTTCATTCATTATTATAAATTTGCCATAAGATATATTCATCAAATAGGTTACTTATAAATAAAGATTAATAAATAAAAAGATATGCTTATATATATATATATATTTATACTAATAAATAAAAAGACTAATATATATGAAAAGAGAATACAAGTGATTTTACCCCAAGATTGATGATCTTCTTCTTAGATACCTTAAAAAAAGAATAGAATATAATCTTTAAGAATTTTATTATTAATTGTAACTTAAATCAAGATTCAATAGAATTATAATTAAACTTACCAAAGTTTGCTTTGACAATGAGATGATTAATAATAAAAAAAAAAATATATTTGATGTTGTGGTGCTTTGGTTGTTGATCGACAAAAGAGAAAAAAAAAATCAAAAAAGGGTTTTGGTTTTTTTTTTATAATTATTTAGGATATAGTTATTATATATATATATGGAGATAAGTGTTTTAGTTAGTTTATGATTAGACTTAATGCATCATAAGAATTCTAATGGAATTAAAATTCCTTGCTCACCGTAAATTGTTAAAATATATATATGACCGAAATTTTTTTTTTTTACTAAACATATGATATTTTACTATTACTATTACCATCTTACTACTTATACTAATTATATATTATTTTTATAATTATTGATTTCGTTCACCACTAAATAGCGTATACTAATTTATCAATGTCTAGAAATAAATATGACTAACAACTACAAGTCTAGAAATTACGGGAATAGTTATAGTCATCTACGTTTAGGAAGATCAAATATTTCAATCCTAAACTATTAAAATTCAAGTAATAGAAATCTCATATTGGAAATGATCACCACATTTCTATGCTTGTTATACTATATAGGCATATTGACTAGTCAAGAAATTTGTAATGTAAGTTAGAGACTATAAAAAATTACCGGTTTTGGTGACGGATGTCACATATAATACGAGGAAAAGTATTCGCGCGTTGCGGCGGTGAGATAATGGGGTAAGTCATAGGATGTGATAAGTCATAGGGTGTCATAACCAAATGCTTTAGCCGTACAGGCTTCTAATTCGGATTTAAATATTCGTCGAAAGTATATCGAATGACATCTCTAATGAAAGAGCATGAAATTTTAAGAACACTCATACAAATTTTATAATTTATTGATATACGGTTTTTGAGATAAAAGATTTTGAATGAACTAAATGAATAAAATAATTTATGGATGAGAGAAAAAAATGAGTGGTTATTTGATGAGAGAGAAGAAAATGAGTTGTTGAGATTTAAGGATATTATAGGTATATTTAGGTAGAGATATTTAAATTAGTAAATAAAGAAAAATATTTTAAGTACTTTAAATCATGAATTGAGATTTAAAAAAAAAAGAGCTCACCCTTTATAATGTACGGAGTATTATAGATATAGATAAATATATTAGGGTTTCTTTGATTGGAATAGTATATTTAAAATCACTTGTACCCAGTAGTGTATGGAGTTGATAATATTTCATGATTTTCATAAATATATTATAATTAGGTTTTAGGTAAAATAAAACAAATATTAAAGTAAATAAATAAAACAATATGTTTTTGTTCACTGAAAATCACCGTGCATCATTAAATCATCGTGCATTAATTGCTTCGTGAATCTTCGTGCATCAATTTAACCAAGATTCAAGGGTCAAGATATTGTTTTATTTGTTTTACTTTAATACTTGTTTTACAATACCCAACCCCTAATTATAATTGTTATGCATTTTTAATTATATATCTCTAACTTGTATAAGTTATTTAACATAAATTATAGATTACGTTGATGCACTGAAGTGCCTTGCTCTTAAACACATCAAATTGTGAATGGATAATTAGGAAATTAGATTAAAATCTATATGTAGATAATATTATAATAAATGAAAGATAGACTTGAAGCTAACGAATATAACTTGGACATGTCACCAACTCCATCGGCACCCACTCCCAACTATACCAACCTAACCATTTCATTCTTCTAAATTTCTAGGCCATAACTCTTTCGAGCATCAAGAAACATATATTATTACCTTTTTAACCTACTAAATAACTTACCAAATTCAATTATTTTATTGAAGATTTTATATATATTATCAAGAAAAATAAAAAATGTATAGCCAATGACCCACTGATGAAGTGGGAGGCATTTAAATTTTAAGATTTTATTCATGATACACTTTATGTGATTTTTCTTGAAAAAGAACTATATTGTGAGATTCCACTGCCCACAAACTGTATACGCGCATTCATGAACGTATTGAAATGTTTTTTACAGATTGGTGTTGAGAAAAAAACACCAAAAATGATGTCCATTGTCTGACTCAAAACCTCACGTGGGGGGAATTCTATCCTATTTTTGTATTGACAGTTAGTATAAAAAGTTAGTATAAATATATATGGGATTTGCTAATTACAACCTTTATGGCTGTATTTAAGTTGCATAAATTATTTATACATTTATCATGAAAATCAAGGGATAGATTTTTAATATGAAAAGTACAAATGCTTTTATGCACGTTAAATATAGCCCTTGTCAATATATAAAAAGACTCAAAACCTTACCTACTACAAACACTTTAACCGTTTTAGTATAAAAAGTAAATTCAAAATGATATCCATTCTTTGACTTTGGCTAAGAGGCTTTGACCGAGAAAACAAAAACTACATATGGCCAACTTTCTTGGATTGGGCTCTCGATAAAACCCAGGAAGCTGCAAGCACTATAAAAAGAAAGTGTAGTCTCACATCGCACCGGACTAGAGGTGCATAAAAAAAACCGGTTAATTGAACCGATTCAAAAGTTAACCTATAATCGTAACTGGTTAGTAACCGATACAGTACAAACCGATTATAGGTTAGGAAAAACCACTGGTTAGTAATCGATTTGCACTTTCAAAACCAAAAAATCAAAAGCCTCTTAGCCAAAGTCTAAGCCGATTAGGAATCCAAAACCAAAAACCGCCGGTTAGTAACCAATTAGGAATCCAAAACCAAAAACCGATTCCTAATCGGTTAACTGATAATCGATTTTTATTTTTAGTTTTAACCGGTTAATCGATTAATTATATATAATTGGGATTGTTTTCTATTTTATACTTACCACTCACCCCTTACTGGGTGATATATATATATATATATATACATTGAGATATAAAAAGAAGAATGAAGTCACATACATTTGGAAAGAAAAAAAAAACATCGGAGACCGGAGAAAGAAAACCCCCAGTCATATATATATATATATACATCGATATATGTGGCGGCCATGAGGGGTAGATGATGATGAAGAGAAATGGTGCTATCAGTGGTGTTTGTGGGTAGATCCGGACGGAACAACTTGTTTTATGTTGAAAAAGAAAACCCTTTTTGGCTTATATATTATTGATAGTGGGCGGTTATAAAAATAACCTATTAGGTTAACCGGTATCGGTTAACCGGTTATTATTAACCGAAACCGATTACACCGGTTATAGTTTTTTGAAACCCAAACCGGTTATTAACCACTACCGGTTAACCGTAATCGGTTTTTTTTTATAAAAAAAAAACGGAATCGGTTACTAAAAAAAATAACTAAAACCGGTTAACTGGTATTTACACCTCTACACCGGACCTTTTGGATTCATACAAAATTTTCTACTTGTAATCCACAATTCTCACATGTCTACATTTATAGTTTATTATGGTAATTCATAATTTCACATGCATAGCCGTGACTTACTTTTTCCTTTTTTTTTTTTTTTTATAAATGATGTAAAAAAAAATACCCTTAAATAAATAATTTAAAAAAAAAAAGTAATTGGATGGGAACCCCCTGATCTCATGTACCATTTGGTACTCACTAATCCCTCAGCTAGGCTAGTGTCCAAGTGAATCTCAACCACTTAATAATCATCTGATTATCTCAAGTTTGCCTTTGACAAGACTCGAACCCAGAACCTCTTCTGAAAAGTGACGGCTGGTGTTAAATAATTTAAATATGTAACACTCAAATCTTAAAATAACTATACTATTCCTTTTATATATCAATTATATTACCTATACATTAATAACTTACAGTACTTATCACCTCGTTGCCACTGCATCGCCATCACCGTTATTCATCGCCACTACCAACACACTGCCCCCATTTTACACGAATTTTGTAATTTATATTTATAGTTACTATGGTAATCCATATGTCTACAATGTAACTATCTTGTTCTTTAAACCATTGTTGGACTAGTGGACTGGTAAGCAACCGGTGTCATTGACTTGCATGACTTGTCATAATTGTTGGTAAAGATATATTCACTGCTAGTCTCCTAGACAAAACACACAAGTAAATGAGACCTTCATACAAGTGGGTTTTGTAAAAAAAAAAAATGGGTAGAATCTAATTATGTCGATTAAAATAAATAAGGAGATCATTTTTTAACGAACAAGTGGGTTCTATGTAGATAAAGGAGTTTAAAGTTAAAAAAAACACGTCTCCATATATAGCTACTAATGGAGACCAATTTTGAGCGACAACCGATGTCTTTTCATCAAGACCGGTATTTAGGACAACGTACGGGTTAAATACATCAGCGATATTAAACTTTTTTTGCGCGGTAAAGAAAAACAATAAAAACAATGGTACGAAGGGATCAATATAACTTGACACTGCCTTCAAAGAGCACCTCTCTAGATACTCCCATTGCTTAATGTTCAATCCACGGAGAAGAACAACCCACTTTTAAAGTTGTCTTTATTTAATATATATGGTGTTTAGTACCAGATAAGTAACTCACAAATGGAACTCTAACTAAGCACGTGACTCATTGAGATCGATTGCCTTTTTAAGTCGATATATATATAAATATAATTAATGAACCGTATCTTCATAATCCACTCACTAGCTAGCTAGCCCTCTGATATATAAGTCCCTAGCTAGCTATGTCTTTGAATTGTTTTGTGTAAGTCAATGTGAAAGAGTGTATAGAAAGAAATACGAGTAATGGTTAGGAAAAATAGTGCAATAACTATATTGGGCATGCACACCATGATGCATTGTTGCTTAATCCTCTTCTTCCTAGGGGGATTAGCAACTATAAGTTACTTTAGAAGTTATAATCAAGAAGCTAACGTTAAACTTTTTCTTACGGCTACGACACCATATGCAAACACGAGTACAAAAGTTTTTGATCATTCGAAACAAATGAAAATCATTGTCACACCAACAACTCGCACATGTGATTTGTTCTCCGGCAAATGGGTTTATGATAACAAGAGTCAATACCCTTTGTATAAAGAAGATCTGTGTCCTTATCTTAAGGATAGCTACGATTGCCAAACTCATGGAAGAAAGGATACAAAGTATCTTCAATGGAGATGGCAACCCCATGACTGCGACTTCCCTAGGTTTCTTTCTCTAACTTTTTTTTATATAATATGCCAAATACTCCACACGCGAGTATTTTACGAGCAACGTACTTTTGGTCGATAGAGGCGTAGAGAACACTTGGTGGGCTCACTCTGTTGTTTCTCGTACTCTTCTAAAGTATTGAAAATTAACATCTAAATGTGTAAAGTTACTACTGCCAATGGGGTTGGTGGCCCATATGTAAAGTCTTTATGCCGCCTTGGGTTTTTTCATTCGGATTCTAGCTAGTCCCACTCCTCACAGGGATAAAAGGGGTATTTGGGGTTTTTTTGGGAAGTGTATCCTAGGAATTCAAATACTCGGCAGTATGATAGTTTCCGATAAAACAAAATGTGTACTGATTTACTCGTACAACTAATCTACTATCTTAACTTGTTTTTCTAATGTTTTTATTTTGAGTCATCTACTAGGTTTGATAGCAATGCAGTAGTAGAGAAGCTAAAGGGCAAAAGACTGTTGTTTGTGGGGGATTCGATAAGCCGAAATCAATATACTTCCATGATTTGCATGCTCCATTCATCAATCCAAGGGGACAAGAAAGTCAGTGGAGATCTCAATGGCAGCCTGCGTACTTTCAGGGCGACTGTAAGTACTGCCTTTCCTTCTACTCTCTAAGATGGGTTTGGGAAAGTTTAGTCAGGGGCGGTATATAATGAACGAAGGAAGGGGGCGGTACGTTATGACTCCTCAAATGCTCTATGTATAGTAGTGTTATACATATGCTTTTACATTATTCATCGATCACTAACTAGAAAAGAAAACGGGCTATTATGTTTTTAAACTGACAATCAATAATTAACCACAAAATAACTATTAATACGTTAAAAGAATTTTGCCCGGCCGTCCAATAAGTATGCTCAAGTTCCACCATCTGTTTGTGTTTCTTAAATCATGAAACTATATATGCAACTAACTACAGCTAGTTTAAACAATTCAGGACCACAATATATCAATTGACTTCTACTGGGCTCCTATGCTAGTCGAATCGAATGGGGACAGTCCAACTAACCATCATCCTAATGATAGAATGGTTCGAATGGAAACCATTGAGAAGCATTCTAGGCATTGGATTAATGCAGATATACTCGTCTTTAATTCCTATCATTGGTGGAGAAAACCCATAGTTAAGCTCGCGTAAGTTCATAACAAAAAAAAAAGTTTAAATGTTTGTTTCAATGCTATATATATATATATAAAGATTAACGTGAAAACAGAACCAAGATAACCTTTAAATTATAACTTAATAACTTGATATGTTCATATGTGAATCGTATATGTATACAAATTTCTTCAATACGAACAGATAAGGTTATACTTAATATTATATATATTCATATACGAATGGTTATTACATGAACTTTACCCTATTATGTATGTGTGTATATATATGTATGTATACATAATGAAAATTATTTTTAAGAACCTCTAAAATTGCACATGATGGTTAGGAGTATTTTTTGTTTATTTTCAAATGATCAGGCAAAGTATTGGATCACGTTTGGATGGTCCTGATCAAGTGTATGAGGAAATAGATTATCTGAGTGCCTACAAGATGGGTCTCAAAGCTTGGTCAAAATGGGTATTTACCCAAGTTGATCACTCGAAAACCAAGATATTTTTCATGGGGCCTACAACAATTCACTCAAGGTATGTACCAAACAACAGATCGAGTATATCTTTATCAATATTGTAGGGGCATTTAGGCACCAGGTGTTAGTTTGATTTCGTTTATGTCAATTCTAAATAAAAACTTGCGGAATAAATGTAAAATGACTAAAAGGCCGCTAACAATTTACAACTTTATTTGTCCACCTAGATTTGTAAAGAATATAAAACTTATTTTGAATGTAGTAAACAAATCCAAATAAGTACTAATAGGAAACGTTTGTCGTTTTACAGGGCTAAAGACTGGAGAGGAAGGAACCATGCAAGTTGTTATGGAGAGACAGAGCCCGTGAAAGAGGGTGGGTTGATCAGGGTAAAGAGAAAAGATTCGAAAATGTTGAGTATATTTGAGTCATCATTGAGCAAGTTGAAAGCCAAGGGGGTGAATCTACATATCATAAACGTAACACAACTGACACAATACAGAAAAGACGGACATATCACGGTTTACAAGAAATATTGGCGTCCCTTAACCGAGCTTCAAAGAAAGCGGCCAGAACTCGCTTCTGATTGTTCACATTGGTGTCTTCCTGGAGTTCCTGATATATGGAATGAACTTCTATTGGCTTTGTTGGGTTAATCAAGTTGTATTTTACGGGTCTTTAATTTGGGCCACAGTTACGGGTCACATATACCAGTTACTCTTTGTTTGGTTAAAGAAGAATCGGTATATGAATTGATCATAGTAAAAGGAAAGTGGATATGAATGTTAAGAGTAATTGCTTTTTATGTATAGGAACATGGTTAATTTAGGACCGTGTTTTATTATTACAATAAAATAGATAGGAGTAGTACTTCTTTGTTTTGTTCTGTACCCTTCTTATGTATTTGAATTTAGAAAGCTTTTTCGTGCTTTTCTCGACAAGTCTACATACATATATGTACGGAAGTGTGTGTTTTGTATCGGCCTGAACTCATGTTTGGTGTCAGAGCCTGCTAGGGCTGGTGAAGACTAAAAACAGAGACGGAACTAGAATTTTTTTGTGTTGGGACAATTTTAAAAGTTCATGTTTATAAAAGTCGTATCTGAAAATGTAAAAAAATTGTACCGTAGCTCGGGCATAGAAAATGAACCTTGAAAAGAACTTCATTCCCCAAAACAGGTGTACGTAACACTCATATTTAAAAAGCACCAGTTATTTATAATAATTAAAGGCCACACATACCGGACAAAATCTTATTAAATAAAAACTTATTCAATCATAATGTAGGAAACTAAAAAAAAAAAAATTCTTATGAAATAATTAGCTTGTATATATATATCTTTTCTACATAACTATTATGATTATTAAAATTTAAAACAATTCAAGTGTTTTATTCTAGCGATGGAAAGATTTATCTCAAAGTTAATGCTAGCTTCAATAACCAATGAGTTTCAATTAATAAGCTTATGACAATGAAGATATTTATATGTATTTTCTATTACTTTTCTTATTTTGAGAAGAAAAATAATTATAATACACATATACCATTTGAATTCAAAAAAATTACAATGTATCAAAATTGGAGTGGAAAAGCGGGGTATGTTCGTCCTTGACTAAGAAGGCTGGTTTGGGAGTCTATTTCAAGAAAAGACTGTAGCCCTTTGCTGCTGGGCAAACGCAGCAGTAGTAGCCGGGGTTCGATTTTGATAGGGATGTGAAACTGCAGTAGGATAGACAGTAATTCGGGCCAACCATTGTTGTGGAATGTGGAGTGGTGTAATTCGAGACTTTGCTGTCAGGTTTTTAATTTGGGCCTTGATGACATGATGTCCATTGTTCGACTCAAAACCTCACATGGGCCGCATTCTATTTTAGTACTCAGATGCAACTAAATTATTATTTGATATCAATATTGTTTGACTTGAGACTGCCATCAAATTAAAACACAACTCTAGAACTCATTGCTTAATGCTCAATGCACGGAGAGAGAGGAACAACCCACTTTTAAAGATTTCTTTATTTTGATAATTTGGTGTTTAATACGTCCTGGATAAGTAACCAACAAATGGAACTCTGGCTAAGCACGTGACTAATTGAGCTGTCCTCTTAACTCGTTATTTCCTTTTTTTATATTTTATCGTTGACCTTTAATCTATCTTGTGTCTTTAATTAACGGGAACATATCTTTAAACTTATCTAATTAGTAGTATACGACTTTTAAACTGCTCATTCCGCCTCATATGAGTCGTTCACAAACATAAAAAGTTTGTTTTAATATTTTTTTTAGATGATAAAATGTCAGTTTTGTTCTTATATCAAATACACAATTAAAGCGATAAATACGAGTTTATTACGAGTATATTTTTGTGGAAAATAAACAATTACGAGTATTTTGGAACAAACATATGTAGATAGAGAATATAATAAATGGAACTGATGAAGTAATAACTCCACACTACTGCCTTCAAAGCACACCTCTATTATTAGTACTTCCATTGCTTAATGCTCAATGTACGGAGAGGAACAATCCACTTTTCAAGTTTTCTTTATTTAATTTGGTGTTTAACATCTACTGATCGAATAAGCTACAAGTTACAAACAAATGGAATTGAACTCTAGCTAGCTAATTAGCATGTGACTCATTGAGCTGGCCGGGCTTTTAAGCCGATATATATATATATGATTGACTAACGAATTAACCACATATGCATAATCCACTCTATAACCCTTTTACAATCCCTATGTGTTTTCTTTAATTAGATAGATAGATAGAGATGGTTAGGAAGAATTGTGCAATGGGTTCATTGGACATGCACACCATGATCCATTGTAGCATAATTATTTTCTTCCTTGGAGGATTAGCAACTATGAGTTACTATAATCAAGATGCCGATAAAAACAACATTGAAGTTTCTCTACTTGCGGCTACAACATCATCGTATTCAAATACTACTACGAGTACAAAAGTTTTAGATCATCATTTGAAACAAATGAAGATCAATAACGCCGCGCCACCAACTCACACATGTGATTTGTTCTCTGGCCGATGGGTTTATGATAACAAGAGTAGTCATTACCCTTTGTATAAAGAAGCTGAGTGCCCGTATCTTGAGGATTCTTTCGCTTGCCAAACTTATGGAAGAAAGGATACGAATTATCTTCAATGGAGATGGCAACCCCATCACTGCGACTTCCCTGGGTTTCTTTCTCTAACCTTTTATATTCTATTAACCACACACTTGGTACCGGCCTCTTGTGCTTGATCACATATATCTTAATTTGTTATTCTAATATTGTTTATATTTTGGGTCATCTATCTAGGTTTGATAGCAAAGCAGTAGTAGAGAAGCTAAAGGGTAAAAGGGTATTGTTTGTGGGGGATTCCTTAAACAGGAATCAATACAATTCTATGATTTGCATGCTTCATTCATCAATCCACGGGAAAAAGAAAGTTGATGGAGACGGCGGTAACCTACATACTTTCAGGGCGACTGTAAGTCCTACGTTTCCTGCAATTATGATTTTAAACCTAAATTAACTATGAAGCAACTATAATCAACATGTTAAGAGAATAATGGCTCGGCCGCCCCAATAAGTATGTTCAAGTTCCATCACCTGTTTGTGTATTTTAAATTATGCAAGTAATTAACTGCAACTAGTAATTTACACGTACAATTCAGGACCACAATATATCCATTGACTTCTACTGGGCTCCAATGCTAGTCGAATCGATTGGGGACAGTCCAACTAGCCATCATTCTAATGATAGAGTTGTTCGAATGAAAACCATTGAGAAGCATTCTAGGCATTGGATTAATGCAGATGTACTCGTCTTTAATTCATATCATTGGTGGAGATCACCTGTAGTTAAGCTCGCGTAAGTTCATAACAACAACAAAACTTTAGATGTTTGTTTCAATAAAACAAAAACACATGATGGCTAGGCTTTTTTTTTTTTTCTTTTGTTAATTTTCAAATGATCAGGCAAAGTGTAGAAACAAGCTTGGATGGTCCTAATCAAGTATATGAGCAAATCGATTATCTGACTGCCTACAAGATGGCTCTCAAAGCTTGGTCCAAATGGGCACTTACCCAAGTTGATCACTCCAAAACCAAGATGTTTTTCATGGGGGCTACACCAACTCATTCGAGGTACTACGTACGTACTGAAAGTCCCAAGTTTGCACCAATTGTGTAATTAACAACTAATGTAAATTACTTAAAAATAAATAACAGAAAAGTAAATAGGTTTAATCATATGTAATATTGATTAAACAGTGAATACATGGTCGATTTGAATAAGAAAGAAAAAGAGAAAATATTGTTAAGTTTTTGACACGCTAAAAACTTAACAATTTACATGATGCAAATCACACACTAAGTGTAAATGTGGAACACACCAACTGTCTTGCGGCTAGGTCAAGTGATGCTTTATATATAATGAATAGATAATGGGCCCTCATGTTTTTTATGGATTAAAAAATTAGTATGTGAGAGGGATTTCACCTAAATTAGATACCTAGCAGCACCACCTTCACTTCCTCCATAAAAAAAAATGTTTACTTGACAACCTTTGTCCACACCTAGAATTGTAATCTTATAAAACTTACTTTGAAGCTACTAAAGAAATCCAAAAAATACAGTTATATATATCATTTGTTGTTTTGCAGGGCTAAAGACTGGAGAGGACAGTACTATCCAAATTGTTATGGAGAAACAGAGCCACTGAAAGAGGGTGAATTAGTAAGGGTAACCGGAATAGATTCGAATATGTTGAATATATTAGAGTCATCATTGAGAAAGTTGAAAGCCAAGGGGGTAAATGTAGATATTATAAACATAACACAACTAACACAATACAGAAAAGACGGGCATACCACTGTTTACAGGAAATATTGGCGTCCCTTAACCGAGCTTCAAATTAAGCAGCCAGAACTCGCTTCTGATTGTTCACATTGGTGTCTTCCCGGCGTTCCTGATATATGGAATGAACTTCTGCTGGCTTTTATTTTCCGATAACATGATCAGCGGTCCAACTGGAAATTACCAATTTAGCAGTTTCATTTTGTGTTTCGTATATAACTTGGCATTTGTATGCAAATGCTAAGGTGAATTATATCTCCCAATTGTATTTAAATTACTCTTAGTCGTCGTTTGTTTCGTTTTCATTATGTGTTCCAGGCAGCAAGCCTAAATAGGTTTCATTTTTAAAGTAATTAGTTAAGTGTAACTGTTTAATTTCACTTTGTTAGTATAAATATAAATCATGTTCCTAGCTTCAGTACTAGAAATATCAAATTTAGCGAACGGACGAAGGTTTCTTTTGTGAAGTAATTAATTAAGTGTATTATTTAATTTCACATTGTTAGTATAAATATAAATCGTGTTACTAGCTTCAGTACAAGTGTATAACAAATATCAAATTTAGCGAACGGACGATTTTTTATAAGTTTGTGGGTAAAGTTTTGGGCCTAGACAAAATTGTAGACTCAGTGAGATGAAATTTTGGGCCTTGACAATAATGATTTAAAGTTTGTAAGCCTCGACACAAACCCAATTATGTTGACTTTAAAAGCTTTTAATGTTTTCTCTACGTATATTATATGCAGAGTTTTTAAAACCAAAAGTCTTGATTTTTTATTGTAATATCTAATTTATAAACATAATTGAACAAGTTAAATAATTTTTAAATTTTTTTTAATGTATTGTCAATTAGTTAAAATAAAATTCCAAATAACTAAAATCATATTAACTTTATTATTATAAATTGAAAATTTAGAAAAGAAACTATAAATGAAAAACAACTAGCATTTTACCCGCACCATGTGGCGGAAGTGGTGGTGGTAGCGGCGGTGTGGTGGTGGCGGCGGTGGTTGGTAATGGTGTTGGCGTAACGGATGGTGGCGGTTTGGTTATTTATTAAAAATAATTAACGTAAAAAGAGTAGTGCGGTTATTTTAGAAGTTAATGAGTCTATGTTGTAAGTTATTTCATTAAAGGTATTTTAGGTATTTTAAGTGAGAATGTTTAAATTAATGAATATAAAAGATAAATTTAATTAATTCATTAAGGATACAATGCTTATTTCGCATAGGGACATTTTTATAAGAGAGGGAGTGTTGAAAAGTGTAAGAAGAAAGAGTGTGATAATTTTTATAAGTAGTAGAGATAATGCTCTTTTTCTTATCACGAGACACCATATACTCACCCTTTAACTGTAGATCATTGAAGAACTTTGAAACACGTCTAATTGCATATCTTGTTGGAGTGATATCTATTTTTTTTTTCTTATGGGTGTGAGTTACTGGCATCGGATGGTTTAGTATATGTTGTTTTAATCAGGGTCGCGCTAGAAAGCCTTTTCCCCTTCAAAACCTTATAGGAAGAGATACTCCACAGTAAACCGCCTGAAGGCACAATGTTTAATTAAAATAAAACCATGCACCCTTGACCAAACTCGAACTCGGGTCTTACATCACTGAGAGACTTTATGAGATTCCCCATATTGCGGAGTTAATTTCTCGTTGGTTGATATCTAAGTTATCTAGTCAATACATAAATAAGGCGTGACATAAAAAAATATTCAAACATTCAATTGTGATATGAAATTAAGGAAATTTTAACGTATAATAGTCAAACTTTTCATGTACCTTATACAATGAGATGCTACCATTATAATATTTAAAAGAAAGATCATATGATTTGTTATCCATAAAAATTAAAGAATTTAAATAAATCGGATATATCTCTGAACATTTGGGCTGGCGTGATATGTAAATTATGTTTGCACGATTTTAAGATTTATTATTATTGTACGTCTAATGTCTGTCTTACTCTTTTGTCTCGGATGGTTCAACATGTTTAATCCCTAGGCATCCATTACATTTCACCACATGTATATTTATTATCAAGATTCTTTTCATTGTCTTATTAATGCAAGTTGGGTGCAAGTTGCAATTTTATTTCGATTATTTCATGTGATAACCCCAAGATGACAGAAAAAAAGCAAAAGAAAAAAAAGAGAGTATATATCATATAAAAGTAGAGGTGTATGCAAGTTGCAATATTTTAAATTCAAAATACAATTTTTTAATATAAGTTATAACTGCTCATTCTATTATCTATTATATATATTTATTAGTTTATGAATAGTAACTTGGATGTTCTATTTTTTAAAATGACATGTTATTTATTAATTTTTTTTTTTAATTTTATGTCTAGATTTTTTAACATGTCATCATGTATCTAATAACTAAGAGAGAAATAATCGTTTCTCAAATTTAAATCATGGGTGTCGGTGTGCACGTACGTACCTTGTCTATCACCAAGCCTTTTGATTGATGGTTTATAGGGAAAGATTGAGTTGTTGGTATAATCTCACAGAACCCAACTTGCAAGAAAGGCAGCTGTTTCAATTAATTAATGATGAACTTAACTCTGACGTACGTACGACTATATATACACCCTTTAATTTCTCTACGGACACGCTATGTATTTACTTGCCTCTCGTATTTTGGTTCAAATGGCTGGTTTGCTGGTATCCAAATCAACCATACATCCTCCTATCGACTTTTTTAGTTTTATAGACCTATGAAATTGGATGAATTATTTATTTATTTATTTAAAAGTTAAAAAATATTACGAGTAATACATACATGCCCTGATGCCCATATATATTGTTTAGTGTTTACTCACATTCTTTAAGAATTTTACTTAATTATAGCCTATTTCCTTACATTTGATCAATTAACCAACTGGTTGAACGTACAAAAACGGCAACCGTAGCAATCCAAGAATCCGTATGCAAGTTATGAAAACTTTTTAATTGTAAGTTAAAAAATTAATTTATTATTATTTAAAATTGTTTAATATTATGTAAATAAAAATTTCATACAACGTAGTTGCATTTCATATTTGAGAATCTCGAGATGATATATTGGAGTGTTTATCCGGTTACTTTTTGCATTAAATCTCAATTTCTCCATGTCCAAGAGTTTTCATTTATAAAACAAATTAATTATCTTTTTCAAATATTTAGACGGTATGCGACATTTGGAAAACCTCATCGTATAATGATGAAGCATTGCACATACCCTAGACAATGAGATATTAACCATAACCCGTTACAAGTATTCGGCGAAAAAAACCGCAAGACTTATCATCCCTATGGATCGAACTCAAGACCTTAGATAAAACTCGATATGTCTCTAACAAGTTAGATTAGTCATCATTGCCATATTAGTTATTAACAATAACAATAATATTCATACCGCCAATTTCGTATATTACAAACTCATACGAATATCACATCGTATCACTGGTTATTACTCATATTAATTAGTGCATTGCGGCTCATATATATAGTTGATGGCGGCTTTAATTTTAGAGATTTTACGCCTAAAAACTCATAATTCTCATTTCAGCGATTTTCCACTCACTTAAAAACTTATAATATGTCATTAATGAAAATAAATAGACGCAACTAATAATAAAATATTAACTTCTTGTCGATCGCAACAAACATTTTCTGTAATGGATTAGAACATTATATTAAAAGGGGCCATTTTCGTTTTTTTTTTTTTTTTGAAAGGCCATTTTTTTTTTGGAAGGCAGGGCCATTTTCTGTTAATATTATTATTATTTTATCCTACAACTTACATTAATAGATTAAAGCTAATTATATACTCGTATATCGTTAAATAAGAGAGAAACTGAATTAATAAAACAAATGAAGTTAATTATAATGAGTGATAATCAACAAGAACCATATATCAAAGACAAAACATATTCTCATCATAATATGTAAAACCGATCGAACATTAATAGACATTGATCATCATGTTCTTCTTCTTCTTAACCAAATCTATCAATAAAACCTTAAAAAAAAAGAAATTAGTTTCACAAAAACTTTGATGATGGAAATCTACACCAACAAAATTTTCATAAAAAATAAAAGGTTTTTCTTGATTGATCGGGTCTAAGATTCTTCAATAGCATCAACCCCCTTTTGACTGTCTTCGATTGAAAAACGACAATTTTGTACTTTGATTCCAAGATGGGTATCTTCAAGTTTAATAAATCTTGAAAATTCGATATAACGTTTCACGTGTGTATGAACTTAATCAGTTTCGCTGAAGTACTTTAGTCTCGGCGATCTGAGCTAAAGATTGAAGGTTACATTTCACAATAGTATCAACAAACACACATGTTTCTTCTTTAGTATTCCCTGGTGGTGTATCAACAACATATGACTCCACCACAACTGTCCCATTTCCGGCCGGTGTAGGGTGGAGGGTGGTCACCGACCGGTAGTTGGCTAGCCGGTGATCACCGTCGACTACACTAAAGCTGATGACGTGGCGTTCATCGTCTAGTATCTCTAGACGTTCGGTTGAACGAGCTGCAGGTAAGCCTGAAATGACATGGATTTCTCTTAATGTTCCTACGTCACCATTACCGACGATGACGTGGCAGCTTTTGACAAAATGTTTGTATGCTTGTGGGTTGTCAAAACGACGGAGAACGGACCAAACGGTAGAAATTGGTGCGTTGATCTGTTGGATGACGGCTGAACAACACTGGTTGGGATCAACCAGCTGTTGTGTGTGGTACCGGGCTACAGAGTCCGGTACCTGTATACTAGCGGATTGAAACGGTACTTTTGTACCACATCCGCCAGTATTTGTTGCGGGTGTTATGACTCTATCTAGTAGAAAAGATGGTGATTTTTGTGGGTTAGAAAGCATTTTCAATTTGCTTTTGGTTTCCTGATCTATTGGGAAATTATTGAATAGATCAAGTACTAGAGTATGGCTTTCTTGAAATTTCTGAAAGTTGTATTGGGGTTAGAATGAATTGGGGTGTGGTGGTATGGTCTTATAAATGAGAAGGGCGGTGGTTATTGTGAAGGAAGTAAAATATATGGCTACTTGACTAGTTGGTTGAACCCTAATATAAGGACCATAAATAATGGCCTTTTATTAACATTTGAATTTTTTTGTGGAGTTACATTCTTGACCTTATCAAAATGGGCTGTTGCTTTTAACTATTTATCAACTTGCACTTTGTTTATATATGCTTTTTATATGTAAAGATAGTGATGTAGACCCCAAACTATACGATAGTTGAATATGACCCTTAGAAATTCAGTTATTAGCATAAAAGTTATGTGTTTATCAATATATGGTCATTTAAACTATTGCTTTTTGTGATGTCATTTAAACTATTGCTTTTTTGTGATTTGGAATCGATCAAGAAGTCATTAGGTTAAATAGGATAATGGGGATATCTCGAAGCATAATATGCAGTCGCAAAATGATAATTAAACATGTAAAGATACGCCTTTAGTAATTTAACAAGTCGACAAGGCTAAAATAGTGTCGACTAAGGTACTTACAGTGTCTAAAAGTCAGGAAATTATAATATTAAAAAAGTAATCTTTAAGTCGTTTGGTTATTGTAGTGGTCTAACTTTTAGTTTTCTACAAATCACGAAACTAATAATGTTGGATTAATTAAGTATGCGGAATCTATAATGTACTCTAGATTTGCCTTCAAAAACAAGCCTAAGCTAGATTCATTAGTCATGCAAGTATATTTTGTTATCCTTAAAGTTTTCTATGTTGTGATCGATTATTGATGCATAAGTACTAATAATAATTATGATGATGATTAAGCGAGCTACTGTAATTAGAAAGCACACATGCACTTCACAAAATGTTTATTACGTATAATAGTGAGTTTTCCACTCTAAACTTTGTTACCTCAATGTGTATATATATATATATATATATATATTCTGTATAAGTATACATACCATGTCATCCGCATCTTGTGTTTTTCCTTTTACACTCATTATTTTTGCTTTGAGAGACTTTTCTTCAACCATCAATCCACCAATATGGTTTCTGTTTTGGGTAACTAAAAAGTAAAGGCTAGCATTTTTTTAATATGCTCTTTTTAACATTGCCTTTTATTTATAGATATAGATATCTATAAAATGTCGCATTGTTGGACAATATTAGTGAACTTCATTTATATGAGTTGAAATGTCGATCATTATGTATTGATTAATACCATGATATATATCCAAAATCCAAATATATAAATATATAAATATACGTAACAAACTTGTAAAGGGGATGAAAACTTCATCCTTTGGCTTTAATGTATGCAATTTAAATGGTTTATGTTTTCGATCTTTAATTTGAATATTATTTTCTTGACCATGTTAAAATTAAAATTTACTTGATAAGATTTAAATCCCGATTAATTAGTCATAAACCATTATCTTCGAAGTTCGAAACATGATAGCTTCCATAATGCAATCGCGTCCAAAAAGTATTAATTCGAAGGAAACTTTCTAGTGTCAAAAAAGGTTATTAATTTAATGAATGAATATATATGTATAGGGTGTAAAGCGAAAATGATGCAAAGAAGTGTGCTATATACGTCTTGTTTACAAATTAAACTAAAACGTAATCTCACCAACTTTGTATAAACTATTCATCAACTTGTGCAAGTTGCATGACATTTTATAATACCGATGGATGGGAAAGTGGGGCTAAAAAATGACCAGTTCCAGACGAGTCTTCTTTGTTCCAGAATCACCCCTCAAGTTGCCTAACTATTTTTTTTATTGATATAATAATCGAAAAGATATATGAAACCCAATTATTGCACTTTACTTTCTTTAAAATTATTCCAATTTGATGTAAAAGTTTAAACTAATATAACGCTTTCATGAGGGAGATGTTATTGATGTAAGAGTTCGAGTACCATGACATGATGTTGATGTTTTCTTACAATTGTCTAATACAAAGTGATAAATATACTTATATACATGATAACATTAACAGATAAAAATGATGAAAAAATATGAATGAGTTAAGTGTGTCATCAAGATATAAAGTACCGTGATGAAAATATGCTAAGAAAGATTTATTATTTTCCTTACCTTATACTTTCTCATTTCATTGTCCTATCCTCTTTTTATATTATCCTTTAGTTTCGCATTTATATTTTTATTATCATTTTCATGCAACATTCTGTTCTTTTATTATTTCTGCATTCATATATTTTATCTCTTTTATGTCTAACTTCCAAAATCTTCACATGCGTTAATCAATTACGAGTACATAATTACCATATAGACCATTATACAAAAAGCAGGATTTAGCTAGGTCGGGCTTCATCACCTTCGACCCTTTAGAGTACGTTTAGCCGTATGCCCGTAAATCATCTCTGAACAACTTCAACTTAAAAACACATCTGGATTACTATGCTTAGCAAGAGTACACTCCTAGCACATTATTAATTTAAAGCTTTCAACTAGGCATTTAAAATGGGGAATGATATATCTACATCACTCTTTAGCCATTTACAACAATTGTATATAATTTACAGCACAATGTACAACTGTACAATGCATGTATTGTTGTAGATGGATAAAAGTGGTTGTAGATACATCACTTTCCATTAAAAATAAGTAGTTTGAGGCAGAACAATCATGAACAATATAGATTATTTCCCATTATGTTGTTACTTTATAAGATTTAAACTAAGTAATTTGAGTATGTAATTAGCAAAGAATTACGTAAAAGACAAATGATCAAATAAATACATAATACCAAAAGTCCAAAACATTTGGGTCAAAATCTTTAGTTGGGTTCCAGCTTGACATTGGTTAGGCCCATGAACATGTATGGGCATTTAGTTATCATGCAAAAGGGTCCGATAAATCTTTAAGCAAAAGCCTATGCGAGGCAGGGTGAGCATATTGGATCGGTTTGTGATGCTTATTGGTTAAAACTAAAATCAAACCACTAGTTTGACTTTTTAAAACATCAAAACTGTTTGAGCGTGGACGGAGTCGTTAAGGCAGGGAACCGGTACCGGTCGGTACCGGTGTGCACACCGCCCCGACCCCCCGGTACCGGTGGGGAGGGGAGCACATCGAGCACCACCGTGCCGATTTCCCTGCCTACATTTTCGAACGTTACAAGCTTAATTAAAAAAAAAAATGATGGGGCCCACAAACTAACGGTCCAATCCTCTCTCTTTTCCTTTTCTTCTTCCTTTTCTCTTCTCCATTCTTTCTTTCTTTCTTCTGTGTTCTGTTCGTGACCTCCCCCCTCCATTTCTTCATCAATTTTTTTTTTCCACATTAAACAACCAAAAATTGCCAAAATGAATAGGGGAAAGAAAACTAAAGACCCAAAATTGTACGTTTTAATTGTTTTTGTGTGTTGAATAAAATTATGTGTTGTTTTTGTGTTTTAATGTATTTTTAATTTATTAAATAAAATGTTTTAGTTTTAAAAATAAATAAAAATTTAATTAAATAGAAAAGGGTGGGGAGGGGAGGGGAAAAGTGGCGAAGTGCTCCTAGCAAAAGGGGAGGGGAGGAGTGGGGAAGCCCTCCCCCCACCCTAAGGTTGGTTTTTGTTTTGTTTTGTTTTTTCTTAAAATCGGTGTTTTGTTTCATATGGTCGAGGCTCGGTCTTCTTAAAAGATCATACCATAACAATTCTTTTGCATATATAGCAAGTTAGTAACCCTTTTGCATGATATCAAAAGAGTAATTAAACAATCATTCAACAAATAAACGAATTACAATGCTAAGATATTTAATTATTCATGACTTTATGCTAAAAGTCTACTTCCACAATCAAAAAAAAAAAGAAAAAGAAAAGGTAATGCTTAAATTAGAAATTGATTGTGTTTAAGGATAAACCCTTTTGTATGGTTTCCTTGTTTCGGTTGCTATGTTTGCTTGTCTTGTGTCCTTTATTGTGATGTTTCTAGTAGTTTGCTTAACTGAAGTACATTTTTCATTATAGGAATCATACATTAAGTTAGCGACATTTTATGAATCAAATTAACGATATTTTTGTTTGTAGTTTGAGTTTGTGTGTTTTGATGAGCACTTTGAGCTTTTGAATCTGAGCCCTGTTGCATTGGGTTTGGTGTTATAGATCAAGCTATTCTGGAACTGTTGGAATAAACATGATTCACTTCGAGTGATAAAAACTTGTAAGAACATTAAGCATGATTGCTATTGATTTCGGGTTCCCAAAACAAGATGATTGAGTGATAATAAGATGAGAAATTCGGCTGGAACATGATGCACGAATTTCTTAGAGGAGAGGCACACGAAATTAGGTGAGGGATTAGTTTCTCATTAACCTTAATTTAGGGTTTATGACTCTCTATTTATAATGAGAGTATTTACACATTCAATCCCTCTAGTGTTTAATATGTGTAACATTAGTCCTTATAGTTCCAATTATCTAATGAGAAACCCTATATTATGTCTTTAAGAGTAAATACACCTATTATATATTACCTACACATAGGGATTTCAGTTATCGTTAATTATCATATCAGGAATAATATATGATCAGTGACGATTACACTAACGTGGTTCCAACACGCCCTTGATGTCTACAAAGCAAACATAATAAGAAGGCTACATTAAGAAACATATAATATATGGTGATGGTGATGTAGTAACTCATATTTGAGCTTTAGACACTGTAAGTAACGAAGTTGACACTATTTTAGACATTATAAGTTCATAACTATAGTACATAACAAATTAACAATATGTATGCTCAACTCCAGCGAATTGAAGGAATTAAACAAAGCATAAATGTATGCAAAATTATTATAAGTTTATAGCCAAGCAAGCGCACACACACATGCTATATGGGGTTACAACTTACTAGATAATGTGAAATTTTGTGGATTTATTATTTTGTTTCTTATGTCCAATAATAAAGAATGTGAAACATTGGCAGGTAAACCTAAATTAACAAAAGTTGGTGAAGAGCACATGCTACATTACTTGCCATTTTGCCACTATCCCATATATATTCCACCAAAATCAAGTGATATAAGTAGACATAAGAGAACAGAGAACATACCCTTTTTAAGTTTTAAGCAAGATTTAAGAGCTAGAGTCAGTTTACCAAAAACCACTAAATGTCATATCTAGTCAGCTGGTAGCTCCAAGCATCTCAAATGTCCATAGACCTTAATAACACTTTATGTTTGCGTCATGTCACATTAATTTTATTTTATTTTTATTTTATATATATATATATATATATATTTTTTTTTTTTTATAAACCATCACTTTTTATAAACTTGCATCTTGCAATCCTATAAACCTTCCAAAGTTTAATTTATAATTAGGTTTCTATTAACAATCTTGCTTGCCATTCTCATTACCACTAATTACAATGGTTTGGCTCATATACGTTAGCTTTTTTGAGTAAATTTTATAAACTTACTCCTTACGATGGTTCGAATCAAGTTAGAGAATCCATTTTATTTATCTTTTCAAGGCTCATATACTGATATACATGAATTAACTCTTCTCTATAAACTTTCATGAACTTTGCAGAACAACTGAACAATGGAGATGTTTATAATTTTTCATGTCCGATTAAAAAAAAAAAAAAACTTAGAACTTTTCAATAACGGTAAATATAAATAAAAAAAAATCGCGTTTATTAACCCTATTACACTGGATGTCAAATCTTTTAACATGTTTCGAAGTTAGTGTGTTAATTGACAAATACGTGTCTTGAATGCAAGGAGTGGAGTGGAGGAGCTACAAACACAAAATACCAAAAGAAAATACAACAAACCGTTTGACCAAAAAGCCCAATCACCTTCTAGTTAGTTATTTTATTTCAACGAGAATCTTGAATTTAGTCATTTACAAGAAGAATTGGGCAAAATATTGCCAACAAACCTTCCTACTAAAAGTGTCCATTTCTTCAATACAAGTTCACTATCATATACTCACATTGCATGTCAAGAATCATCTTTCCTTTTTTGGAATCTAGTCACATACCGAAAATATGCCTTGATTAGGAAAGTAATCGGAGATTTGTGAAATTTGAGATTTATAATCTTTTGGGTTCAGTATACCATTGCGCAAAACTTTAGTATCACGAACGTGGTGATCAATATATATAAATGTTGTAAATCATTCTTCTTTAAATGAGTTTCTACTGGTAAATCTTACGAGTAATTAGGATTGTGAATTAAGATTTTTTTAATTATAAACCTACAAGGCTACGATAGATTAATGACAATGTATAATTAGATTGCTTTATTAAAGTGTTAGACTATCCAAAATGGAGGTGTTGTGTATAATCCATGGTGAAGTGAAGGATGTTTAAAGAATGTGTTGTTGTAGGTGATGACATGGAGGGTGTCCATACATGAGTGTTTGTAGGAAAGGATTATGAAGGATGCAATGTTTTAATTACTGGTAAATACCGGCCGATATTACCGGTACCGGAGACCACGCCGGTATTTTAAGTCTAGTATTTTTCCGGTATTTTCACTATTCAATACCGGCCGGTATTTTCCGGTATTACCATACCGGTATTTCCGGTATTTTCACCAAATAATTTTGATTTTTTTAAAAAATTATTTTTATGATACTTTAATGTTATTTTTTGTTATTTGTGAACTTTAAAACCTATATTTTGTTATGAAATACATATTTGGTATTATTTTTGAGTAAATTATAATTGCATTTTAACTATTTTTGTTAAATTGTAACAAGTTTTGTAGGATTTTTACACAAAAAATATAATAAATTAAAAATAGTCGTACCGGCCGGTATTTCCGGTAATACCAGAAAATTTTTCCACGCCGGTATAACTAAAATACCGGTTTTTAAAACATTGGAAGGATGAAGAGAGAGAGAAAGAGAGAGATTGTTTGTGTGTGTATGTATATAATAATTGTATATATAATAATTGGATATTTGTAGAAAGAATGAATATATTATTGTTATGAGTGAAAAATGTTTGTGAAAAGGATGTATTGAAAGCTGATGTGTCATGTTGATGCGATAGTCTTATGTCCTTTGGGTAAAAAAGTTCAAGATTTAGTCTTGTGAAAGTAGTGCAACTTAATACATATAGACATTATTTATACATTCAGCATATTAATACACTCAGTACTTAGTGACTAAATCAGAAACTGGCCCTAACTAACTTACAATACACTCTTCTATGGGTTATGAGTCTTAACATCATTTTTTATGAGTTATGAGTCTTAATACCACTTTATGTTTTCGTTAATTTCAGTGTTCATTCATGATTAAAGTTTCAGTCTCAATACCACTTTATGTATATATCTATCCCTAAACACTATTAAAGTTTTTTGTTAAATTATAAATAAATACAAAACTTAACTTCTATTTCAGAAAAAGACAGATATTGAAATTGTGTTTAACTTATCCAATCATGCATCACTAAGTTTCTGTTTCTTAAATATTTATTTGGCAAGCTTAATTCTTTTGAAACTTCTTAAAATTTAGTATAATTTGTAACATTAGGCTTCTTGTCTCTATGGGTGTTCCTTTGTTCTTTGTCCATTGCTATTTGTATTGTAGCAATAAAACCTTCCCTTTTAATATACATATAATTATGCGCACACACATAATATATATAGTTAGTGAGGTGATGGAGTTGACTTAGAGTTGTGGACAATGGGGAGGTGGAAGTGCTGGTATTGCTTCAAATACAAAAACTCTTTTCTTTCATCAACAAAAGGCTTACTTTTCAAGTTAAGATCATGTCTCACAAACAAAGCTAAAGGTAATATATAGACACTAGATCTATCTTTATCTCTATCTCTAGCTCTCTGCATTCTCGCTTTATGACTCTTATGTTTGTACGGGAACATTTTGCAGGGCACAAGAATGGGCTAGTGACTATTTACAAAGACATGGAGGCTTGTGCCGGATATGAAGATATACAAGTTATGTGGGAGATGATTCAATCTTCGTGTCCCCCTTCGAATGTCAAATACATCAAACGAAACGACAATGCCCCTTATTGGAGATTTTGTTTTGCTACAACTTAGTTTTTTTTTTTCCTCCTCAATTTCATCAAATAAGTCACGCTTTTCGACTTTGGTTGCTAGTATAATATAATCTATTTGAATAAGTGGAGAAAATTATTCGCCTCCATGGACCTATTATGTTCAATGGAGATGTGGAGTATTTTTTAATTTATGAAATGTAGTAAACCAGGAGAGGAGATGTCTACGGTCATATTGAGTAAAGAAATATAGTGTCGATATCCAGCCAAAAGACATTTCCCTTTATTGAATAGACCAATCAAACTATCAACTTTACCGCACGACATTTTACTATGATATTTGTTAATTGGTTGTATGGCTATTATTACTTAAGAGGGTGAAAATGAGAGCATTTTACTATTGTTATACATTTGAAAAAAGCTAATGCATGCATTTTTTTTTTCTTGGCAATGCTTATTTACTGAAAAAGACTCCTTTGGCAAAATTCAGAAACTTGAAAGCAAAGAGAGCATTATACAACTGTAGAGTCTTCAATCTTAAGGGCAAAGGTTTAGTGTCAAATCCTTGGTAAATTGACAAGTTTTCCACCAATAGAAGCATGTCAAGTGTTCAAACCAAAAACAAGCCAAAACTAAAAAAAAAAAACATGGTGTAGTGTGTTTGTTGCCAATTTTTTTGGCAAAAATAAAATATATAAAAAAAAAAAACAAAATTCACACTTCCACATGCCTTATATCAGCCAAAATGGCCATGTGGTCTTGCTTAACGTTCACTTTCATCAGCCAAAACTAGCCAATGTATCTTGCCAATGTTTGCCGATTAAACTTGCCGATAAAAGCCGATGCACCTGCTATAGTATACCCGAAAAACCGATGTTTGCCGATGGTACTTGCCGATAAAACAAGCCGCCTACACCCTTGCCCCTTACAAGTTCATGACTGTTTTCACACGCAAATCGTTCATCTTAAAAAACTTGAATTTCATTCTCTTATCATGACTGCTTCATCCTTTACCAACCTGTAACAGACTCGTGAGGGCGTTTGGGTTTTTATTTATCACATGATTATGTTAGACCCAACCATCAAAGCTACATACAAAGATACGTGTGTCGCATAACGAAAACAGCACGAGAGGAACACCAAAACGAATTTTAAGAACACCACAACGCATTTAAAGAAAGTTTACAATAGGTTCAAATATAACTAACAGTGAACAAGTTTAGCAAAAGCTGTATGAGAAGTCCACATGTTCAAAATTGTACTAATATCAAAGCAAGAAATGAACTTCCCATCAATATGTAAGAAAGAACAAAACAACCGATCTAAGCAAGGGCTTCCTGGGCTAACCGCCTTTTCCTAGCTTCTTCAATGATGGTTAGCTTGATACCTTTGCCCTTAGGTAGGGACACCCAAGGCTTTGAACCCTTCCCAAGAGTGAAGACATTACCCAAACGGGTAGCAAACTCATGGCCGGTAGCATCTTGAATGTGAACTGTCTCAAAGCTGCCCTTATGTTTTTCCCTGTTCTTCAGGATACCAACACGACCTGTGTTTCTTCCACCAGTCACCATAACAACATTTCCAACATCAAACTTAATAAAATCAACAATCTTGTTTGAGTCTAGATCAAGCTTGATGGTGTCATTGGCCTTGATAAGAGGATCAGGATAGCGGATTGTCCGTCCATCATAGGTGTTAATGTAGGGAATGCCCTTTGAGCCAAACTGAACTGACCGAACCTTGCATAGCTTGAACTGCAAAATAAAGTTTATTTAGTTAGCTTAAGATATTATAATTTAAACCAAAAAAGTATTCCAGAAAACAATGTAACATGTATATGTTGCTATATAGACTCGCTAGCCTATTAATGTGTCACTTTAAGTTTACCTGTTTAAAATGAACAATCAAGGAAATAAAATTACCAACAGAATCATAATTAGTTAGTATCAAGGAAATAAAATTACCCAGAATCAAGGAAATAAAATTACCCAGAATCTATTTTTTAGCAACAAAAACTGTAGATTCATTATCCAACCAATACACCAGTGACCAATTTTTGCAAGTTACCCGCCACCTAATCAGGCTAGCCGATTTTATCACAGTATATTAGAAGCAGCTAAACTAACATAATGGCATCCCAAACAAAAGAGGCTAGACATAAACATACAAATTATATTAAGAGTAACATAATGTTTATATTAAGTCAACAAAATTCAAGAAAGATAGTTTGACACAACACATACAAGATGCAAAAATTTATTGAAGACACATTTACAAACCTTTGACTCCTCGTCCCTGATAGAGTGAAGTCTGAATCTGCCTTTAGTATCATAGAGAAGACGGAAGCTTTCATTGGTCTTGGGGATGGATACAACATCTGATACAAACAGAAACCAACAACATAAAGCCCTATACTTTAAAAAAAAACACAAAATCAAACTACAAACTAAAATTTCATTTGATAATTTGATTCATAAAACAAAACATGAATGGCAATTAAGCAAACTCCTAGAAAAATCGCATTACAGGACACATGACAAGCAAACATAGCAAACAAAACATCAAAAACGGTAACGTAAAGATGTCAAGTATACTAACCCATGAAACCAGCAGGGTAAGTCTTGTCAGTCCTGACTTTGTTGTCAACAAGAACATGTCGTTGCATCAAGATAGATTGAACCTCACGGTATGTCAACGCATACTTCAACCTATTCCTCAAAATGAGAATCAAAGGCAAACATTCACGAGATTTGTGAGGTCCAGATGATGGTTTGGGGGCCTGGTTAAACAAATAGTAACAATTAGTAAACTAACAACCTAGAACAAAACACAAGTTGCAGGAAAAAGAACGATAACGAATAAACTTACAAAAGCACCACCGAGTTTATCGAGCATCCAATGCTTAGGGGCATTAAGCCTCTTCATATGTTTCTTCAATCCACGAGCCTTAAATACAGTACAAAATACTGTTAGTGTCAAGCAAACTAAATAGATTCAATCGAATACGATTGTCACGACTAACTACGAACAACATTTTATCTTCCTTGTAACTTTCTTAAATTCAGCTTATCGCCTTATCGATAATAACAAATTTCAAGGATGAGTTTGGTCATTAAATATCCAGTTACAAAACCAAAAATTAAAAAATGGGCTTTCTTGTGTAACCCATTTTTTTCATTAAAAATTTAAACTTTACCACATATTTCATAATTTTTTCCTAGAAAATTCTCTACAACCAAATAACCCTTTAATATTAACAAAACATAATCCAATGTTCTATATTTGTTTCAGAATTTTTAAATGAATTATCTATTATACAGATCCAGAAATCTAGATATATATATACACACACACACATATACTTGCATATAAAAAAGATAGCCAAAAAAATAAATCCACTTTCACAATATAAAAGGACTGACATTTATCTAAATGTAAATTAACAACATTACTAATAAAAAACAATTGTAAAAACAACAATAATGGCAATAAAAACGAAACAAGTGAAAAAAATTTATAATAATAAAAAATGAAACAAACCATGATTGATGTGTCTGATAGGAGATGAAATCTCCAGATAAATTGTGTTTTTAATCTCTCTAAAAATCACTGCTACACGCCCACACTGTATAACCAAAACCCTAGGTCATATATCTATCTATATATACAAACGTGGGCTTCATTATAGGTAAAATGGGTTTTATCACTTGGGCCCATTTATTAGGTTTTGGGTTTTATCACTTGCGCCCATTTAAAATGGGTCAAGGTATGGATGCTCTCGAGACTTTGTATGGATTTGTCCACTATTTAGAGCCTTAGGGATGTTTAACATAGACGTGTCAAAAAAAAAAAAAAAAAAAAAAAAAGTTTCCAAAAAAGCCGAATGAGAAAAAAAAAAGCGAAAATCGAAAAAAAAATAGATTCTTGATAAACCAATTCTTGTCCATGAAAAAACGCCGATTTGGACCGGTTCCAATTTTCGGTCCCAAAAATCGGTTTCTACCAGTTTTAAGTTGACTCGGTTTCCAACTTTTGGGGAAAAAATCGAGAGAAAAAAAAAAGTCAAAGGTTGACCAAAACCGGTTATGATTTAGTCAAAACCGATTTTTAGTCGCAATGGCTTCCGGTTTGGAACTGGCATCTGGAGGAACCCATTTTTGGCCATGCCTAGTTTGGCCTAGTTTTTTCGTTTGAAAATGTTATGTTTACAAATTAAATACAAACAAATATTTATAAAATGATTTGCTAAATTAGGTGGACCTATTATATGCTAACTTATTTTCTTTTCTCAATTCCCTCTTGATTGTATTGGTTATATATGAGTTTGTAAATATTTGTTTGTAATTAGTTTGTAACTCTAATATTGTTTTTTCTTTTTGTTCTTTTAGCCTTTTTGGTTAATCTTCTTACAATTAAGCTTTTTTGGTTTGTAAAAGCCATGAGTTAATCCAGAAATTAAAGAAAGAAAGCAAAAAGTTACTTACAAAATATAAGTATAAATCAAAACAGAAAAAACAAATAATAAAAAAAATTAGACCAAACACCCACTCATTGTTATTGACTTATTGGTATTCCATATACAAGATTTAAGTCTTGTAAAGATTAATCTTGTTATTTCATTAGATATTTGTTTCCATTAAAAACTTATGAAATAATAAATGTATATTTGCCCATGTAAAAGGTTAGTGACGTAGCTTGTTGTCTGCTTACCTTTTATTCTTATGTAAAATTTTCAAGTGAAACGAAAATTAGATGTTTGTAATTTTCTAAAAATGAGTTTTATAGTTTTACAATGTTTGATGGATATATTCATATATATATACACAATGATGATGCTCGTGTTTTCTAAAAATGAGTTTGTTATGTATGATGGCCTTAAATAGTTTTTGTTTCTTCGATTTGAACAACAAAATTAAAGAAGCATAAAAAATTGCATTCCATAAAAATGTGCATTTCATCGTGACATCATAATTAGTTAGTATCAAAGAAAGCAAGATGACCACAGGTAACAGCGTTTTTGTTTCTTCACTTTGACAATTGTATCAAGCAATCATCATAGTTAATAGAAGAAATCAGAATGATTATTTGAGTTCACATATTAACACTAATTATTATTATTATTATAGTCATATATGTAGCAAATTATGTGGATAGTAGTAAATACTTGTGACGATAAGGAAGATGGTGCCTTTTAGTTCTTCCATAATATGTATCTTTCATTAAAAGCATGATATATCTATACATTTCTTCAAGGCAGGAAAGCTTTAATTATTATTGTGAATGACATGATAATGATAGGATAAGATGATGTATTATATCCTTTATTAAGACAAATGGATGTTAGACAAATGGACGTATATCAAATTTAGCAAATTTAAAACAAAGTATATGTTAGTAAACTTTGTTAACAAAAGTTTGTTTGTTACTCTAGCATTATTCTTTTTTATTTATGTTTAGCACTCTCATATTTTGTTTCTGGCTTTCTTTTCCTTTTGGATTTGAAAATGTCAATCTAGCCCTTTTTTTTTCTTTCTCTATGTAATTGAAATTCTATTTTTAAAATATATTTTTGTATATTTTATTGTAATATATATATTTATTTAGTTTTTGACTTTTGTTTTATTTTTCAATCTTTTTTCCCATGATTTTTATCTTTGATTTTTTTATTTTAGCATTTTTATTTTCTTAATTCCTTTTCTGATTTTGGGTTTTTAAACATATTTTTCCTTACTTAAAAAAAAAAGTAAATGATCACTATTTCAAAACGTGATTATCTTTAACAGTGTCTTTATTTATTGTACACTCACACAGTTGAAACGAAAATGTACTATCCGTTAACGAAAATATCGGACCTAGTTAGCAGTCAACAATTATCAAAGGAAACAATGAATCTGACTAAACTATATGTATATAAATCAACCAATATGAAGAACATCATTAACATTAGGATAATGATGAGCTCCAAACTAATCAATATATAATCGACGAATCGATAGTAGCTTTTAGAAAAAAAGTCTTCATAAAATATTGATAGAAGTGATAGAAGTTGCAATCAACTAAGGCAATCGACGAATGTTATAAATATTTCTCCCAAAATAATTAGAATAACATCTTGAGATATGTAAAGTAGCAAATTGGAAATCATTACCAACTTCAATGCCAAAATTTCAAAAACAAGTAATACAAGCGAAGCCTAATTTTGAGGAACAACTTAGTTGACTTATATATGAAACTAGTGTTTAGTCTGGACGGGTAATCTTAAAATATATTAATCAAATTTAAAAAAATTGAAATTCAAGTATATTAAATCCCCATGACCAATATCACAATTTAATCAATACGAAAAATAAAGAAAGAAACGTATGAAAATTAACTCCATACAAATATTGATTCCAGTTTACTTTTTTTTTTTCCAACTATAGTTAAATAAACAATTTGCAAGTTGTAATATCTAAACTTTAGATTAAACGATTTAGAGTTAAGCTCAACAAATAGACGGATAGTTTCAAAACAGTAACTTGAAATAGTTTCAACATGTCTTGTGAGATAAAAGCTAAATTATAGTAATGGTTTCAAAATACTAACTTATAGTAATGGTTTCAGTAACTATACAACCACTTGTGCATCTACTGATCAAAAGTCTTGCAAGATGACCAACTACACTAATTTTGGACTGCATATAGAAACATAGAGCTTGGGTAGAACCGAACAGAGGCAGTAAGCATATCAATGGCAGTGAATCGACATAAAAGATCAAAAGACAACAGTAACATAAGTTGCTATGTGTTGCATTCCATTGATCAAACTAAGTCTTGACAAAAACATTATTAATGTTGATGGCCTAAAAGGGACAAATAAAGAACTATGTAGAGGTCTTAAAGAAAAAAACCCTTTATTATATCATCAAAAAAATTACATAACCAATCCAATTTTCTATGAAGGACATCCTAAACACTTGATAATTAGGATCAAATAGTCACCTATACTATAATGAAAACTATCAAATACAAATACTGACTATAAATATCAATATATCTAAAAAAAAAATTAATTCAATTTCTATACTCAAGACATCAATTAACCATAAGAATAACAGTTTCAGTCCAGTCCAGGTCTATGCAAAATATTCCTCATAAACCTCCCAATTGCTTCTTAACACATTCCAAGTCTATAGCCTGCAATTTTTAAACTTAAATACGTATAATTGATTGAACTTTAACAAATGTGTGATCAAACAAAATGCAATCAAGCATATGAGTAAAATACTAAAATGACAATACCTTAAAAGATAGATGGCAACATGGTGGGAAGAAACTTAGAATTTTATAAGATTTTTCACTCACATCTCACGTATTATTGATTTCTTTCACAAACATAATAACATAATTACTGCCTCGCCTCTATCTTTTGATGGCTACAAAGAGCTTGTATCTAGTGGCGAAGCCACTTAATTGGTTTAGGAAAGGCCAAAAAAAATTCCGGCACTAGCTAGTCACAAAGGTTTAAAAGAATTAATAAAATCAAAGGTCTAAAAGAATTAATAAACCAATTCCCAATTTAAAGATGTTAAATTATTCCATACTTTATAATGAATTAAAATAAATAAATATTAAATAAGTCATACTTATAACTAAAGAAGCATTGATTTATGCTATCACAATCACAATCCAGTAATATGTAAGGAAAACCTATATAGGTTTGTAAATTGAGAATATTGTAAAGTTCAACTTAAAGAAAACAGTAATGTCACTTGTTTTGAAAGCTCCAGTGACACGTTTGAAAGCTCCAGTGACACGTTTTGAAAACAGTAATGTCACTTGTTTTGAGAGCTACACTATATTTTATTCATTTGTTAGAGAGAAAATTAAATTCGAAACTTGACAACTTTATTATTTTGTAAGATCATGACTCAAAAGTGTAAAGCTCATAAAATAATTCAAGAAGGTCCAGTTTAGTGTTTGTACGTCAAATCAGAGTATTATGATAAATATAGTTCACCTAGCCATAATCGAGAGAAGTCATTGTTGAATATTTAAGAAATTAACCATATAATCAACAAACCTTGAAGCTTTTGGAAGATCGACTGGAAGATGGAGTATATGGTTATTCAATCTGCACACCATATAAAAGAGAATTGGGTTTAGGGTTATATGCTTGAGAAGTTTTGCCGGAAAATATTATGATAGCATCTAGAGGCGGTATCTGAAAAAAATTCCATAGGGGCAAAATTAAAAAACTTATAAAGTAAATTTAAAAGGGAACAAAATGTTAAAAAATAAAAACCTATAGAAAAAATTTTTAAAATCTACAATATTTTTAAAAATACATGACAAAATTTAAATTTTTAAAGGGCATTGAACCCCCTTGCGCCCCCCCCCCCACCCCCCACACACACCCTATAGCATCTATTAATTAATCTATTATTAACCAAATAAAAATAATCAAAAAATTAAAGAAAATAAGAAAAGGCGTATCGTATGGAGTGCCAAGTGTACAACAACTTGCCGTTAAAAAAAAAAAAAGTGTGCAACAACTTAGTTACTCATATTAAAAGGGATTAGGAGTGTCAAGTGTACAATAACTTAGTCACTCGTATTAAAGACCTTAAGAAAATAACAAAAGAAGATTTGGATCTACAACTCGAACTGAGGAGCTCCCTCTACAAAGCCAGTGCCTCCACCACTTCTTCTAAAAATGCTTTTGATTCTCCTCCATGTATCATTTATTATAATGATCGGGTGTTACTGTTCATTCACTTTTACTGTTCATCAATCCATTTAAGTTAATATAGCTACGGTATATATAATTATCTTATATTCTACTTTCAGTTGTATTTTAGTGAGATCCAAATTATTTTTCAATATAAAATGAGTTATATATTTAGTTAAAACGATAATTGAGACAAAAAAATTTTGTTGTTGTTTTTTTTGGTAGCTGATGGTCAATAATTTCGTAAATAATTGATAATTGAAACATTTAAGTCACTCTATAATAAAACAGATATAAAAAGTGTAAATCATTTCCAATTTTATATATATAACTGATACATTGTGTTGTAGAATAGAAACTTAATAGCATTCATCATTTCATAATTAAAAAGTTTATAAAGTTCAAATTACACAACTTTATATCTTAAAATTAACAATATCTAATTAAATCTCATCCATTAGGTAAATCTTTTGAAAGACAAAGAACGTACATATAGCGCGGATTACAGGAACTAATTATAAGTCTATTGTGTGATTAGTACAAATTACATATATGAAAACTTAAAACTACCAAACTGTCGTATCGAAGTCTCTTTGATAAACAACAAGCTAGCTCTTGGATATTGTTGGACTCCTTCGAAGCTTCCCACATAGGTCGAATATATATGGTCATTAATTAGTTGCGTTCTACTTAATTCGATCAATTGTTGTTCAAGAAAAATACTCTTTCGGAATAATCATCTGGCTTCATTTTCGACTTGTTTCCTGTTACATTAATTATTGTTGTACATATATATATACATCATAAAATATAATATCAAGAATAACGAATTGATTTATATAATTAAGGGAATATAGAAATGAAATATATACCTGCTTCAAGATCTTTACTAGGCAAATGATCAGACCCTACTACTACATCGTGCTTCTCGACTAGCTTTTCAGCATTATTAAGATCCTTTAGTTCTTCACCACCACCATTTTCGAAGTTGCCATCAATATATATAGTACCTACCTCGTCTTCCTTTTTGTCCACAACTTCGTTAACAGGATCATTTTTTGCTTCATTAATGTTATCATCATTTCCATTACGTTGAAATATGTTTGAAAAGAAATCTTTGATGACGACGACTCCACCTTCTCCTCCTCCTTCACGACCACCATTTTCGACATTCTCATCGACACCTAAACTGTCTCCTTTGTCTTCGACTACTTCACATTCTTCTTTTGTAGTAACACTTTCATTATTCTTATTGTGAAACACATTTGAAATGAAAGTGTCAATAATACCACCATTATTTTGTTTTCCTTCTTCATCAACACCTAAAATTCCACTTGGCCTCTTTTCTAGCCTTCCCAAAACGATTTCTTCATCACCATTTCTATCTCTCTTGTTGCCAATAATATTTACTTTCTCATCAAATGCCATACTTGGCCTATCTATCATACTATCTTCCATAACTTAATTTCTTTTGAAAATTAACCTTAAGAATCTGAGAAAAAGCTAGCAAGTTTAACTTTTAAGAGTCTAATGGTACTCTTGTTCAAAAGCAATAGTGTTATCTATTCTCTTATCTTCTCACTTGCACACACATATATATAAGCAGAAAAAGTATATGTTGGTATATAATAAAAAGACTAGTATTTGCCTTGTCATCCTAAACTTATATGTAATATCTTATTATCAATAAAGCGTTTTGAAATAGTCTTTGATGATAAGATAAAGCCAATAGTAGTGTCATGGGAAAGAAAGAAAATGACATAAAACTTAATTATATGATTTTTTTTATATACTCAATAAAGATAGAAAAAGAAAACTTAAACAACTTCAAATCCAAATATTCATGTATTCTAAGAAAGATATATACCTTGCATTAAAAAATTGCATATCTTAAAGTTTTTGTCGGTTCAATGGATTTTGTTCGCGAGGTGCTTGACTAACTTTTAATGTTTCATATTTGATTCCATTTCTTTGTTTTTTTCCCCTCTTAATAGAAAATATAGTACAATTTTAACTATCACGTGCGAATGATGTTGCGGAGGACACGCCGATTAATGGACGTGTGAGTGGTCGGTGGCTTTATGGATAACACTTTTATTAAAAAATAGTTTACATAAAAAGTATATATCTATATCTATATTTATATCTATATTAGGATACAGATGTGTCCATTATGCAATAAAGTATTAAGTATTTAGCGTTAGGTTAAAATGTAAATTGATGATAAAAAATTAAAAAAATGTAAATTAATTTAAACATATGGTAATTTAATTCATTTTGAAAATTGAGAGTTGTGATTAGTCAATAACTATTAGGTCAATTGTCTTATGTCACTGTAAGAATTTGAACCACTAACCAACTAACACTCTGGTAAAAAAAATAAGGTAAGATAATATTAGTTAATTTAAAGGATAAAATAATTAAAAACATAGTTTGGTTACGTCTTTTTAGCTAGTATTAGTAGTTTACTATTTTTAAAACATAATGCTAACAAAAAAAAAAAACGTGTTGATTAAAAGTTATGTCACCTTGTTTCAAGACCCTTCAATCATGTTTTAGACTTTTAGTATAATGATAGATAAGTAGATAACTATGAACATACTTTTTAAATAAAATCCTAAATTAAACCAACTAATGAAACAAAATAATCATCAAAGTTATTATGGATATATTTGAAAAAATTAATTGTAACTTGTAGTTATATTTTGTAGCTTTTAATCGTAGCTCTATTTTTTATACAAAACTTTTAGTTAAAGCTTTTATTTTTCAAAAATATTTAATATGATAGCTATAACTACAATTTCAATAAAAATTTATAGAGTTTTTAAATATTGAAAGCTTCATAAGACCATGGATAGTTTTTTTGTTTCGGTTGGTTGAAGATAGTGGGAAGTTTATGGTGGGGACCATGTAATATCCGATCCACCCGTTCGATTAACCGACTGTAGACTACATTGTATATATTTGGTACACGTATATTTTTTTTATATGATGACGATGGTGCCTTTGCTATAACTTCCAACGTGACATTTCAATTTACAATGTACTCTTAAAATGAAGTTACTGTAATTCTGCAAACTTTTATGTTTTACGAGTACTTTTTATCGTTTGATTTTTGATATATAGTAATTTGTTTGTAGGTAAAGTTACTTGCAATGAAATGACTAATTGATTATGATGTAGTTGTTTTTCTCAGTTTTTTACCTTCTAAGTATATCATTTAATTTATATTTATATATAAAATAATTTATTTATTTTGTTAAATATGTATAATGAAAGTGAAATATTTTTATAATCCAATTAATATATTTTATTGTTGATGATAAATACCTTAATTTTTATATAAAAAAATGTTTTTTATCTTTCTTTTTTTAACTAACTTTGAATATATGAAATGTTAATTATATAACATTATTATTTATTAAAAATATAGTTTGGGTGAGTTGTGAATGGGGTGTAAAAGTTAGATTTAGTTGGGTTGGTCAAATATAAGTAGGGTTGTAAACGAACCGAACGAACACGAACAAGACCTTGTTCATGTTCGTTCGTTTAACTTAATGAACGGTTCACGAACAAATAAACGAACAAAATGATTTGTTCATGTTCGTTCGTTTGTGTTCATGAAGGACTGTTCACGAACACAAACGAACGAACATTAATGAACGAACATAAACGAACGAAATATTTATAAATTAAATGTATTTATTTAAACTTTTTCTTAAATAGTTAGGTATTAATAATATATATAGATGTTATATAAAGTAAATATTTATGTTTGTAAATAAACATAAGGAACAAATGTTCACGAACATAAACAAACTATTGTTCACGAACGACGATTCATGAACAGAAACGAACGAACGTTCACGAACAGATTCATGAACAGAAACGAACGAACGTTCACGAACAAATTATCGAATGTTCACGAACGTAAACGAACGAACGAGAGCTTTGTTCATGTTCGTCGAACGAACACGAACGAACTTCCCGCTGAACAGTTCATGAACTGTTCGTGAACTGTTTAGTTCGTTTACAGCCCTAAATATAAGAGAGAAAAATTAGTTTCTTAATGAATAATATTAGTTGGTTGGGTTGTGAATGAGGATGATCTGAGAACTTTATGTTTATTCATGTTCTTTTGCTCATTCTCTCTTTTGCCTTATCATATCAACAAATTCTTGACAAACAAATATTTGGTAATAATTCATTTTCACGTAATCGATCTCCCAGCTAAGACATAATGCTAATTTCCTTGAAACCAACTTCAAACCATACAACAAAAATGGAACACAAGTAGGATTAATGTAACATCTAGACCTAGTTACAACGCACTTATCAGGTACATAACCTACCAATATAGCTGATAGCCCGTGATGTGAACCTCCAAAATCAGTTTCTTTGATAAGAAAGAAAGAGAATTACATAATAGCTCATAGATCATCTTCATCGTCATCGGGATCAACTCGTTTTGGGCGTCGAGCCCGCTTTATTGCTTCAATCTTTTTCTTCCCGCTTTCCATCCGTCTTCTGTATTTCTCCTCAGCTTCTGCATCAACCTTGTCCAATACCTTGTCGAACCCAGGAATAGCTTCTTCCAAAAACTCACACATCACTTCAGTGAATTGTTGGTACGAGTCAATGAAGTCCTGAAATAGTCAAACAAGAAAACTAGATGTAGATGGAAACCATTTACCGAGTACTAAAGATGTAGCAATGTGATAACGGGTCAAAATTGATCACTTTTCAAAACAGGCCGGGTCGGGCTGGCCTGTCAATACTATGTGGCGGTTCTTAAGACTAAGCAATAATACATTACATTAGATTGAGTAAAATAGAATATAATCTTGTTAAGACTATGACATGTCTGGTCTCTTTTGTAGTTCGCTAATAAACTACTCATATTCTCACCACTCGGGTTCTGGTCAAAACATGTAACACTTTTGAGTTACTCTATTAATTATGATTACAAAAAAAAACTTTGTCAATATAAAATGAATATTTAAGATAAAGTGTTTAGAAGGTACAGAATTAAGCAAGTGAAAACCCTTTTGAGTAATTTTAACTCTTTTGAACGAGTTGACCCGTTTTCATTATAGATACATTTCAAAACTTTACAGATCGAATACATACATATATATATATATATATATATATATTACAGCCCGAAGTTACCACTTATAGGTGAATGGGATTGTAATTCTCACCTCTATATACTATGGACACGCATGTGGGTCTTTGTACAAAGTTTCTTTTGTATTTTGATATTACATTATTCTAGCAAGGTTAAAATCATTCTTACAGGTCCGTACTATTCCCAATATATGGTTAAAGATAACTGACCTTGTGCCCTAAACACTAAACCCCCCGACTGTTTCTGGACTATATAAATACGAAGTAATTCGATGTTTTCCTATATTGCTGATCTTTCATTAAAAGATTGGATGAAGAGTAGATTTTTCAATTCCTATTTTGCCAATAAAAGTTACTGATTGTATCATCTCTACCGGGCCAAATGAGGTAGGTTAAACGATTTAACGAAGAAAAGAAACATGTAAAACAGGTCCAAAGTCATTTGACATGTATTCAAATACACAAAACCTTCTACATTGGTCAATAGCAAAAAGATATCCCTTCGGATATTATTCAAATGACATAACTTGTTGATCAGAATTAAACATTAGTTATGCATCAGTTTGGAAATGAGAAAAATGGTCTTTGCAGGTTGGACCAACCCACCACGAACCAATCTGAAAAACTACCATTTTTGATCCATTACCTGACCGGTCATTCAGTCTCATTCAAAGTTGTAAATTCAACAGGTTTTTCCAGACAGGGTATAACATTGTCTAAAAGATTCAAAACAACTGTGAAGACTATTAAATACCTCGACATCTTCATTCCAATCCTGAATGTATGGAGGCCCGGTTGTATATGCACCAAGAGGTTCACGATACCATTCACCGCCATACGTTATCTGATCCATGGCTTGTTCTACACTTAGTACCTCCCATGGCCTCAACCCTGGAATAGCTTTTTGCAGCTGTTTCCTGTTCTCCATAGAAAAAAGAAAGACTTCGTAAAGAAACAGATTTTAACATGTACAAAAAGACCATGCCACTCCATTTTAGATTAGAAATTTAGAATAGCATTAGTTAACAAATGATCTTTATAAACAATGACAAGATAAACCCACCCTTACTAATGTTTCAGGTTTTTTTGAACATAATTAGCCTTAAGAATAACGGTACAGTGGTTTTAGTAATGATTTCTGAACTTCAGTGACTAAAGAACTGAAGTGTAGCCTACTGCTATCTATTGCCCTACCACAGCTGATTAACTTTTGTAAAACACTTTTCACATGAAAACTTAAAGTGTTAAGGGAGATAATATCGGTTAATATGTAAGATTGAAGCAAAGAATTTGAATATTTGTAGCTCATATCTATGATTCTCATTAACAGAAGCAAGCGATAGAGAATACTAGTTGTATTGACATCTGAAAACATGACGGCAAATAAGGAAAAACAAATTTTCCGTGTGCATGCAAAGAAACTTGAGGTGGCAATGCTGATCCATTTCACGATATTCAGGTTTTTTATCTCTACCTGGTAAAACTAGTAAAATGAAAATAAAACTGAAAAGAAAATAGAATGAATGAAAACTCGCCCAAAGTGTCTTTCAATGTATAAAACCACCCAAGCCATCTTATAACTTGTATCTCTAATAAGAATATTATCATATTATAATACAACTTGTAATCATATCTTACACACCAACTGTTAACATTTATTGGATAAGATAAGTTTAAATTGATACCCAATGGCTCAACCCACCCATCTTGCCACCTCGGATGCAATCAAACCATGCAAAACAATGGCATTACCTCATATCTTTCGGTATGTATTTGTTGGGCATGTGGTCTTGTTCCAAAATTGTTGTGAGCTCAGCGCCACTGGCCCAAAGAAACAGAGCATGACTAGGGATTCTCACGCCCGGCCAGATCCCATCATTAGCTTCTAGTACAGCTAAATCCCGTTTCTTGCTTTCATATGCTTCATCCTGAAGTTGCTTAAGGCTTTTTTTCTCGAAACCTTTTAGGGGGGCCCATGGAGGTATACCCTTTTGCAGTTTGTGAATGAAAGCGGTGGCTGCAGCACCCAATCTCACTGACAATTAAACTAAGTCAGCATAGAAATTTCACCTTGTGGTCGACTTGCATAAATCAAATAATAGCACGAAAGAATACCGAGTTCGGGTTTTTATTAGATCTAGAGATGACAATTTTGACCCATACACCTATAAATTTGGTTGATTTGGTTAAATTTATCTCTAACAGGTTAAGCTAGAAAATTGAAGTAAAAACAAAACTGTTCAAATGGGTGAAAAGTCATCAATAGTATTTCAATTACATAAACCTCTTAAATTGCTTCCTTAGATAAATGGCTGGATTGTATGTAATCAGAATAACATGCTTTTGTAACCTCATTCAACGAATTAACTACTAACAGATGTTACTGAAATTGGATAAAAAAAAATGTTTGCAGATGCGCCTGAAAAACCAACTGTTGTGACCGGAACACATACACACCCATTACCCAGCCTGCCCATTTTTCCACCTCTAATTAGCTCCTAAGCCGACTTTCATGATTATTCAAATCCGCTGTGCACAATATATGATGCTACAACCCTAGCAAACTATCATTTCATATGAACTTATCTCACTATGCACTACAAATATCATTTAAAAAGTAAAGAGAATGTTTGGAGGGGTGACTAAAACTTCAATAATCAAACCAAATAGGCAGAAAATCAGTCGCTTAAAGTGAATGATAGTCGCATAGATTTCAACATTTATTTCACTACTCCTTTAATGATTATCTAAAGCTTAAATATCATTTTAAATGCACAATCCAAAGGCCACATAAATATATTATGAACTTTCAATGCTCGGCGAGTCCACTTCATCGACCGTTTAGTGCAAAAATAAAAAGAAAAAGCTCTTACAAAAAGCAAGATATGGAAAGACATTGCAAGGAGGTATTTAATGGTTTAAGGGGACACAGAGACAAACCTTCCCAAGTGGCAATTGCACGCTCCATACCATAAAGCATACCGATTGGGACCCACTCATCCAAGTCTTCGCCCCAAATAAAAGTATGTTTATCAATAATTCCAGCGCCCCATGCGGTCTTAAGCTGTATCAATTCACAGGGTCCTCTTGTTCGACCTATCCGGTCTTTGTAGTAAAATCCACCAGACCTCATAATAACTAGAACAAAAGGAATATCTCAAAACTCGGTTGTCAAAATCAAATAGGTAAAAATTTGATACTGACTCATCCTATTCAAGCCATGTGTTTTTCTTCCAATATATATTATTATAAAGGTCTCAGGAGAGGCTTATTTCAGATAGCATAACACCTCTTAACTTCCGAATGCGATTGGAATTCAGCCATTCTTGTTTTTTTTTTAAAATTTTTGCAATGCTTATTTGCTAAAGTGGACAAAATGAAGCACATTTCGGCAAATTTCAGAAACTCGTCAGCAAAAAGTGCATTGTACGACTGTACAAGCATTTTGTATCTTACATTCTTCATTCTTAAAAGACGAGTTCATGATTGTTTTCACACGCAAATCGTTCAAGCTGTTTAAAAAACTTGATCTTCATTTTCTCTGATCATGACCACTCCATCCTATACCTACCTAAGACACTCGTATGATGATGCTTGGGTTTGCTTATTTGTAAGTGCTTATCGCATTCAAGATAAGACACAGCCACGGTCCTTAAATATACATACTTTTTTTAGTGTAAAAATAAGCTAAAACACCTAAAACCCACATTTCAGCTTTCAAAATATGCAATAAGCGTAAGCACTGATTATCATTCATTAGCAGATATATTTCAACTCGAAGCTTAACCTTATAAATTTCATTTAAACTTGACACAACTTTGTCTCGAACGTACAAGATTCATTCTAATTGGACAATGTCGATTCAACAAAGTCCATCACCGTATTCACTACATTTTATCTAAATACTTCTACCTATATATCTCATGGCAGAACCTAAAGATAATAAGTCTTATAGTACACAATATATACAATTTCTATGCATACACACAATTTACGATATAACAAACATATATACAAAAACTTACAATCATAATATCTTTTCTCAAGCCTCTTATACCCAACAGCCTGAGAAACATCAATGGGCCTGCCCGGCGGATACGGGCGTTGCCTAAAACCCCACAACCCGAAAAAAAACTGCTTAGCAAAATCCCAAAACTTATCATCAGATTCTTTCTTAGTCTTTATAGCTTTCCTAACCATAGGTCTACCATCTGGGCCAATCACATGTGGTATGGATTTCCAATACTTTTTATCCTCCCATCGATACGGTTCCGAATTCGCCTTAAGTTCCATGTCATTTAGCTCATCTGCAACTTCCTCTGCCCGGACCAAAAATTTCACAACTGGGTTTTCTCTAAACTCCTTTAACCATCTCTCATTCTCTTCAATCTCTTCTCGGGTCGGGTTTTCTTTGATTTCAAAAAACGGGTCATCTTTCAAAACCTTTTCAACTTCAGGGGTGTGTCTATAATCAGGCCGGTTTTCAGATTCCCAGTAGAACTGTTCAAGCATTTTCTTGTAAGTTCCGGGTTTGGGTCTTTCGGGTTCTGGGTCGGGCTTTTTCTTGAATGGGTTGGAAATGGAAATAGCTGCAAATGGGCTGGAATTGGAATTGGGTTTAAATGGGTTTAAAGATTCTGTTAAAGATTGGAAATTTATGGGTTGTAAAGGGTTTGGGGGTTTCTTGAACCAGTTTTCACCAAATGGGTTGAAATTAATTGATGCCATTTTTAGTGACTGTAAGTTGTTGGTTGAGAGATGAGGAAGATAGCAGGCGGAGTAGTGAGGTTTGATGGTGTTTGTTTCTGGGGGAATTTACAAATCAATGAAATGGGTAAACGGGTTGATGGGTCACTGATTTGGGCCAACTTTTTTAGTTCAAAGCCCTATAAGATAAGCTATCAATAATCCACTTAACATCTAAACTAAGCCTCATTGTCTTTGTGTAAAACTTAAAAATATGACACTTTACACTAGAGGTGCACAAAAAAAACCGGTTAACTGAACCGATTCGAAAGTTAACCTATAACCGAAACCAGTTAGTAACCGATACCGTACAAATCGATTATAGATTAGGAAAAACCGCAGGTTAGTAATCGATTTGAACTTTCAAAAACAAAAACCGATTCTTAATCGGTTAATCGAAAACCGGTTATTTTTTTTTTAAATATAAAGATTAATTGGTACCTTAATTTATTATTTTAGAATATTTAGTTAGCCACCGAATCACCGATCTACTCTCCCAGTCTCCCACTCTCCAAATTGATAGATCAATTCCCAATTCAATCCCCAAATCCAAAAAAACCCCAATTCAATCCCCAATAAATCAATCGATCGATCAATCCCCAGTCTCCCACTCTCCCAATTCAATGCAGTTGATGTTGCTCCTATTGCTGTTTGTGTTGCTGCTTGATGTTGGCTGTTGTTTCTGTTTGTGTTCCTGCTTAATTTATGTTTCTGTTTTGTTTCTGGTTCTTGTTTCTGGTTCTGTTCTGTTGTGGTTCTGTTTGTTTAATACATATAATTAGTCCTGTCCTGCTTAATTAGTTTTGGCTACTGCTTAATTAGTTTTGGACTTTTGGCTACTGTTAAACACTCTGTTATGTTCCTGGTTAATTAGTTTTGGAACTGTCCTGTTTCTGGTTTTGTTCTGTTTCGTTTTGGAATTCTGCTTAATTAGTTTTGGTTCTGTTCCTGCTTAATTTGTTTGTTTCTGGTTCTGTTCTGTTTCGTTTAGGAATTCTGCTAATGTGGATTTCCGGTTAACTGGTCAGTTAATCAGAAGCAGTTAACCGATTATTTAAAACCGAAATCGGGTCCACCAGTTAGAACTTCCATACATAGTAACCGGTTATTAACGGTACCGGTTAACCGGAATTGGTTAATTTTTTATAAAAAAAAACGAATACGATTACTAAAATAATTAACCGAAACTGGTTAACTAGTTTTTACACCTCTACTTTAAACTTCACATCATTATATAACGTGCTAAATAAATACTCGTAACTTTTTAAATGTCATTGCAAAACACCATCGATGTGGTGAACTACTCCCTTCATTTTCAACTAGATTTCATTGATAGATATAGTAATTAAAATAAAAATAAAAGGCAAACGTGCAATCCTAGATCTTTTCATCGTTAAATGTTAATGTTAATCATTTTTTGTGTTTTTTATTTATTTTTTTTAACGGCATTTGATCTTGCTTTTATTTTTTTGTTGTTAATTATCATACTCTAAATGTTTACTTTTGAAATTTAATTATTAGTTTAAATTATATAAATGAAAATAATTGTAAATTTCTAAGATAATAATTTTTGTACATACAAGTATACAACTACCTTTAAAGCTCAAGTAGTCATATATTATAGCCAAAAACCATTTTATTCATTTTCATTAAAAACTTAATTTAGTTAAATATAAAGATCTAGAATAGGAAAAGGAAGCAATATTTAAACGTCTTTATATTATTTTTATCTTTATTTAATAACTTAAATATTCTCACATAATATATTTATAATACTTTTAATGATATATTTTATCTATAACATAAATTACTCAATTGTAAATAACTATATCACTACACAACCACCGCCACCGCCACCACCACTGTTGCCCCAAACTACCCGACGCCACGACTATCGGTACCACTCTTTGTCACCACCGCCGACGCCCACCGCCAACACCCGTCGACATCACATAGTAGTGGCTCAAGGGTAAAGCAAATGAAGCAAGGGCTTTAGGCCCAAGTATCCGAAAACCTCATATTTTTCTAGTTATGCATGTAACTATGTAGTAATGAGAATTAGAACTTAATTTTTATCAATTAGGTGATAGTTGTTTCGGCGGATACAAATTTTTAAAAACTCAACTTATGCAAAGATTAAATGAAATAACAATTCTATCAATTAGGAGTGATTTATTATTTTAAGTTAGTGTTTGAAATAAACTCTATTCAAAATATCAATAATTTTGTTACTTGAAAAATGCTCCAATAATAAGTACTTGATTTAGGCCTCCGATTTGATTGGGCCGCCACTGACATCACAACGCGCATGTATGCTTTTTATTAGTTATAATTTATTGGAACCATATTTATAAAACATCTTGTAATAATTAAACATAAAAAGTTTTTTGAAAACACTTACCAAAATTCCTGATTATATATCTGAAAAGAAAAAACCACTAATATGCTAATATTTATCACTTTATTACCGAACTATTTCGCAACGTATGTTGGTAAGTAAATGGGAATGACTACACAACTACCGCCCTTTAACTCTTATTTATTTGACTTGGTTGTTTTAGAATCATCAATGTATCCTTATAAAGAAAACGTTTTTTGTTGACGTATAAACAGCCTTTATAGGCCATATTATTTTAATTATTTTAAGTATCTTTGAAGTTTACATGTAATTTGCATAACGGTACAAGTTTTTTATATCTAAAGTCTAAACACATGTATTGTGTGATTAGGCGCCACAAAAAACGAAAAATAGTGCAATAGTTTTTAGCGCTCTTTCGACACAACACTTGTGATGATGGTACAACATGTTGGATGCTCCTTATGCATTAACAGTTCTACAGTGACAAATTTGTAGGTTTTTAACTTTTAAAATTCTAAGTATTCGTTTTTTTTTTTATCTTATCATTTAATGTTATATTGTTTTTATATATAAATTTGCATAATCAACTTTAATTTTTAATACTCTAGCAATAATAACACACATTTTTATTTACCCTTTAATTATTAGACAGTTTAAAACCTATGGTGGCTTATCACCATCATTTTTTGACGCATATACCGTGTGAAGTTAAAGAATATTATGAACATTACAAAAATACATTTTCCTTTTAAAAATTAAAACTTAAGCCACACCATACGTTGCTGAGTACATTTTTAGTTTACACAATGTGGACTCGATCAAGAAAAAAACATTCCATTATAATGGGAGTTTTGATAATAAAAACTTACGATTTTTATTTTTTTAATTTTTTTTTTCAAAGTGGTCACAAAATATTCTATCGGAATGAAGTAACAAATAAAATAAATGCGATATAAATTCTGTTTGACTCATTCAAACACATTAAAGAACAGAAAAAATAAAAAAAAAGTTTTACCAAATATTTACTGCCAAACCATTATGGGATTTGCTAATTAGTGTCCCTAGTGCACTAGTTAAGAAGCATTTAATGAACATGTTATTTCCTTATTAAATAAAAATTGTATTTAATGTGTATTAATTCAACTTAACAATTTTTATTTTTAAATCAATAATTAATACATATTTTCATATTTAATGAAAGTTGGACTTCATTAAATACTTTATTAAATACTTCTTAACTAGTGCACTAGGGGCACTAGTTAGCAAATCCCAACCATTATTTACCCACAAAAATTACGTACCTTATCTAGTTGACATACTTTTATGCAATTAAAACTTATACAATATGTTTGAAAAGCTGAACTTTACACCATACCCCAATTATTTCATCACCCACAAAAAAGTGTTTGACCCAAGAAAGCTAAATATGAAACAAAGTAAGATCCACTTCTATATAAAGGCAAGAAATTCTTGTATTAGATAATTCTCAAACACTATCAAAGAAAAACTATGGCCTCTTCTTATAAGATGCTTATATTGTTCTTCATATTGACAATGGCAAAATCATATTGTGTTAAGGAGAAAGTGAGTGTAGCATTGTACTATGAAGCTTTATGTCCATATTGTTCAGATTTCATTGTGAATCAACTTGGGAAAGCATTGTTTCAAGACAATCTAGTCTCTATTGTAGACCTTAAGATGGTCCCTTGGGGTAATACACAATTAGCCCCTAACAATGCTTGGATTTGTCAAGTAAGTACTACATCTTTTAATACATGTTGTACATTGTAATGTTTTGAACATGTGATGATGATCCATCAATTAACATAGATGGATAACATTTAAATATTTATGGATAAAAGAATCCAGTCTTTTGGATTTTTCAATTATTGATATGAGAAAATCGTGGAGTATAAAACTATAACAAAAGGCTTAGATATATATATATATATATATATGTAATGTTTATATTACTTGTATTATATGTCACCTTTGTACATAGATTATTTTACCAAATGGTTTAAAATAACTAATCTGTCATTTTAACAATTGAACGTGATATAAACAAACTTATATTATCAATTTTGCAGCATGGCCCTGATGAATGTTCGATTGACGTAGCAGAAGCTTGTGCAATCGAGTTGTTGCCTCAACAGGTACGTACGATTTAAGTTGTAGACTAATTCTAGTAAAGCATATGGATTTCAGTTTCACTTTTTCACTGTTGAATTCTATCCCATTAAGAAATAATGCTGGCAACATTTAATATTTTTGGTTAGTATAAGACGTTTTTGTAAATTGCGTAACCGTACGTTCAAGAATTACAAGTAGTTACTGGTATCTAATTATGACTTTTACTGTTTTACATTCCATTTAAAGGTTTATTGTTCCAAGTATTTGTCAGATTTTCCAAATTAAACCAGAACCATGAATTCAATTTAATGATAACAAAATAGATAAATCTTTTTAAAAACTTTATAAAAAAGTAGCAAATCAAAAGTATAATGTCAAAATGAAAAAATAAAATACTAGTGTGTAATTTGGTTCAGGCTTTCAGGGCATCTTATCATTATACCATATCTTACTCTTGGAATTTTTCTAAAAATTGATATTAATTTCGGTCTCATTTCTCATTCGATATTATTTTCAGTCCCATAGTTTCAAGTATTGCGAACTAACAAAAGTGAGTCTCATTACCATTCCAGATATCCAGATTGAAACGATACTAATTAAGACAAGACAAATATACTTAAAGAAATATTATTCATACCAATAGTATATTAAGTGTGTTATCACGTTACATCTATCTATTAATCTATCTAACTATAATAAATAAAAGTAGAATATTGCTGTCGAATTTTAAAGTAAAACTATATTCTTTTCTTATATATATTTTGTACATAATATCATGTATAACTCTTAAATACAATCGCCATTAGAGTGTTACACTAGCGGTTTATTTCACAATATGTTTTTTTTTAGGTCTCAGGTTCGAATCTAGCCACATGCAAATGTGGTGAATGAGTCTTATCAACACTATACCCATTCAACACATGTAGAGCAAACCCTTTAGGGTATTATTAGGGCTCGAATCAGTGCACTGAGACGTCTTAGTCATTTAGCCGTCGTTGATGACTTTCGAAAAAAAAAAACACCTCTTAAATACAATCATTATATTTGAATACACCTTTTTAAGCTAACATAATCAATAACGCATCAACATTAAATTTTCATTAAGCCAACATAATACTCGTAATCAAAATGTAACTGATTTTTCATTCTTAATTACACAACCCCCATCAAGATACCCACATGGAAGCCACGTGCATCAGCTGACAAAAGTTAAGAAGTGCCAAATATGTGATATACTACAGTAATCTTTTGTTTTGTAATAATGTATTTCTATAGTCTTATTAATGATATATGATAGTGCATCCATTTATATTACTCTGTCGATCCTTTCGTGTCTAAAAAACAAAAACAAATTCATATTTGAAGTTGTTGTCATAGTAAAATCAACTAGGACCTTCATTATCGACTTCTTTTTTATTAGTAAAATGTTAAGATTCATGTTCCGGTTACTCGATATGTCAAATGTCTAGTTCTGATGTAGGTGGTCTAAATGATATTCTCGTTTTGTAAACCTATTTTTTCTTGATATTGGCTTATTGCATAATGCTAACCCTATAAGGTGTGAATATATCTGAGTTTTTTCTGAAACTTTCAGAATGCCTATATCCTATATCCCAAACCCGTTTTGACCCGCATTTCTTAAGTGACCCGCTTAAACTCGCACCTGCTTTGACCTGTTATCCAAACCCGCCCGACCCGTCCACTTGCCAGGCCTAATTTTAATTCATATATATATTTTTTAACAGGGACAAGGGTTTAAGTTGATTGAGTGCATTGAAAACTTGAATTTGGAAGGAAGGCATAATGAATGGAAATCTTGTATGGGCTTACTAAAAGTGAACCCAAAACCCATCATGGATTGTCATCAAACTAAACAGGGCTTTGATGTAAGTACATCTATTCTTATATATCCTTTTACTTTATAGTAGTGTGTATCTCTTTTTTAAAACTTTTTCCATGTGATGCTGTATGCTTTGTCCACCATTTAAAATGCTCACATGGTGGTGAGTTGGTGACATAAAACACCAGCTTTAAAAAGGATGACGCCGCTACTATAAATGCTAGTACCTTACCATTTTTTTTATCTAATATATCATCAAATTTTATATAATGAAGTTGTATATATCATATATATGATGACACACAATATGATTTGATAGTGTATGGATGAAAATGTTAGGTCATGTGTTGTCACTCATTCATTAATACAACTAATTGATGAAGTAGATCGACACCTCTCATCACTAGAAGAAAGCTTAATGGTTATGTTAAGATGCAGCTATTCTGGCAACACTATTTTAAAATTCCCTCAAATGCAAAAAAGTTGTACCATTTCTTGTAGGAAAACACGTATGCCATAAATATTCACGTATATTTAAATTTAAAATTTGCTTATCGATCATAGTTTGAAATTTCGTGTGCATCCATATTTATTCATGTTGTGGTGCGATATATATAATAATGCAGCTTGAGCTAAAGTTTGCTGAGGAGACAAACCAACTGAAACCACCTCATAGATTTGTACCATGGGTTCTGGTCAATAACAACCCACTTCAAGAGGTAAATTCTCTGTTCAACTACTGTACCTCATTTCGCCGAAAATTGGCATATATATATGGAAGAATAAACCAACTAAAGTCTGCTATAAAAAACTGTTATTATATGATCATGGTAGTATAAGATTGTACTAATTAATTAACAAGTAACCGAAATTATATGCTGCAGGATTACCCAAATTTTGCTGCATACGTTTGCAAAGCCTACAATGGACAAAACAGACCGAAAGCTTGTGAGCAACATGTACTCGAGGCTAATTCTGTCAAAGAGAGAAACTCCAGCGTTTGCTATCGTGGTGAAAACAGGCACTCCTCCATACCGTTCAACTATAACTTCTAGCTTATGTAAACTCATAAGTTACTATAACATATTGATTCTAGATTTGACAACGATTTGTTGACTCTTATTCAAGTACGATGGTAGCGATCTAAAGCTAAAAATCAGCTTTGTGCTAATTATCTGAAATCTTAGTGGAAATATATGCGTTTAATTAACGTTTGAATTTTTAGTTGTTAACATTTCATAAGTACATTGTTGTATGCAGTTGATACCCAGTGTGCATAAGGATTTTTGCAGGACAAACTCACCCTGCGAAATTATATATATAACAATTCACGAAAAGGCGGCTGTGAGAGCTTTCACTTTAGCTAAGGCTACTGTAGCTAAGCACTGTAGTAATTTTTATTTTTTTCCCTATCAACTTTAAATTTTTACATCTTTCAATTATTACCACATAAACTTTTGAGTTTTTAACTTTGGCCACAACCTTCTCTCTTTTTTTTACTTGTAACCCTTCAATTTCCTTCAACCATATACCAGTACAATTATTCAGCCCACCACCGCCGGCCAGCTACCTTGACCACAACCAAAACTGCCGGTCAAAAACTTTGACCACCACCATCGATAACCACCTGAACTGGATCTATAAAACTGATGACAAAACACCACCACCAACAATCTTTAAACCATATACCAGCGGTTTGGGGTGGATCTATCATTCGAATCTCATAAACAAATTTAAGTTGTGGGTGGCTGAGATAGACTGATGACGGTGGCGGCCGCAAAATGACGACGGCGCCGGAAAAATAATATCTCCACAATCGGATGAGCATTGACGAACCAAAAACAATAATAATCATAAAATCAACATCGGTAATTTCGTTTACCGTCGGAAAAACCCAAAACGGGAAACCATTTTCTTTATTTTGGCCCAGATAGCAAAAAAGAAATTGACATAATGATATTGGTGAATGATTTTGTTGCAAAAATAAGGATGAGATAATTTTTTGTGAGCAGAGTAAAAGAGGTTTGAATACATATAGACTAAATTATAAAATGAGATTTTGTAAATTGTTGATCAGGGTAGGTGTTGATGTGTGCTGGGTAGGTGATGATTTGTGGTGTCAAACTATCAATGTGTCATCCACCCTTTCATAAAACCCACACGTGGTTTTCAATAATAAATACTCGTAAAAGTGTTAATTACAATTTTGGTTGTTGTCGAGGGTTAAAAATTATCGTTTTTATCTCTACCTTTTATATATTACCGTTTTGATAAAAAAAAAAACTTAGTTGTTTAAAGTTGGGATATTATGATCCTGCTAAACAGTAGAGATGCAAATGTTTACAATTTACATCCTAGTACACAAAGAAACTAAGAACTACGGAGTATTTGTATATAGATATATATTGGAAGAATAATAAGAATTGAATGTCATACACAAACAATCAAGTATATCTAAAATAAATTAGGACAGAATAAAGATTAGTCTAATAAAACACAACAACCACATTCATATATTACTCATAAGAATATACAAATAAGATTATACCAATTAAGACAGAGTTTTAATGAAACCAAACTGTTGGACATTTATAACAGCTGTAATATTTTTCCTAATAGGTCAAACTATTCTTCATCATGAAAAAAAACACATAGGATTCATGGGACCCACATGCAAGGTGCATCCACAATATCATTCCATCTTCAAGGGAATGACCAAGAAATGATTAATTAGTAAGATGTCAAATGAAAGGAAACTCACCCTATAAGTAATGGAGAAAAAAGATTCTTGGTGTAGAATTGAACAATATAATATCAGAAAAACACAAGATCCTTTCAAGGTAATAATCAAGAACAAATTAAGTAAAATGAGAGTAAAAAGAAGGGAAACTATTACTTCAAAAAGAAGAGAGGAACAAGATAGGATATATATAACATAGAATTAAGACGAAAAAAATGACTTCGTTAAGAAGTTTACTTGCTTCAAGTCCTAAATATATAAGCCTTAGTTTTAACGTTTATGTCGACATTCTTTGGCATATAAAAAACCAGCATACAATTATTGTAACTCAAGAATTTATCTGTTTTTACACATAGCTTAACATCATGATACAGAACAAAAGGGATGATGCAATTAGGACCTATGGATCAGCCTTTTTGGCTGATTTCCTCTTATGAATGTCCTTTGATATCTGATGATGTATACAGATGGTTATGTGATAACGATGTTGATCAACAGATTCAAAGGTTTAGGAGTTTTTATGCATGTAAAAGGACATTAAGAGAAATCTTTTTGACCCGTTAGATATATAAAGTTTAATCCAAATCAACCCAAATCTCACCACTGACAAAATCTCTTGCATGCTTTGTTGATCAGCTGAAGTATATCATCCACATACCTAAATGAAAAGAATAAAGTGAAAAAGTCATATACATAAGTTAAAGGATGAAACATACAAAGGCACCGGAACGTTATGTAGAGAAAATGCAAACCATGATAGACCAGGAGCAAATTTCTCGGCAAGAATAGCAGAGCTTCCAAAGCCAAATCTTCACTATTGCAAAATCTGGTGGGGCAAGTTACTACAACGAGGTGTTTGTTAGTTGCATGCCAAATTGGCTTCCACGTACGTGACTTAACGTCTGGACCTATAATAATAACAATAGGAGTAAAAGAAATGGAGAAGATATATCCTGTAAATGTGAACCTGCAATAATTATTCAACAATATATGTCTTTGGCGTTTGAAACATCACACATGACAAGAACGTATATTCGGAAGATGGTCAAGCAGGCAGGAAATAAGGTAACTTAAGATCTCATATAGAGAATGTAAATTAACTAGCCGAGCTCAGCTTGCTCCGAGCCTTAAACGAGAAGCAATGAGAAACTTCAAAACAACGTTCACCACCTTAAACATGGTCTTTCTTTATGGGCGGTTTACTCATTTCAAAGTGAATTCAGCGATCACTGAAGAGCTCAGCGGTTTACTCATTTCTTTATGGGCGGTTCACCACCACATTAGTTTGCCATACGTGGAAACAATTCACATAGTTGACTTTGACTTATGTGAAGGAAGTCAGTGGCCTCCACTCATGGAAGCCATAGCACAAATGAACAAATCATTGATCATCATACATAACAAAACCTAATCAACTTTAGGCAACTTTCCTTTGCAAGAAGATTTGGTGCAATTAAGAGATGGATATCTCACAAACTGGCACGAAATGAAGGGACAAGAGTTTGTAGTCTTTAACTCTATGTTTGACCTACCACATATGGGACAAAACAGAGATGAAGTTACAGATTTCCTAAAACAAGCAATAGCAGTTTTAGCCAGAAACAAAGGAATTATAACCTTTGAAGATGGAAAAAGAATGCGAAAAAAAAAAAAAAAATTTTCAGATTTTTCTTCATATTTTTAGCAAGAGCTTAACACACTACAAAGCAGTACACAAATCAATGGAATGAGGTTATCCAAGCAACCTCAATGAAGCAAAGTTAACTATGGAGACCCTTTTTGTCGAGCCTTTTATATCATCCAAATCTTGGTTCCAAAAGTGGGCGGGAGAAAGAAAGAGAACACGTGGCTTTCCAAATGGGCTTAGTCTAAAAGGATGGCCAATGAGTAGAAAAAGCTTATATGAAGCCAGGGAACTGGTGAAGGAAGGAGACAATGGGAATACGATGGTGTTGGAATGGAAGGGTACTCCACTTATGACAGTTTCCGTTTGGATGTAGATAGCTTAATAGAACTGCCAGTAACTAATTTGATTGTGGATATGGATTCTTGGCTTCATTCAAATTTGTATATTTTTATGATTTTTTATATAAAGTTAGTTGTTTTTGTGAATTTGTGTAATTTAATATATATACAACTAAGATATATACGCATAGTATAGAAAAATAGATCATTTTTTTTCTTCCTGAAAGGTAAAATTATAGAATATTTTGATTGTTAGATCTGGAAAAGAAGGTCAAAGAGGAGTAAAGAGTATTTTAGATGGTGTATCAAAGAAGAAGATAACTAAATAACTAAAATACTCTTATGTGCAATGCACGTGAGGAGTATAACGAAGGGTTACAAACAACTCATAGACGGAGGAGTGTCTAATGATAGAAAAAGTCACAATAGAATGATGTAATAATAAAAAAAAATTACGGGATTGAAACTTGATAAAATGACAAAACTATATGATGATGTAATGAAATTTTCTCTTTTGATTATCTCATAATTATGAGGATAATTAAGCTATTTGGTTAGAAAGACTAATCATTTCTCTTTTCTCATAGACGCATGATCATAATGGAGGATTTTGATTAGTTTTGGATATATACATTGGGAATAATGACGTACACATGTGTAATTCTCGAACAATTTCGATACAATTTTACGTGACAGACATGCTAATTTGAAATAATTTTTGAAATTTTAATTGATGAAAATTCTAATTTTTATTTTTAATTTTTATATATTATTAGTATTAAATAGAATAAAATTATAAATATAAAAGGGGGAAACGAAAGATATTTTGTTCTACCACGGAAAATTATTCGATTCTTGCTTTTCAAAGAATTTTCATGATATACAAGAACAATCGTTTTTTTAAATCCCTCCCAATAATGACGTACACGTGTGTAATTCTCAAACAATTTCGATGCAATATTCTAAATTCTAAAATAAAACAAAATTCGAACTAAATAATTTTTCTAAAATTCTTTTAACTATGAGATCATGAGGCCCAATAAAATCAAAAGATGAAGTTAAAAAAGATAATAAATGAACTACACTTAGATAAAATCAATAGATGAGATTAAAAAAAAATGAATTACACTTATTATGTTTTAAAGATTTTAGAACAATTATTAAGCAAATTCTTAAAACAATATATCATTTTTCGAATTTTAAAAAACAAAAACTACTCAACAAAATACATATGTCAAAGTTTGAATATTAAACTTTTTCATTATTGGTATCGTTACTTTTAATTGATTTACCGCACTTCACAAGTATTATTACATGTTTTAATACAGTAATAATTAATTTTTTTGTCGCTTATATATGTTCAAATAAAATACCTTCTACATAAATGATAAATGGATTATTGTTAAGAAATACTAAATATAAGAAAACTGCAACAAAACATGGTATTCATTTTCCTAATTGACACCCATTAAAAAAAGTAAAACCTTAGTAAACATTACTACCAAACAAATGTCAAAATGTATGAAAAGCTAAAATTTACACCATATGTCCATATCCAATTATTTTATCACCCACACAAAGGAGTTTGGCCCAAAAAAAGCTATTTCTATATAAAGGCAAGGATTTCTTGTACGTATTTCATAATTCTCAAAACACTTCAAAGAAAAGCTATGGCTTCTTGTTTTAAGATGCTTATATTGTTCGTCTTGATGACATTGCCTAAATCATATTGTGTTAATGAGAAAGTGAGTGTAGCATTGTACTATGAAGCTTTATGTCCATATTGTTCATATTTCATTGTGAACCAACTTGGGAAAGCATTGTTTCAAGACAATCTAATCTCCATTGTAGACCTTAAGATGGTCCCTTGGGGTAATACCCATATAGCTCCTAACAATGCTTGGATCTGTCAAGTAAGTACCGCTTTTAATACATGAAATCGATTAGTATAAAACCACGGTAAATACCTAAAGAGTGAAAACCGATGGCTTGACCTCTTTAGGTGGGGTTTTTTCTCATGTCCCCAGTGACGTGAGTCTTTTCATCCTTTTACTTTCCTCGCAATTAAGGTTTTTTTTTAGAGTTGAGTTTGTTAAATTATTGTTATAACTCTTCTAGTTCTTTTTGTAATTTTTGTACACTAATCGACTAGTGTCTTGCTAGAATGCTAGTTCTGTTGATTTTAATATATAATTTTATTCTGCCGTTCCAAAAAATAGAAACTATAACTGAAGGCGTAAAAATGAGTTAGGCATATTTTTTGTATTTATGTAATGTTTATGTCACATTTAATTGTAACTAGATTATTTACCAAATTGTTTAAAATAATGGGATATTGTTAACATGACTTACACCTGCATAATTATCTGTCTCGTTGGTAATGAAATATGATAACAAACGTATTAACAATTTTGCAGCATGGTCCTGATGAATGTTCGATTGACATAGCAGAAGCTTGTGCAATCGAGTTGTTGCCTCAACAGGTATGATTTAAGTTGTATTCGTTTATTACGTTTGTATGTTATTTTTATGAGTCTTAATATGATAAAAAATTAAGTTTATCATAGATTACAAATATCATTATCCTAAAAAGTCACGGCTGTAGGATCTATATCTATACTACTCGTAGTATATAAAACATTTGGCTATGGTTTTATACCATACGCTTGACCTAACAATTATTATTACTATTACTATTATATATTAATACTAGTGCCCAGTTTCAAAATATATTAATCACCGTCCCCACCACCGTCACCACCTCCGCCATCACTATCCGTTGCCGCCACATTTGCGCGGGCATAAGTATAATAATTTCAAGTTTTGAGACATTTCTCACTAATTACGGGTGGTTGGCAAATACAGACGTCGGACGTCTTTAGTTGTATTTCTAAGCTGAAACGTACGTACTGCCACACATTATTATGTGAGTATAGGTCTAGTTATAAGTTCAAAGCGTATGGATTTCTGTATCATTTTTTTAATTACTCTATCCCATCTATATCTATAATTTTATATTATATTATAAAAGAATCTTTCATGTTAGAAAATTATATGGGAGAAAATGTCTAAAATACCTTTAATAATCATATAACACTATTAGTCCATCATCATTTAAAATATCTGTATTAATCTTTTATATCAATTACCTTAACATTAATTATATACATTACTCGACGCCGCATCTAACAACAATAGCCGTCCTCCACCACCACATGGTCGCCGCCACAATACCGCCGCATTCCGCGGGTACCGTGCTAGTCAAAATTGAAGTGTTGGCAACATTTGATATTTTCTGGTTAATATAAAACATATCTTCTAAGTTCTAAGTTTTGAAATTGACAATTAGGTGTATATAAAAATAAATAAATAAAAATGTTGTTGAGTTGCAAAATATAAATTAACCATTTGAATAAAAAAAAATTATCCGCTCAAGAGTTGCAAAATATACTGGTATCTAAATACAGTATGATTTTGACCTTCCATGTAAAGAATTTTATTAAAATTATTTGTCAGATTATTAAAATTCAAACCAATACCATGAACTCAATTTTATATACAATAATACATTTTAATGATAATAAAGGTAGAATATCTTTTTAGAAATTTTAAACAAATTAAATGTAAAGTATAATGCCATCTCATAAGGTAACATGTAAACAGAAAAAATAAAATACTAGTATCTAAATTGTTAGTTGAATTTTAAGTATGACTTAACCTTTTTTTTTTTTTTTTTTTCATGTAGCTTATCACAGCTCTATGATTGTTATTGACATGTATGGAATAGTTATAAGCTTTTTCATAACATTGAAAGGGCGAGCTTTTGAAAAATACAATTTCTTTATGTATGATAACAACAACTCATTGTATGAAATTCTGATTTTTTTATAGAGATAATGACTTGTGAATATATTGAAATATGGCAAAATGTCTATGTTATGTATTGATCTACTCGGGGTCTATGTTATGTAACGAACTTACCAAAACTGTCTAAGTGATGTATGTTACCTGTAAATTTACATGTTGCCGGTTACCTTTAACTTGAAATTCATTTTCCCTTTAATTATTGCTGATGTGGATTTACCATGTCATTTACTTTGCTTAGTCACCTATATATGTGTGTAAAGAAATGTTATAAAAAAAAAAAAGATACTCGTATGAAGCAGAAGACATGGAAATAGATAGATTAATACATATATAAGTGTGTGTAATTGAATAAGTACTACTGTATATATTAGGTGACTAAGCAAAGTAAATGACATGGTAAATTCACATCAGTAATAATTAAAGGGAAAATGAATTTCAAAATTAAAGGTAACCGACAACCTGTAAATTTACATGTAACATATATCACTTAGACAGTTTTGGTAAGTTCGTTACATAACATACACCCCCGAGTAGATGAATACATAACATAGACATTTTGTCATAGTTGATTACATATACAGGTCATTATCCCTTTTAAGTGATCTTTTAAAATTTCATAATGCCATCGACTTGGGAAGCCACAAGCTGACAAACAGTTGAGAAAGTATGTGAAATTATAAACTTTTGTTCTTATTATGATAGTGATTTTTATTTTTTTCTATCAATCATCCTTTCATATCTAAAAGAAAAATATGATGTTGAATTGTTGTCATAGTAAAATTAAATGGGACCTGCATCATCGACTTCTTCTTTTAGTAAATAGATTTCTTTTTCTATTAAAACTTTTATAAGTAATATATGTAAAGATCTGGATTCATTATATTATACATGTCATTTTATAAGTGTTTAAATAATAAAAAAATCTACTTTCTTAGGGGGAGGGAATACCCCTCGGCTTCGAGTCGGGTTCAGTGAAGCCGATCGGCAACACCGCCGCCACCATTCTGGTACGATTCGGGTAAGGCAAATCGGTATCAATTTGATTAGTGAAACTGAGAGTTGGGTATGCATTTTTCGACCGTTGCTTGTATGGAATATATATATATATATATATATATATATATATATATATATATATATATATATATATATATAGGAAAAGGTTCAAATGAGAACCATTTGAATTGGAAGAACCATGAGAACTTTTAATTATAACTTGTTGTTCATATGTGAATCGTCTATGTGAACAAATTCATACACATATGAACATGTCAAGATATAACTAATATTACCTATGTTCATATACGAATGATTCTCAAATGAATCTACGTGAACGGATATGTTCACATATACCTATCACATATGAACAACAAGTTATAATATAATAGTTCTCATGGTTCTTCCAATTTAAATGGTTCTTAATTGAACCTTACCCTATATTTACCCTATATATATAGGCCAATTAGAACGGAGAGAAGGGAGAGAAGGTCCTATAGGCCAATTAGAACGCGAAATGGGTCAAAATTAAAAAAAAATGCACGGTGGCATTTTTGTAAATAAATCAAACTTTTGTCTGCCTGGTTTTGGGTCAGCTTGGGTCTGGGTCAGCTTGAGTTATGATCAGCTTGGTAGGTCAGCTTGGTTTGGTCAGCTTGGGTTCTGGGTCAGGTTGAGTGGTCAGCTTGGTCTGGGTCAGCTTGGGTTCTGATTAGCTTGGTTGGTCAGCATGATCAGTTTGGTCAGATTTGGGTCACGGTCTGATTGGGTCAGCTTGGGGTCAGGTTAGGTCAGGTTGGGTTAGCTTGGGGTTGGGTCAGCTTGGGGTTGGGTTGGGTCAGCTTGGGGTCTGGGTCAGGTTGGGTCAGCTTGGGTTGGGTCAGCTTGACACAATCTACACAGATGTAGATTATGGGTTTTGGGTCAGCTTGGGGTCAGGTCGTTGGGTCAGCTTGGGGTTGGGTTGGGTCAGCTTGGGGTCTGGGTCAGGTTGAGTCAGGTTGGGTGAGCTTGGGTTGGGTCAGCTTGACACAATCTACACAAATGTAGATTAATCTACACAAATGTAGATTATAAGTTTTGGGTCAGCTTGGAGTCAAGTTGGGTCAGCTTATGGTTTGGGTTGGGTTAGCTTGGGGTCTGGGTCAGGTTGGGTCAGCTTGGTTAGCGTGGGTTGGGTCAGCTTGACACAAAACTACACATAATCTACACAAATGTAGATCCCAAGCTGACCCAGATTCTAGACTGACCAAGCTGACCCATAACCCAGGCTGACCATTCTGACCCAACCAAGCTGACAAACCAAGCTGATCATAACTCAAGCTGACCCAGACCCAAGTTGACCCAAAACCAGGCTGACAAAAGTTTGATTTATTTACAAAAATGCCACCACGTTCTTTTTTTTTAAAATCTACATGTCGCGTTCTGATTGGTTCATAAGACCTTCTCTCCCTTCTCTGCTAAAAAAAACATTTTCTCCACATTTCACCTTTTAATTTTAAACACACAACATACACACAAATTATTCACATACCACCTCTACCAAATAATCAATACTTTTTTACAGTACAACTTAAAAATGTCTTCAACTTCTTCGGAATCTCGGTATGTCGTTGTCGATTCGAAATCGTCATCAGAGACCGATGTTGGGTTCTTGCAAAACGCGCTTCAATGGATGCAAGACACGACATCCTCCAACAACGTTCAACACCGCCAAACCGTAAATCGGCAACAGGAAATTGCTCATCAAATTTTACTAAATGATTGGTTTGTTGACGAACCAAAATACGATGAAGCTTACTTTTGAAAGAAATTTCGAATGGATAAAAGCATGCTTTTGAAAATCGTCGACGACATCGAGGCGAACGTTCCATATTTTCAAGAGGGGATCGATGCACGTGGGAGAAGAAGTTTCAAGACGCTCAAAAAAGTCACCTCAGTCGTACGCCAACTCGCAACAGGCAATCCGCCCAACGAGTACGATAAGTACTTACATATGGCCGCTCGAACCGCGCGCGAGTGCCTTACTCATTTTTGTGACATCATCATTAAGTTGTATGGTCATGAGTACTTATGTAGGCCTACTCAACACGACGTGGCTCGCATTTTCCATGTCCATGAAGAGCGCCATCACATGCCGGGGATGCTTGGTAGCATCAATTGTACACATGTCGAGTGGTTAAATTGTCCTAGACACTTGAAAGGACAATATATGAGAGGCGACCATGGTGTTCCCACTATTATGCTTGAGATAACCGCTTTTCAAGATATGTGGATTTGACATGCTTATTTTGGTGCTCCTAGTTCAAACAATGACATCAACGTGTTGAACCAATCCGACTTGTATCTTAGGGAGCGAAATGGCACGACACCGGACACTTCATTCTACGTTAACAACCGCTATTACAAACGCGGTTATATCTAACCGATGGTATCTACAACAAGTACTCGACGTTTGTTAAAGCATACCCGTATCCTACTAACTCGAAGGAGAAAAGACTCAAGAAGTTACAAGAGGGGGCGAGGAAAGATGTGGAACGTACTTTTGGGGTTCTAAAAGGGAAACGAAAAATTCTTAGGCGTCCTCTCCAACCGATGACCAAAGATAAGATTGGGCAGTATGTTTACATAATGAACCCGCCGGTCCAACCGGTGTTCGACGATAGCGTGTTAGGGGAGTTATTAAACGAAGACATCCATCATCGTCTTCGCTATGACCTCACTGAACACGTGTTGGCTCAAGACTTGGCATATCTCGACGATTAGTTTTGTTTTTTTTAATAACTATAGTGTATTTATTTTAATGTAGTTTTTTAATTTTATTATTGATTTTTTTACGTGTTATGTAATGTTTATTTAAGTTTTTAATAAAAAGTTTAATTAATATATATATGTAATAAAAAAATGAAAAACAAAATGAAATTGAGAAAGTTTAATGAATTGGGTATATTATGCTTAGGATTTAGATAAGAATTAGGTTGTTGTAAGTTGGAAAATTTTGATTGAAGGAGAAATTGGGTAAGAATACTTTGTTAGGTACCATTCCCCCCCCCCCCCCCCTACTCCCTACCTCGTTATAATAAGTTTTTAGAATAACTAAAATCCTCCTTATATCGTATGATTGACCACAAAATAGTATTTGAGTTTTGAATATCAAAAAACTCATAAAGCAAACCTAAAACTCACAAATCACAGCTATTTTGCTCGACTCGTGATAATGAGATCCGATATAAATAATTGACTATCTGTCGAGTTAAGATTTAACCACACAGTAAGAAAGTGTTTGAAATAAAAAGAGTTTTGTTAATGATAGCCCTTAGGGCTGTCAGTATTAATTAATTTGATGCATTAAAATTTGTAATTTGTCTTGCGAAAATTCAGGGGGCGGTTATTAATACATAAAGTACTACTTTTTATGCATGTAATAACCTGCTAATGACAACCCTTAGGGCTGTCATTATCATTTTCCAAAAAAAATAAATAATACATAAGGGGGTTGGCAACGGATGGAAGATAGGCGAGTGGTGGGCGTGGCACCACGTTGGAACACCGCCACCTACCTTCTAGCACGAGTGGTGGCGTCGGTTTGAGTGGTCAGACCATACAAGTGAACTTGTGCGTGCGTGAGGATCGAGGCAACTAAAGGCTCTTTTTGACTGAAATTTGCAAATATAATTTTAAGTTTTAAATAAAAATGAAAAAGGCAGTGAGTGGTGGAGTAAGTGGTCGGATGCCAATAAAATTTGGATGAGTGTTGGGTGAGTGGTAGAGATGAGGTGACATAAAGTGATTGGTTGAAAGTGAGTGGTGAGTAGGGGTGAGCAAAAACCGAACCGAAAACCCAAAAACCGAAAAAACCCGAAAATCGAACGAAATCCATTGGTTTGGTTTTTGTTTTCCAAAAACTGAACGGATCGGTTCGGTTTTCGGTTTCATATGTTAAAAAACCGATCAAAAACCGAACCGAACCGAACCCATTATATTTTAATTTATTTTATATTTATATCATATTACATTTATATTTATTACTTATAATTTGTAAATATGTTAATATATTTAAATTTTTTTTTATCTTTTTAGTGTACAAATCTATATAAATTATATGTTTTAGATGAAAATGTACAATAAAATCAATTCGTTGTATAAAAGTTATATCAATTACAACACCTAAAAAGTATAATTAGTTACTAAAAAACAGATCTATATTTTAGTTTCTATATCATAATTGTTTTTGTTAACAATTGAAAATTAAATATATAACATCATAAACAAAAAAGTAATTTAAAAAAAAAAAAAAAAAAACCCCGAACAAAAACCGAAACCGATCCAAACCGAACAAAAAAACCGAACCGAACAAAAACCGAATCCAACGGTTTTGATTTTCTAAAAAACGAATTGATCGGTTAGGAGGTCGGTTTTAGCCAAAAACCGATCCAAACCGACCCATACTCACCCCTAGTGGTGAGATAAAAAATGCTCCGACCAATGCCAACGCCTTAAGTACAATATAATGAAGTTTATTGGGGGGTTGACCACCCGTGGGCCCGTCTGTTCCGGCCAATTCTACTATAATTATCAAATAATAGCTTCCCATTTTCTAGATTATATTCGCTAAAGTATAGTGATTTTATTACAAAGGTTAGTTAAATTTCATATACCAAGTAAAACTACAGGATTCCTGTTGAGGTTACTCAAGGTACGTCACGTGTTTAATTTGTCTCTAATGTAGGTGGTCTAAATTATATTCTCGATATCGTGTCAAATCTTTATTTTGTCTCTTGATATTGCAAAATGTTAATCCTATAAATATTATTTTGTTAACAGGGACAAGGGTTTAAGTTCATAGAGTGCATTGAAAAGTTGAACTTGGAAAGAAGGCATAAAGAATGGAAATCTTGTATAGGATCACTAAATTTGAACCCAAAGCCCATCTTGGATTGCTACCAAACTAGAAAGGGTATTGATGTAAGTACATTTAAGCATACTATTTAGGCATATTAATTATTTTCCAATACTCATTGTTATCCTCTTACTTTAAAATGCATCTCTTTTAAAATTTTTACAATGTGATTCTGTGTGCTTACACAAAATTTTTATGTTAGTTATTAACTTTAAAAAGGATATATGATTATCATGCCACTATGGTTAATCTTGTGGTTCAATATATATATGCAGCTTGAGCTAAAATTTGCTGATGAGACAAACCAACTGAAACCACGTCATAGATTTGTACCATGGGTTCTGGTCAATAACAACCCACTTCAAGAGGTAAATTCTCTGTTCAATTGTACCTTATTTCACCGAAAATTGACATATATAGAAGTATAAACCAACTAAAGTCTGCTATAAATAACTGTTATTATATGATCATGGTAGTATGAGATTGTATTAATTTACAAGTAAACGAAATTATATGCTGCAGGATTACCCGAATTTTGCTGCATACATCTGCAAAGCCTACAACGGACAAAACAGACCAAAAGCGTGTGAGCAACATATACTCGAGGCTAATTATGTCAAAGAGAGAAACTCCAGCGTTTGCTATCGTGGTGAAAACAGGCACTCCTCCATACCGTTCAACTATAACTTCTAGCGTACAAGTCATTGGTTGACTGATATTCAAGTATGATTGTAGTTGATCTAAAGCTAAAAAAACTTTTTTGCGCTAATTATCTGAAATCTTAGTGGAAATATATGCGTTTTAAAGTTTGAACTTTAAGTATTAACATCTCATTAGTACATTGTGGGAGATAACCACGGTAAAGCGTATACACTATACAATATGCATTAACCAGCAGGTACTTAGCATACATACATGTTGTATGTACTTTGTGACATCTTAAAAGCCATGGTGACGAATGACGATGAACGTGTCACTTCACTATAGAGGCATAAGGATTTTTGCAGGACAAGTCACCCACTCACCCTGTAAATTTTGAATATATTTTAGGGTCATTGTGTTTTAAAAGGCCATGCATACGAAATAATGATCAAGATCATACAGTCAGTAAACTGTTGTAACAAAATGGATCGCAGAAGATAGTGTTCGATGTACCTTTTTGTTTAAAGTTGTGATATTATGATCCTGCTAAACAGAGATGCAAATGTTAGAAGAATAATAAGAACTGAATGTCATACATACGGACATACCAATCATATATATCTAAATCAAATTAGGTTAAAATACAGATGAGCCTAATAAAACACATCAATCACTTTCATATATTATTCATAATAAACAAGTAAGACTATACCAAGAAAGAGTTTTCAGGGAACCAAACTGTTTGACATATTTAACTACTGATGTAGTATTTTATCTAATAAGTCAAACTATTCTTCAACACGAAAGAAAACACGTAGGATTCGTGGGCCCTGCAGGCAAGATTTGTTCATAATATCATTCCATCTTCAAGGTAATGACCAAGAAATGATTAATTAGTAGGATGTAAAATGAAAGGAAAGTTGCCCTCTGAATAAGAAATGGATAAAAAAGATTCTTGATGTAGAAATGAACAATAATATAATATCAGAAAAACACAAAACACAAGTTCTTTTCAAGGTAATACTCAAGAAATAATCAAGCAAAATGAGTGTAAAAAGAAGAGAAACTCACACTTGAAAAAGAAATGAAGTGCACGATAAAATATAATATAGGATTAAGACGAAAAATGACTTCATTAAGAAGTTTACTCGCTTCAATTTCTAAATATCTAAACCTTAATTTTAACGTTTATTATGACATTCTATCGCGTATAAAAGAACTATCATACTATGACCGTACCTCAAGAAATATATCTGTTTTTACACATAGCAATAATTAGGCTACTATGGATCAACCTTCTTGGTCAATTCCCTCTTATGACTGTCCTTCCATATTTGACGATGTATGCAGATGGTTATGTGAGAATGATGTTGATCAACAGATGGAAGAGATTTCAATTGATAGCTATATATGGGACCAAAGCGTCTCCAACAACTCAAGTGATGTGTGTGCATATGTCCCATATGAACTGCAATCATCCGTTGTACATGAAGATGATGCCATAGAAACGGAGTCATGTTTGGGACTCGAGAACTTACTCATGGCTCAAGCAGAGGCCATGGGGTTAGGACAAATAAAGCTAGCCGAGGTGATACAAAATTGTGTAAGTCAAAAGGCTAGCCCTGTGGGTTTAGCTCTTGAACGTTTAGCCCTTAACTTGTTTAAAAGCCAAGAAGAGGAGTACCTTAAACAAGAAGCAATGAAAATCTTCAAGAAAGCATTCACAACCTTCTATACAGTCTTTCCTTATGGGCGGCTTGCTCATTTCACAGCGAATTCAGTGATCACTGAAGAGGTTCCACCCTACGTCGAAACAATTCACATAGTTGACTTTGACTTATGTGAAGGAAGTCAATGGCCTCCAGTCATGGAAGCCATAGCAAAAATGCACAAATCATTGATCATCATACGTATCAAACCTAATCAAGATCACGACTCTCAATTTGAACAAACAAAGAGGCAACTTTGTAGCTTTGCAAGAAGTATTGGGCTAACTTTTAAGGTGCAGGAGATGGATATCTCACAAATTGGCACGAAAATGGAGGGAAAAGAGTTTGTGGTGTTTAACTGTATGGTTGACCTACCACATATGGGAAGGACACGAAACAGAAATGAAGTTACGGATTTCCTAAAACAAGCAAGAGCAATTTTAACCAAAAACAAAGGGATCATAACCTTTGGAGATGGAGAAGAATGCGAAAGAATGAAAAATTCTTCCGATTTTTCTTCATTTTTTAACAAGAACTTAACACACTACAAAGCACTATACGAATCAATGGAATGGGGTTTTCCAAGCAACCTTACTGAAGCAAGGATGACTATGGAGACCCTTTTTGTTGCGCCTTTTATATCATCCAAATCTTGGTTCCAAAAGTGGGAGGAACAAAGAGAACATATGGCTCTCCAAATGGGTTTCGGTCTAAAAGGACGACCAATGAGTAGAGAAAGCTTCAATGAAGCCAGGGAACTAGTGAGGGAAGGAGAAAGCCCTTATGAAATCAGAATCGAAGGTCAAAATGGGAATGAGATGGTGTTGGAATGGAAGGGTACTCCACTTGTGAGAGTTTCTGCTTGGATGTAGATAGCACTGCACAGAAACTAGGTGTTACTGAACATATATAGTCAACATACTCCTATTAAAGATTAGCTGATTTCAACTATTTTCCAATGTGGATCAGTTATTTATGTAAAATTATGTTACACCATTATAATCTGCTAAGATTGTAATAAATTGCATTTCATTTAGGATATGATCCTGCATATATGATCTGTAAATAATTATATTTCAAAGCACATACTTACATTTTTTTTAAACGAATATCCAATCAGATTGCCATTCACTCAGAAGATCTTGCTAGGAATCAAACTATCCATACGGTTAACAAGGGTAATCTTTCTCAAAACAGGTCAAGTTAAGATTCAAGAAAAAAACTGTTACGGATATGTGGGTCCCACAAACAATAACCAGTCACAATATCATTCAATCTACGAGCTATTACTCAACTCCAAGACTGAGCTGAAAACAAAAAGATAATAAAATAAACAAATATATGTGGTTAATGTTGTGTTCTGCATTTAAAAATATTCTCTCATGACTTTTATCATCGTAAATAACTGAATTGCCACAAGAAAATCATTCTTGATTTAGACATGAACGGTTATCTAATGAGATTCTGATTGATAACTTAAGAGTATACTATAGGAAAGCCATCACTAGGGGAAATTCCAAAAAAAATGAGTGAATACCAAAAATGGCTTATATGAGTAGTTAAGTTGCTTCAAATTCTATTGTTTTAAATCCTAGTTTTTGACTATCTATCGACGTCTTTCAAGTGATATAGTACTAGTGCATAATGGAAAACCCCAAACAAACATGATAAATCAAAGCCACTAGGACTCTTTGAATTTGGATTTTAAATCATCAGAAAGACAAAACTGTGATGAAAGCTGGCATTTGCTTTAGCTTCCTTGACCAACTCACTCTAAGTTTGACTGAATGGTCTAAACATGGACTTTTATATAATAAGGTTAGTGTTTGTTCATATTTAGGTCACTAATACAGCAGGTTCGTTTCTAGAACTTCCAAACCAAGGTTACCGGTTTGTTCAAGAACTTTAAGCCCAAACGGGTCAAACGGGGCGGGCACATTCATAGATGGTCAGATGGAAGCAAATTAATATATAAATTCTAAATACCATTCTGGTCTAAAATATGTTCTATGGTGTATACTCACAAGAGCAGATTTATCAAAAGGAGATGCTAGGTTAATATCTACAGGGCCTAATTCGGCAAAAGCTTACCCAAGTACTTGGAGTTGTTTTGCCGACAAGAATCTAAAGGGCAGAAAGTATTTCATCCAACCCTCAGGACTATCGATCAATAGACAAAACAAGAACTCCAAACAAAAAGATTCATAAAAAGATAAAACCCTATCAAATCAAGATATTATATTTTAAGAGAAAATATATCAGGATGGCTGCAGATATCATATATAACCAGTATATCCAAAATCCAATTTTTTAGAGTGCAAATCACATTAAACTTCATTAAAATATCACAATAAACTAATAAGATTATTACAAGAAAGAGTTTGTAAGAAACCAAAGACTGTTATGTTCTCTAAATAGAGCAAATTTCATAAATGGAGATTACAAATGACAAATTAGCATTATGGGGGGCCCTATAGACCGCAAGCAGCCATGATTTCATTCAACCAAACAAGTGAATAGACAATTACCTCAATCACTTACTACCAACAAGATTAGATAGATTAGTATATCAGAATATATACATGTACATTCTTATTGGATGAAAACATTTCCATTACTTTAAGTCCACTAGAAGTATATATTTGGGATCTTGTGATTGATCAAAACAACATATCTAAGTTGGTTAAGTCTATATCAAAGACTATATCGTTGAGCCGTACCTAAGCAAAAATGAAAGTTTGAGAGACGAGCATTTGGTACTGATATAAACCCCATGGCCTTTTCTTTTCCTAAGCATTTGGCTCTGATATATCAAAGTCTGTATCGTTGAGCCATACCTAAAGCAAAGTAACATTTCTAAATTGGTAAAGTCTATATCATAATATAATTCATTAAGTTTGCCACCAATATGAGCAAAGGAACTATGCTAGCTTAAATTTGGGCAAAGAGGAAAAGTTTGCTGCAAAGAATTGACATGCTAAAGTTTAACTTTGTTGTAAATTGTAAATTTTCTGGAAAATTGATTGATTGAGATTTTTCCAGTATAATATAAGAGTGATGGTACAGCTAACCAACCTCAAGAAAATTCCAAGCTAATAGGAAGACAAATGGTGAGGTAACTAAGTAGTTAGCTTGATTCAAATTCTACTTCTTATATCCACTTTTAACTTTTATGCTGAATTCTACTAATATAGATGATATATAAATATATCAAGAAATACGTCAATAATCATCAAACCTCAACGGTGCATAATTCTCTCTACTTGGCTGCAGAATCATCTTCAAGAAAGAAAAGAAACAGAAGATGATGCAGTCTGAGGTTCTCGTTCAAACTACTTGGCCATTTCATTCTTGTTTTGATACAGATCTTGATCATTATGAGAGTGATCACCATGAATCTCTTTCTTCAATCAGCAACTCACCTGAAAGCTCATTGATTACATCTGAGTCATATGGAAATGTAGAATATCCAGTTTTGGGTTATGATCAAATGCAACACCTCTCACCGGCTGACAATGATTCGCAGAACATAATGGATCTTGATGATGTGTGCCGATGGTTGTGTGAAGAAGACCAAGATAAGGAAGAAATTCAATCAAATGACGTTTCTGATTGTGTACTACCTGAAGAACAGTCACCCATGGAAGAACCATATGATGTCATGGAACCCGAAATGGGCCTCCAAAATCTACTAAAGGCTTATGCAGAAGCCATGGCAGTGGGACAGACAGAACTAGCACAAGTGATCATCAGATGCACAAGTGAAAGAATAAACCCCATTGGCTCAGCTTTCGAACGCATAGCCTTTAATATGTTCCAGTGTGCTGAAAATCAAGAAGAGTACTTACAACAAGAATCTACAAGAAACTTCAAGTCAGCGTTCAGAGCATTCTATGAGATCTTTCCTTATGGTCGGTTTGCTCATTTCACAGCAAATTCAGCCATCCTTGAGGCGATTCCAACCCATGTGGAGTCGATTCACATAGTTGACTTTGACTTAGGCAAAGGGAGTCAATGGCCAACATTCATAGAAGCCGTAGCACGAATGAAAAAATCATTGATCATCACAAATATCAAACTTGATCAAGATAAAAGCTCGCAATTTGAACAAACAAAGAGGCTACTTGGTAGCTTTGCAAGAAATTGTGGTCTAAATTTGGAAGTTCAAGAGATGGAATTCGCACAAATTGAAAGCGAAATGAAGGGAAGAGAATTTGTGGCCTTTAATTGTATTGTTGACCTTCCACATATGGGAAAAACAAGCAAAAGAAGTCAAGTTATGGACTTCCTAAAAGTAGCAAAAGGGTTGCTAGTGAAAAATAAAGGGATTGTAACATTTGCAGATGGAGACGAATGTGGAAGAGTTATAAATTCTTCAGATTTTTCATCATATTTCAACAAGAACTTAATACACTACAAAGCTTTATACGAATCAATGGAATGGGGTTTTCCAAGCAACCTCACTGAAGCAATGATGACTTTGGAGACCCTTTTTGTTGCGCCGTTTATATCATCCAAATCTTGGTTACAACAGTGGGACAAAGAAAGACAAAATATGGTTTTCCATATGGGTCTCGGTCTAAAAGGACGACCAATGAGCAGAGAAAGCTTCAACGAAGCTAGGCAACTGGTGAAGGATGCAGAAAGCCCATACGGGATCAAAATTGAAGGAGACAACGGGAATGAAATGGTGCTGTCGTGGAATGGAACTTCTCTTGTCAGAGTTTGTTCTTGGATGTAGATACTATGACAGCATAATAGATCTGCACAAAAACTAGTTGTATTCGTACATAATTTAAGAACTCAATATACAGATCAACTGATTCCAATTATTTTCCAATAATTCATCAGTTAACATAGGCAAAGTATGTTACTACATTGAAATGTGTTTAGACAGTAACTAACTATATATGTCTGTTAGGATACAATCCTACTTCAAAACATAAAGACATCAAGGACGACATATTACATTAAAGCAAAGGTACTAAAACTAGATGGATGATAACTAAAACAGGTTAATACATACCAGGATCTTGCAGGAAATCAAACTGTCCATATGGTTAACAAGGTTAATCACTTAATCTTTCTCGTAACGGGTCAAAAGATTATTCAAGAAAAAGAATGGTATGGATCCCACGAATGATAAGAAGACAAAACATCATTCAATCTTCAAGTTAGTACCTAATTCCACCATTGACTTGAAAATGAAAAGCATAAAATAAGTACATATATATTCATGTGGCAGAAGTTATGTTTCTACATTTGAAAATATTCCCATGACTATTACCATCATAATAGTTAAAATTTAACCATAGACATGGATAGTTATCTAATAAGATTCTTGGTTAAGAATTTCATTTAAATGTATAAGGAGTGGGGAAATTCCAAAGCACGAGAGAAGACTAATCACGATTTCTTTAAGTAGTTAACTTGCACCGAATTCTAACATTTTGAAACCCAGTTTTCATTTATCAGTCAGCCTTTTTTTCAGACGAGGAACTACAAACACACATAAGCTCAAATCGGATATGATAAATACATGGCTGTCTCCAACTGGTCGTTTTGGTATATAAAGTCTCAAACCAAAGTTGATGGGTTTGGCCGTTTTGTCAACAACTTAAGCTCAAATCGGCCATCTGAACCGTGACATCCCTAAAGGAAGCAAGTGTCATACTATGCATATAACTATTACCCAAAATTTTTGTTTAAACAAAGTGCGAATATATATAAGTAAGGTTAGTATCAGTAAGACTTAATCCAGTAGAACCTCAACAAGTATTTTGAGAATTCTTCTAAGAATTGTTCTACTAACAGTAACATCTATGCTACCTGAAGGGGATAAACGTCTCATCCGGCTCTTTATGCTACCTGACATTCGACAATAGACAAATTCTTATCATAAACAATGTACAATTAATAAGAAAAGCATTATCACAACAGAATATTATAGTTAAAGGGAGTACCAGATAACATAATAAAATGCCTGAAGATATCATTTTGAACAAGCATATCTAAAAACACACTTTGACCAACTAATTCCAATTCCATTATCCAAATCCAGAAAATGTCACAACTCACATCCATATCCATAATAAAGTAATAAGATTATAACAAGATAGAGTTTGTAGGAAACCAAAGACTTAATACCAACAAGACAAGTTATCGATCCAGGACCCCACAGACAGCAAAAGCCACAATATCATTCAACTAATAAGTGAATACCCAATTACCTCAAACACTTAATACCAACAAAAAACCACCACCAAGGTCTCCTAGTGATAAGGCATCTTGATGTCCTCACAAGAGGTCTCAAGTTCGAAATTCACTAAGTAATAATCTTGGGGGTTAAGCCACGGACATCTGAGGCAAAGACTCATCTTACCTTAGTAACTTGAACTGAAAAAATCTATATCATACACTAACTAAGCAATACATATGACATACAAAAGCTGAGTTTCCGTTGTAAAATGTAATCGTAATTTACTGAAAAAATTGATTGATTGAGATTTTTGAAGTTTAATATAAGAATGATGGCTACAGCTGACCAAACTTAAAAACTTCCAAGCTATAAAGAAAGACAAATAATGAGGTCTCTAAGTAGTTAACTTAATTCAAATTCTAATTCTAATTCTAATTCTTATATCCACTTTAACTTTTCTGTTGACTCCTATTAGACAAGATTGGTATATATACACATTAAGAACCATCACTAGAATCATCTAAACTAGAAGGCAGATAGTCCTCTCTTCTGGGCTGCAAAAACATCTTCGAGAAAAGAAAGAAAAAAAGATGATGCAGTCTGAGGTTCAAATCCAACCTTCTTGGCCTATTCATACTTATTTCAATACAAATCTTGATCATTATGCGAGTCATCACCATGAATTTCCTTCATCAATCAACAGCACCCCGGAAAACTCATTCATATCCTCAGAGTCATATGGCTATGTAGAATATCCGTTGCTGGGTTATGATCAGATGCAACAGTCTTCATCAGATACCAATGATTCACAGAACATGATGGTACTTGAAAACATGAATCGATGGTTGTGTGATGAAGATCAAGACATCGAAGAAATTCAGTTGAGTGACATTTCTGGATGTGTACCATCAGAAGAAATGTCACCCATGGAAGAAGTGAGTGATACCATGGAACTTGAATCCCAAACGGGCCTCCAAAGTTTACTAAAGGCCTATGCAGAAGCCATGGAAATGGGACAGACAGAACTTGCACAAGTTATTGTAAGTTGCATAAGTGAAAAGATATACCCCATTGGTCCAGCCATCGAACGCATAGCCTTTAATTTGTTCCAGTCTGCAGAAAATCAAGAAGAATACTTAAAACGAGAATCTGTGAGAAACTTCAAGTCGGCATTCAGAGCTTTTTACGAGATCTTTCCTTATGGAAGATTTGCCCATTTTACAGCTAATTCAGCCATCTGTGAAGCTGTTCCAACCCATGTGAAATCAGTTGACATAATTGACTTTGATCTCCTCGAAGGAAGTCAATGGCCTGTTGTGATAGAGGCCATAGCACAGCAAAGAAAATCTTTGACCATTACAAGTGTCAAACTCGAAGATCACAATTCACAGTTTGAACACATAAAGCGGGATCTTTGTAGCTTTGCGAGAACTTTTGGGCTAAACTTGAAGATACAAGATGTGGATATGGCACAAATTGTAAACAAAATGGAGGGAAAAGAATTTGTGGTCTTTAACTGTATGGTTGGCCTTCCACATATGGGAAGGACAAGAGAAACAAGTCAAGTTATGGACTTTCTAAAAATAGCAAGAGCGGTTTTAGCCAAAAACAAAGGGATCATAACCGTTGGAGATGGAGCAGGTGGCAGACTCGCAACTTCCTCAAACTATACTTCATTCTTTAATGAAAATTTGGCTCATTACAAAGCCTTATACGAGTCAATGGAGTGTGGTTTTCCAAGCTACCTCAATGAAGCAAGGACGGCTATGGAGACACTTTTTGTTGCACCTTTTATATCATCTGAATCTTGGTTTCAAAAGTGGGAGGAAGGAAGAGAAAACACGACTTCCATCAAGGGACTCGGGCTGAAAGGAAGAACAATGAGCATAAACAGCTTAAATGAAGCCCGGGAGCTGGTGAAGGAAGGGGAAAGCCCATATGGAATCAGAATCGAGGGTCAAAACGGGAACGAAATGGTGTTGAAATGGAATGCAACTCCACTAGTGAAAGTATCTGTTTGGGAATGTAACTAAAAGATTTTAGAATCTTGATACTTTAACATGGATAGTTCTAACTGTACAAAATTAGTTAGTATTATACAAACTGGATTCATAATAGATATCAATTTTACTTTATTCAATCTATATGATCTCAACAAGAATGTATGTCAGCCTAACCAATTCCGCATTATCCAAAAGTCAGTATGGCCCCAGACCAAAAACTTGAACTAGGTCAATTTATGAAACTCGAGTCAAGGCTAGGGTCAAAAACTTTTGAACGACTCGGGTAGGCTTGATTCTTATGAACGACTCAATTTATGAGACTTGAACGCACGACCAACAGGTGGCATTCCTTCCTGGCCGAGGCGATCGGCTGTTTGTGAAAACAACACCAGTGTAGGATATAAACTGTCAAATTTTGTTCTAAATTAATGTAGGGTTTAAACTTTTAAAAATATCAATGTAGGTAATATACTATCAAAAAAATATTACTTCAGTATGTAGGTAAACAAACCCTTATCAATAACAATAATAAGTACAGTAGTCCGTAATAGAAAGATTGAGAATCTAGACAATCAAATAAACGTAAAAGATAAATCAAATGAAGGAAAAAGCAAAATGAGCCAAAAAAGCAAATAAACGTCGACAGCAGGATTCGAACCTGCGCAGGCAAAGCCCAACAGATTTCGAGTCTGTCTCCTTAACCACTCGGACATATCGACCTGCTTTTTTCAGTAACTCGGTTTATATTGTCTTAAATCTTTAAATAAAGTGAGTTTGTTTTTACAACTTTACTATTTTCATTTTTTCTTGTTTTTATTTTTCCTTAATAAAAATAATAACAAGTTTAATTTATGTTTTTAGATAAAATGTCTACATTATGAATGTACGAGAGATAGTGTCCGCGCGTTACGGCGGTGAGATGATGGCGTGATAGGTCATAGGAGGTGATAAGTCATAGAATGTAATAGCTAAATGCTTTAGCCGTGCGGGCTCCGCCATCGAATTTAAAATTTTTTCAAAAGTATATCGTATGAAATCTCTAATGAAAGAGCATGAAATTTTAAAAACACGCATACAATTTTTATAATTTATCGATATACGGTTTTTGAGATAAAATATTTGAATGAATTAGATAAATAAAATGATTTATGGAGAAGAGAGAAAAAAATGAGTGATTGAGATTTGAGGAGATGGAAAAAAAATGAATGGTTATGATTCAAAGTTATTATAGGTATATTAGATAGAAATGTTTAAATTAATGAATAAGGAATAAGAGTATTTTTGATAGTTCAAATCATCTTTTCTTAAAAAAAAAAAAAACAAAATGTTTTATAAGATAGTATTAGTCTATTAGATATGGGTAAACAAAACCTTTTACCTAAAATCATTTACGAAATTCTTATATTTTTTTTTTATCATATGAGTTTTTTCAGACTCGCCATTTGAATTTTGTATACGTATAGACACAATTAGGCCATTATAAGTCGAATAAAACACATCATGTGACGCTAAAGTCATTACCTAATCAAGTAAACTAATAGAAATTTATAAAAGGGAGTTTGTTAAGGACCAATTGGAAGTTGGTTTAGTCAAACTCAAATGTAATGAGCTTATCAACTTTATTAATGTTTTCATATGAGTACTTACATGTACATTCATCCATATTTGAAGACAAAACCAATGAAAACAAATTAAAAATAATATCATATCGTATCACATCACTAATCACAAATTAAGTAATAATGCTAATATGACAAGAAATTAGAGTTTGTTAAAAACCAAACTCTTATATGATTAACATGTGTATATGTATGTTCTGAGTCAATTGGTCAGATCGTAACCATCTAAATTAATAAAGAAACATTTAGAGAATACGTGGACGGTGGACTTAATTCATAGACAGCAAAACAACCACAAGTCATTTAACATTTTCTATGTGTCATGACATGAGAACTCAAACAATAATAGGGGCTAACTTTATCCATGGTAGAAAGCCAAAAATAGATAAAAACACAACCAATGTAATACCAAAAAATTAACTGGGTTGGATCAGTGGTTGGAGCTCATGTCTCTAGAAACAGAGGTTATAGGTTCAATCTTCATGCCCAGCAAGGCTAGAGGTCCTATTCTACCTATAGTAGAACCTGGAAGCAGCCTCTCTACCTTTGGTAAGGATAAGATTGTCTACATATCAACCTCCCCCATACACCGTCGAAGACGGTATTGGGATCCAAAACCCGTAAAAAACGGCATTGGGAATTATTTTTTTTACAACCAATGTAGCTAATCAATGAAAACATAGTAGCTAATTATTTCAAATTCATGTTCATCTGTATCTATACTATTATATAAAGCATCAACCTCTTTACTTTTTTTCAAATTATAACTTTAAACTATTCAAAATAAAATTATAACTTAAACTACTCACAATAGTTCTTTATTTATTAATTTAAACATCTCTACATAATTTACCTATGATACTCTTAATAAAATAATTTAACTTAACAACATAAATCCTTTTTACTTTTAAAATAACTACATTACCACCTCTAACATAAATTACTTTAACATTTAACATCATTGTCCCCCCATCAGGCCACCACCCGTCACTGCCACCACTTTCGACATTGACACCCCCCATTGATGCCGCCGCCACCATCCTGCGCCGGCGCGCCGCCACCATAATCATCGTCGCATTGTGCGAGCATATTATCTTTTGGTCACATATTATCTTTATGTTCCATTTTTATTCGTTTTTCGTATCTAATTAAGTTGTTTAAATGTGCAAAATCGTATTTCATTAACTATAAAACATGTTATATCGTCAATTATATAAACTAGCTTTATGTTAACTTTTATCATAATTGACTCAAAAAAATAAAAATAAAATATAATTTATGATAATTTACTTCTTTTTAACATGTCATCAGATTCTACTAATTCGAAACAAACTATTAGTCCAAACCAAATTAATTAATTATGATGATCTTGCTTTCCAAAAAATTCTTGATGGTGATCTTGATACTAATATATTAGTTGTGATGGGTATCGAGGCCTACTTCAAAGAAAACTACAAAGTCATTTGAACATGATAGAAGAGGAACAATGACTTCATTTGGAAAGCTACTTGCTTCAAATTTCCAATTTTGTAACGCCAACTTTTAACTTTTTAGTTGACAATTTTCAACCAAGATGATGTATATATAAAATATATATCAAAAAAATACACAAGATCAATGATAATTCAAACCCACAAAGCTTTCTCTAAACTTGATTAACTTTGAGATCATCAATCATGGAGTTATCTGAGCTAACAACTTCTTGGCCAACTCACTCTTATTTTCGTTCAAATCTCGACCCATATGATCCAAAAATGATGAACGGTTACGACAGTAACTGTTATGACTCTTCAATTATCACCATGACCACCCCGGAAAACTCATCGATTTCATCCGTTAACTTCTCCATGGTATGTGATGATTCTAGTTATGGTCATGAAGATATACATAACCCTCCATTGGTTAACATGGAAGGAATTGATGATGTATGCAAATGGTTATACGATGATAGAAATGGTCATGGGACAGATGAGGCTTCCGTTTGTGTGGTAGAGGATGATGCCATGGAAAATGATTCTCAAACAGGAATCAAGAATCTACTCATGGCTTATGCGGATGCCAAGGGGATGGAGCATGAAGAATTAGCTAAAGTGATTGCTAAATGCTTAAGTGAAAAGGCAAATCCGATTGGTTCACCTCTAGAACGTGTAACATTTAACTTGTTCCAACAAGAAGAACATGAAGAAGAAGCATATCTTAAACAAGAATCTGTGAGAAACTTCAATCAGGCATTTAGAGCTTTCTATGATATCTTTCCTTATGGGAAGTTTGCTCATTTAATGGCGGGTTCAGCCATCATTGAAGCAGTACCAACCCATGTGGTATCGATTGTCATAATTGACTTTGACTTATGTGAAGGAAGTCAATGGCCTCCGGTCATAGAAGCCATGGCCCGGATGAAGAAATCATTGACCATCATAAGTATCAAACTCGATCAAGATCAAAACTCGCGCTTTGAAGAAACAAAGAAGCATCTTTGTAACTTTGCAAGAAGTTTAGGTCTAAATTTGAAGGTACAAGAGATGGACATGGCACAAATTTTCAATAAAATGGTTGGGAGAGAATTTGTGGCCTTCAATTGTATGGTTGGCCTTCCACATATGAGAAGCTCAAGAAATAAAACTCAAGTGATGAGCTTCCTAAGAATGGCGAAAAGGGTTTTAGCGAAAAACGAAGGGATCATAACCTTTGGAGATGGAGAAGGATATGAAAATACCAGAAATTCTTCGGACTTCTCTTCGTTTTTCAACAAGTTTTTAGCGCGCTACAAAGCACTATACGAGTCAATGGAATGGGGATTTCCTAGTTATCTTAGTGAGGCAAGGATAACTATGGAGACACTTTTTCTTGCACCTTTTGTATCATCAAACTCTTGGTTTCAAAAGTGGGAAGAACAAAGAGAAGACATGGCTTTTGATATGAACTTGCATACCGGGTATGGGTTAAAAGGCCAAAGAATGAGTCAAGAAAGCCGAAATGAGGCTAGGGAACTGGTGAAGGCGGGAGAAACTCCATATAAGATTAGAATTAAAGGAGATGATGAGAATGAAATGGTGTTGGAATGGAGAGGAACTTCATTAGTAAGGGTTTCTTCTTGGAAGTAAATAATATAAGATGAAGAATTTTCAATCAATAGTAGATATATATAGAATTATACTGTAGTTTTTATATAGATGTGTGTATATATATAAACCATTAAATCAGTACATACATACTATTACTTTGATCTTTCACTTTCCAGGATCAATCTTTCTCACAATTATAATTTGTTCACAATCTATTCAAGATTTCAAGCTTCATTAGTGATTATCATTATAGAATGCTTAAATTAACAACTATCCAGAATTGAGTTTTGTATTGAAAAATGATAATCCTCATAAAAATTAGCCTAAACTTTTACTGGCAATAGAAGAATGACTAATTTAAGTGTATCCAAGCTAAAGACTTAAAATCAACTTGCCACAATAGTAGAGGGTTCATAGGATTGTAGGAAGGATTCTGCTTGAAATACCTTCTTCACAAATTTAAGGACATATATTCAAACCATGTGTTGTACAAGTGTTGGATTGCTTATTCCAAACTTAAATTTGAGCCAAGTTTAGGTGCATGTCACCTAGGAAAAGTGAAGAAAACTAAAAGTAATTTGGGTGAGCACAAGTCCTTTTCAACATCTGTGAGGTTTTCTAAAGTTGCACTTTTTAGAAGATTTGCACGAGATGCATATAACTCCCAGCTGTTCTTTACCTATATAAAACTTTCTTCTACTTCTATTTACTAAAAGTTTCACCAATTAAGTTTCTAATCTCTTAAACCCCAAGAGCCATCATCACCATAAGCTTTTCTATTCAATGGCTACGACACGCCCGAAAGACCCAAGAAAACTGAACTTGGATGCACCGTTACTATCAACTAGACGACCCAATGGGCCAAATAATCAATCTCTTTCACGAGTAGGTTCATGGGATTCGCGCAACAGGGTTCCTTTTTCATGGGAACAAAGTGCTGGTAAGCCAAAAGACACGGGATCAACTAGAGACGTAGATGAGTTTCATGTCCCTCCTCCACGACTACCTCCTGGGAGAAAACTTCCTGAAAATGAATACGACGGTGATGATGATTTCTCAGATGCTATCGACACGTTTTCTTTGTCTGCAGCCATTGACATAGTGGAATCAGCAGAGATGGCAAAACGGAATGGAAATATGTTAGATGGTGTGAGTTTGGATTCAGGTGGCAATCAGTCTCCTACTTTTATCATCCAAAGGTTCCTTTCAGATGCTAAAGCACTTGCTATTTCATCTGGTTTACCCATTCCAAAGAACATCAGTAACCAAACTGAAAAGTATCAGCCTCGAATGATCAACACTGCACCTAAAGGATGTGGGTTAGGAATCAATAGTTTATTCCCTTGGCGTACAAAGAACAAAGTGCCATGCAGTGTTAAAAGTCCAGTCAGGGTAACTTCTGCAAGTGTTAAATCTCAATGGGGATGGAAACCAAGACCGAAGTAGTAGTAGTTAAGCAAATAAGATGTGTATTGTCTCTTTGTTAAACCAAAAACCTCATCCTCATGGTAGTAAAATGAGAGATAGAAACCATTAGATTTGACTGCAAACAAGTGGTTATTTATCTATAACTTGCTGGAATGAGTCGCAATGTAATCTTGTGGATGATTGTATGCAAAGATTTTTGTTAAGTATATGCACAAAGATACTTTTGTCGGAAATCTGTAGCCTGTTTTTGGATATTTAATTTCTCACCGGTGAAAGTAAGCAGATCTTAAACAAGTATTTATCAATTTTTATCTATTTAAGTCTAACTTAAAATACAACATCATAATAATTTTCTTATAAAAAATTCTGTAGCAATAAGTTGTTTATTTATTTAATATTTACTGTTAATTTAAGATTACTAGATCATTATCATTAGCAATTTATCCAATTACCATTATAAAATGTGATGTGCAATATCATTATCATTAGCGCTGTATTCATCACGAATTTACGACTACTTCTGATTGTTTGAGGGGCAAATTTTCTAATGAAGAATAGCATTATTATTACATTTAAAAAGAAAAAAAAAACACTTCAAAAATTCACTTTTTTCCAAGCAGATATTATAAAATTAATATGGGTTAAAGGCTTAAAGATTTGTAACATAAGAGAAAATAAAATAACATCTAGGTCGTTCTTTAAAAACCAAATTTACTGTAAAAGCTGATTGTTCAAAATTTAATCTTTAACCCCCTCAAAATAATCAGGCAATCAATATTTTACTTTACCCAACTACTAAAAAGTAGAAACTGATTACCTCAGTAATCAAAGTACTCGGTTTCATAAGGCTGTACATCTTATCAAGAACTCCTGACTTTAACCAATGTACAAGTACGTAAGCACTTAGTACAGCATACAAGCAGAAATTCCTAGTCTTCAAAACGGTTGCTTGCCCGCCTAGCAGCTGAAACACAGGTTGACTTGTCTAGTCGTCTTTTCTCAATGCTCTTACATCTGCCAATAGTTGTACCACAATCACATTCACATTTTTTCAAAGAATACTGACGACACTCACGGACCCACAAACGAAACTGATGACCAAGAAAAGAAACAGGATAAAGCATCTATATTTTCATTTGATATATTTCGGCCATTACAAAACTTTAGCCAATACAAACAGGGAATAGAATATATATTTTCATTTAAAAATAAACTGCAAGTATCTTGGACTCCAATTGTAGCCATTGATATTTTGCACAAAACCCTCGTATTTGCAATATTGACGAGTACAGCCAAAAAAAAAAGAGATTTATTACGACTCAAATACTTCCCACTCTTGAGTCACCTTTGAAGATTGCAATGAAGATTCACTTGAAGCTGTTTCAGGGGTCTCGACACTTAGCTTGGAGTTTACTGTCTTAAGATCATCCAGTTTATCAACAAGGGCTTGCACACGACGCACCTGGAGCAATTTAATGTTAAAAGTATCCTTTAATTTAAAGCCCAATCAAAATTAATGTTAACAGGATAAAAAATAAAGACAATATGCTGGCTCCTAATCTTTAAGTTTAACAATTGATATGCAACACACAAGACAAATTCTAAATTTGTATATAGGATAGCTGAAAAGCTAAAAAAATATGCTGCATATTAGATTAAATTACTAATACATACACAAAGTTGAACATTGAACTATTTGAGAGAGAAGGAATGTACGAAAAACTAAAAAACTAACAGAATGGAGCTATTGCTTTACTCCCGTTGAAAACAGTCGGAAACATGGGATGAACAAGTTTATTTCCTTGTCTAACAAAAAAAGAGAAGATGATATACTTGACCAAAAGACGCTTAGAAATGCATAACTAGAAAGATGGAGATGAGTAAATTTAGAACTGACAGGCCCTTACAAATATGTCTTCCGAATCAAAAACATATAGATTTAACTTTATTGCACCGACACTCTCTTTACCCAAACAATGATAATCTAGATTGTTCGGGAACAAATTTACACGTTACTTGTTTTCATATAAATGAACTGAAATTCCCTTTTATGCTTACAAGGGTAAGACAATTAACCAGAGCTTCGCTCAGACAACAGTACACAATCCAGGTGAATGTCTTTTTTACAGGACGCAATTTCAACCCATCTACTTATAATATGGGGTAGACCAGGAGATGCTATATCTCTGGAAAGGAAACACCTCGAATTGTTCTGACGCTCAAAAGTTATGTATTTTTTACTTTGGTAATGATAGTGTGTTATTGATACACTAACTGTTCATACAAAAGATTTTAAAAACAAGTGTTAGGTGTCGACCCGGCCTAACTTGTACAGCAATTTCCATTTAACGCATTACCCGGCCCGTCTGACCAATCACCAGTTTGACACACTGCCCCGCCTGTCTAACCAGTCTATCTGCCCATCCAATATTTTCCAATATCCACAATGCTATTTAGGGATGAGCAAAAGACCTGGAAACCCGCGCCCGACCTGGAACCAACCCAAACCGACTCGCCCAACGCCCTAAAGGGCCGGGTCACGGGTCACGTTTTTAGTGCATTTCCGGGTCACGGGTTGGACGGGTCGGGTGAAGCCAAAAACTGACAAATTGTGAAGCAAACCCGCGACCCGTCCGAACCCGACCCGAACCTTCACAGGATGGGTCACAGTTCCATTTTTCATGCTCTTGCGGGTCACGGGTCATCCTGGTTCGGGCCAGGTCGGGTTTCGACCCGTACACATCCCTAACTCTATTTAATAATTTTGTGCTAATATATACCAATCAAGCAATAACAAAAAAAAAAAATAAAGAGGTTCCAAATCAATTGTAAGAACTAACCTCCAACTTTCTTTGTGTTCTCCCCTCTCCTTGAGCATCAATTTCATCCAATTTCAGCAACTGTCTCATGAGCATCTCAGTTAAAAAAACAAAATCTTTATCAGCAACCTGTGTCCCAGAGCTAACTACAGCCTCTAAACTTGCCACCTTCAATAAGAGAAAGAATCAACAATTCAACATCTGGCAATTATTAGGCTAAAAAGAATATGATTAACTTTTGAAACCATCAATATTGCAAAAATACAAAAGAAACCCTACACTTTGCATGAACAGTTTCGAGAATAAGTGTCAAGCATGATAAGTTTCTCAACGATAAACAATTATTTCCCGAGGCAGAAGTTAGTTTATTAAGGCAGGCCATAACAATTTTGAATAGCCGTGGGTGTTTAAATTTACATTTGGAAGATATGAAATACCTAGTTTATGATGTCTACTATATAAGAAAACATGTACTAAATATTGTTTCAATGTGCTTCTGTATTATAAAGTTAGAAAGTTACGATAATCAGATATTTAACTATTTGTCAAAAATAATAATCAACTATTTGATAAAAAATAAATTGACCAAAAGAGAGATCACTGTATAATGTAGAAACTTGGACTTTTGATAACTTAATATTGATATTATGTCAAAAACTCTAGTAACTACACTAATGATGGAAATTATTCTAGAAGGCATAAGCAGGACAGATAATTAGATAAATACATAAATTCCCAAAATCACACTCATAATCAAATCACCATACCCAACTACCAAAAATGGCTTTACCTGTTCTGCGAATTCATCGTTCTCCTTCCTTACTAGACTAACAGCCTCAACCCCTCTAGATATCTCTTCAACTTTTTCCTCTATTTCTTCATCCTTTACAATATCCACTTCTTTACCAAGTGGTTTCTCCATCACTATCACCTTCGTATTGTCCTTCACACCTGCCATGTCCAAGCCTTCTTGGTCATCTTTTTCCTTTCCTCTGAATAACAAGTTTTGCACTTCAGGATCTAACCCAGTTGTTTTAGCAATCACGTTCTTCAAATCAGCTTTACAAACAAAAAGATTTTTGATAAGTATAAGCAATTAAAAATATAAGAAACCATATAGAGGAATTGTTGAAACATTTTCTAAAGAGCCACTAATGTCTACTATCATAGTAACCATTATGCAAAATTACCTCAAGGGTACATGCACAAAGACATCTGGAGCGTTAAGATTATAAAGTTGTGAGGTTTTAAGGCCTTCTTTCTTTTTGGAAAAACAGCTATCAATTCTCATTAGACAACCAGTGCTAAAAAAATATTGTAGATCAGTTATGATTTGCCTCTTACTGGATAGAATAAAATAAAAGTAGCATGTCCTATAAGGCCATAACTACCTTTTTGTAATTCGAGGAGAACATTGGAACATTAAGTCACATAAACCCAAAGAAAATTTGAGAAGCGAGATAATACCATTTTAAATTACTCACAAACTGATCTTGTAAAAAGAGACAGTGCTATACCTATTGAACTTAAGGAGGAAGCTTAGAAAAAACACAGCTTATAAGCTACTCAGTATGTTGTATCCAAAGAAAATGCAAGAGACAGTATCTGGATTTGTTTCGGCTTATTTCATATGAGCAGAAGCTCTTACATATAAGCTGCTCCAACACTGCTTATTAAACACTCATACAAGTAAATAGAAGTATAGTGTGTGGTTATATTAACACAAACAAGAGTGCTTATTACTTTAACAGATCACAATAAGGAGTGTTTGGATCATCTTATTTTAGCTTATTTGGCTTTAAAAGATAAGTCCTGTTTTTATGACTCATTTTTAGAGTTACAAGCTTATCATGACTTGCAATTGCAATATGAGCTGATAAGTCCAAAAATAAGCCACAAAAATGCGGTTATCAAACACAAGTCAAAATCAAAATAAGCTTGAAAATAAATATCAAAATTGCAACGAATCGTTTATATCCAGCCTCCAACCTACTATCTCTTATTCTACGTATCAAATTTTCACACAGTACTACTGCATATATCCGACCTCCTATAACTTATAAACCACTTGTGTAACACCGATTTCAATGATCCAACAACTTACATGACTGCCACATCGTTAAAAAGCACCGGCTACCTAATATACAGGTAACTGGATACATACAATTGCAAAACATAACAAACTATATACGTTTTCGTGTATCCTAACTTGTCGCGTCCTGGTATCGTGCGTATCCGACTTCTAAACTATCTATCACTATATATATATATATGATCTCTAATAACTTATAACCCACTCGTTTATCACCGATTTCAATAACGCAACAACTTACATGACTGCCACATCAGAAACTCCATAATACACACAATAGCAAAATGTAAACTATATATACATTTTGAAGTACTTAACCTAATATATAAACATAATTTTAAAACTAATTTTAATTTATTTCACATAATAATATAATATAACAAATGAGATTTGATAAATAAAAAAGGAAGTAATTATATACCGAAAGTGGATTGAGGAGAGATGAGGACGTCGAAGTCGTTTGAACCATAAGATACTTTGACTTTGATGTTGCCGGAACCGCCGTCTTCAGCTCCGGCAACCGTAGAGGCGGTGGCTTCACCGTTATCTTCCATCGCCGAATGAAGAGTAAAATTACTGTGTGTTGGTGAAGTTGGAAATTATTAGGGTTTGAGATAGATATAGGTCGGAATGTATGTATAGGTGATGTGTTTTATTTCTTTGCTAATTTTATTCAGCGGGTGAAAGTAAAAATTGTAGGTAGGGCCGTAGGACTGTAGGAGTGTCCAACTGTCCATAACTATTTGTTATCTGAATTTTGGAATTTGATTTGATTTTTATTCACACTAGAAGGTATCCGTACGTTGTAACGGCGATGGTTTATAACTTTTGAGATGTTGTACGATAATACAATTTGTTTATGATACTTTCATGAGATGTGATGATGAGACATCTAACCGTGATTATCCTTCTAAATATAAGTCTTGGATTATATACAAAAAAATAATAAGGTGCAAAAACTAATCATTCTAAATATATTTGTCAGGGTTAGTTTGATAATATTGAAAAAATGACTGAATTTCATAAAATAGAGAGTCAATATATTTTATAAGGGATTACATAAATCAAATTATTTTTCGAAGAAAAAATCCATATTTTTTCATTCCATTGATCACCTTTTATTTTTAAAAGTTTTATTTTTAAACTTTGACACAAATATATATATCTATACTACCTACATAAACAATCTACCCCCTTCCCCATTCAATTCTCTACCTTTGAATTACCTATATACCCTCTATATTTAAACTACCTCCACACACCTTATCCCTGAAATTCCGAAATTACCCTTAATAAAAAAAACCCTACAATTACCTAAAACCTCTATTGTTATAAAATCTTCATTAACTCTAAAATTATTGCTGAAGGTATTGCTACAGATAAGAAAAAAACATCTTAATTGTCATAGATTATATTACAAAATGTTTAAACAATAATTACCTTTTTATAACTCATGAAATTACGAACCAATTATGTCCTTTGTATATTCGTATTAAATTTTAATCATTGATTATTTATTTTTTTAATTGTCTTGTTTCCTCCCCTACAATTGTAAATTTGTATGTGGTTATTTTTCATGGTTAATGTTTGCACTTCATTATTTTTTGCACCTAATACGCGGCTTATTTTTAGAATGATATATACGGTTAGATCCGGCATTGACGCATCTCATGAAAGTAAACTGCACGCTATAAACTGTTACGGTGTCTAAAACATTATAGACCGTCGCCGCTGCAACGCGCGGGCACACTCTAATATATATATATATATATATATATTATGTTATATAAAGAACGTAATAAAGTTTATACCAACGAAAACAGTTTTAAAAAAAAAAAATTCAAATAACTTTAAACAAATATTATCAAACGATACAAACTTAATTAATGTCAAAGTTTATTAACGTTTATGTTAAAATAAACTTAATTAACCCTTTAATATGTTACGTAGAAAACTAAAATACCAAATATAACATTTATATTATTCAAATAAATTTGTTTTTTTTGGTAAATATCAAATTCTTAACATAACAGTAAGCATGTTTATTAACCTTAAATAATAACAAAGTTTATATATAAATTAGTTTTAAAACAAAAACTAAAAATATTTATACAAGATCTATTTTTATAACTAAAATCTTAAAATATACATATATTTACTAATTAGGGGTATGACGATTGGACAATGTTTGTTGAAATCACTTAAATTAAATCAAAAAAGATTTCAAAATGTTAATTGTAAAATTGGTTATTGTGGTTTTACCAATTTAATAATCAAGGTCCTCTTTTGAGTTCCCTAGCAATAGGGGTCCTTTTTTGTGTTGTAAAGGATGACGATATTGCCCTGCATGTGATGACCTCATAAAGATTTAACAACCCTCTCTAACGTTTTTATTAAAAAGAATGGAAAAATGATCCGTATTGCAGATTTTACCTAAACTTAAATACTGTCACATTAAAAAAAGTTACATATTAAATCTTTAAATTTGATAAACATACATAACCTCCTTAAATTTTACGCTTTACCTAACCGTTGCCTTAAAAGAAAACCAAACAATGTTGCAATCAACTCAAAATAAAAAGGAAAGAAACCTTATACAAATACAAACTTCCCTTGGTACCCAAATGGCGGTTATAGCCGGGTTTGATACTTGAAAACGGGTTATATTTACCCATCCCCCCTTAATTACAAACTGATTCACAAAACAAATCCTTCTTCGTCCCTCTTCTTGAAATCTGTTATTCGTATCAACAGGTATGTATCCCTCTACATATATATTATTTACATAATATTTTTTATAGACTTGTTGTAATTTGTTAATTCTTTGTTTCTCAATTTCTTCCCCCTTATAAAAATTAGGGTTTTTTATACTTATTTCATAAAAAGAAAGCGATTAATTCTGGGAACTTAAGAAATTTATCTGCTTGTTTTGAATTTTGCTATCAGACTGTGTTTTTGAATAATAATAATAATAATAGAAGGCAGACTTTATGTTCATATGGATTCAGGAATTCGTTTAAATGCAAAACTGTTTTGACTCGTTACGCAGCCTGACCTTTTCGTTAGGCTGATATTCCTACAATTTATAGTATCTGTATATCTATATCTATATATATTGGTAGATTGCTTTTCTGTATGTTTCCTGTTCCAAATTTTAAGTTTAAGGTTCTTACTAGTACAACATTCCGGATACATAGGTTTGTTTGTGTGTAAGTGTTTCTAGATGGTTCAAAGTACCGTAGGCAATGATTAGTAAAATTCGATATTCATTGGGTTATGCGTGGTTTTTTTCCGTAGGATACAAAGAAAGATGATTATTCTTGCACCTGGCTGGTCTCTTGCATCCTTAATATGTTCCTAAATTGGGCGTTCCTCGCATTTTTTAGCAAAGACGTGCAAGTATTGGGTTATAGATGGGTCAATTTCGTAGGATACGTGAAGAAAAATGGTGTTTTTTTGCACCTAGCTGGTTCTTTATTAGCAAATGCGTTCCTGGCGTTTTTAACCCAATATGTGTGTATTTTAGGAAATCCAGAGATTTATAGGAAAACCAGAACCCTTTTTGATCTGATTTGGATTCTACAGCTAATAGTATTTGTATCCATCTTGGTTATAATTAAGTACTTACTTGTCTGTTTTCTGTTCAGATTTCAGAGTTCTGACATTCTTACTGATGATTTTGTTGCAGCCTTGCAGGTTTGTTCTCTGAAAAATCATGGAGGAAGACCAAGAAAGGGAGAGATTTGGAATGGAGAACGATTATGAAGATGGTCAGTGGATTGGTGGTGAATTTTATGGGAAGCGCAAGGAAAAACGCCATCAAAGCAAAGATGATGTTCTCTATGGTATATTTGCTTCTGGTGATAGTGATAGTGATTCTGAAGGTGGCTATGGTAAGAAAAAACGGAGAAAAGGTTTGTCTAGGAAACAAGATCTTACCAAGCCACTAAATTTCGTTTCTAGTGGTGTTGTGATGCCAATTCAAGAAATTGATCAGATTTCCAAAGCAGAAAATGAAAGAGAGGATCAAGATGATGGTCAACGACCTGGTTTAGGTCTAGGGGCATCTGGTCCAGGGCTCGGTTTTAATGGGTCTAAAGAAGCAGATGTCGATGACACTGAGATTGACTTTCTTCCTACTGCGTTTGGCAAGAAGATCAAAGAAGGTGCTCTTCAGAGGCGTCAGAAGGAACTAGAGAAATTCATGTTAAACAAAAAGTCGTCTCAAGTAAAATTGGGAGGTAGAGAAGCAAAAGATGATGGAAATGTAGGTGTTTTCGAAAAGCACACAAAAGGAATCGGGCTGAAATTACTTATGAAAATGGGATATGGAGGTGCTGGCTTAGGGAAAAATGCACAAGGTATTGTAGCTCCAATTGAAGCGAAGTTGCGTCCCAAGCAAATGGGAATAGGGTTCAACGACTACAAAGAGGCATCTAACATTCCAGCATTACAAGAACCATTAGAAGAACATAAGGGTCCGACTCAACCTCTTGGGATTCAATCGAAAGAGAAGACATGGGCAAAGCAAGGTCGGTCAAAAAAGAAGAAGAAAGACTATGTAACTGCAGAGGAGTTGCTGGTTAAGAAACAAGAACAGGGATTTGATGTAGTTCAGACAGTGCTTGATATGAGAGGCCCACAGGTTCGGGTTCTGACAAATTTAGAGAATTTGAATGCTGAAGAGAAATCAAGAGAGAATAATATCCCAATGCCTGAGCTACAACATAATGTGAGACTAATACTTGATATGGCTGAACTTGATATACAGAAAATCGACCAGGATTTGAGAAATGAAAGGGAGACGGTTGTCACTTTGCAGAAAGAGAGAGAAAAACTTGAAGTGGATGCTAATCGGCAAAAAAGGCAGCTTGATAGTATGGAAGAAATTATAAATGTGCTAGAACGACTGGATAAAGAGAGCCATTTGGGAACATTGACTCTTGAGTCGCTTGCTAAGTCATTTGGGAACCTGCAAAAGCGATTTCCTGATGAGTACAAGCTAGGTAGCTTGTCTACGATTGCATGTTCATTTGCTTTGCCTCTGTTCTTCAGAGAATTTCAAGGGTGGGACCCGCTGAAAAACCCAGAAAACCACTTGAGTGTTTTATCATTTTGGAAAGATTTGTTGCATGGGGACGAGATATTTGATTCTCCCTACACTCAGCTTTTCATGGAAGTCGTTTTTCCGGCTGTAAGGATATCCAGTACCAACACGTGGCAAGCTAAACAGCCTGAACCATTGCTGAAGTTTCTTGATTGTTGGGAACAGTTACTACCTCCCTCGGCTCTTCAAACTATACTTGACCACATTGTCATGCCAAAGTTATCGGCTGCAGTTGACTCATGGGACCCACGTCGGGATACGGTCCCCATACATTTCTGGGTTCATCCATGGCTACCATTACTGGGTCAAAAGCTTGAGACTCTGCATCATACTATACGGGCCCGACTCGAAAGTGTTCTTCATGCTTGGCATCCAAGTGATGTGTCGGCTTACACGATATTATCACCTTGGAAACCTGTTTTTGATCCGGGAAGCTGGGAACAGATAATGGTTCGGTTTATCATTCCCAAGCTGTTGGCTGTCATGCATGAATTTCAAGTCAATCCAGCTGACCAGAAGCTTGACCAGTTCTATTGGGTCATGAGATGGGCTGATGTCATTCCTGCTCACCATATGATTCATATAATGGATGTGTTCTTCAACAAATGGCAACAAGTTTTGTATCAATGGTTATGTTCAAAACCAAATTTTCAGGAAGTTACGAATTGGTTTTTGGGTTGGAAGGATCTTATTCCGGCCGAGCTGTTATCTAATGAACATGTACGACTGCAGCTCAATAACAGTCTAGAAATGATGAACCAGGCAGCTGAGGGTTTGGAGGTGGTTCAACCGGGTGTGAGAGAAAACATTAGCTTCTTGAAAGCACGTGAACAGCGGCAGTTTGAAGCCCAGAGGGCAGCTGCTCAGGCTGCAAAGTTCCAGCAACGGGTTCCTGCAGGTTTTAATGCAGCCCAATTGGATGATATGGGTAGTGGTGGTGACATGAGCTTGAAAGATGTAATTGAAGTTCATGCACAACATAATAATTTGCTATTTAAGCCCAAACCAGGAAGAATGCAAGATGGTCATCAGGTATACGGGTTTGGAAACATTAGTATTATCATCGACTCCTTAAATCAGAAGGTGTTTGCTCAAGTTGAAGATAGATGGACTCTTGTAAGCCTTGAGCAGTTAGTGAAGCTGGAAAAGAACTCGATATTGAGAAGGCGATAAGATTTGAAGCTTTGAGGTGATTTTAAAGCTATGTTAGCTTATCTTGATAACCTTTTTGACATTAAAGACTGTGTCATATTCTATGATATTGTTTCACGCGATTATGAATTTTGATTTGATAGGGTTGCCGGGTCAAAGCACATTATGCAATTATGTATGATGAAGTTAAGATTTTTGACCTAAATTTGTAGAACAAGAACTTGTATGAACAAAAAGATCTCCCTGTTTGTATTTGGTATTTTGGTGAGATATAAAACGAGTGATGGGATAAAGTACTATTTATATTGTAAGTAGGATTTCTTAAGAAATTTAGCAAAAACTTTAAGTAATTATATTCTAGTTGTTGATCACAAGAAGATTGTTCAATTCTAGCTGTTGGGTCATGAGATGGACTAATTATGTCATTGGTCATGTAAACATATGATTGTTGATTCATATAATGATGGATGTGTTTTTTTAACAAGTGTATCAAATTAGTGATAATGGCCATCATCGTTCATCAAGACAGGATGGAGAAGAAGTTATATTAAAGAATCTGTCATATCGTCGACTTTGACCATTAAAATTATTGTTTGTGTTTTATAATACTTGACGAAAGTCATATGAATATAAAATACATTTAAAACTTAATCAATTCATATATATTACATTATTTATTACATAATAAAATTAAAAATCTAAACAGTCAGAGTTAAATAAGAAAGATCCAAAATATTTATGATATTTAAATCGGGATGGAGGTATACTTTTGCTTCCTATCTGAATGTTTATTTTTCCTTTATAGAGAGAAGTATTTCCAACGTATTTTTCTTGAGTTTTAGAAGGTCATGGAGTATGAGTTTGAAACAAATTATTCAAGGACATCAAGTATATTCATTAACATTAGTAAAAACATATGGCTCAAGTTAAAGAAGATCGATGGTTTCTGTATCTAAAAAAATGGGATTCTGATGTAGAATTGACTAAATGTCTAAATGTATTGAATCTTATTTATACCCCAACTGTTAAGCATTTAACTAAAACTTAATTAAGTGGTCCTTTAACATACATATAGTAGAAAGAGTACTACTACATATACACGCTTTTCAAGATGATGACAGACGGATGACAAGGTCTAAAGCAACCATCTACATAAACAAAAACAAACGATACGCAACACCCGCAATGTAGTTTTGATCAATTAATATATGGCCACCAAAACAGCTTCTCCAAGTACATGCCCATCAATTGCCTCTAGTAGCTTCTCCTTCGTCACCTATATTGATGAACATATAACCAATTATTTAGACATGTAGTAGTATATATGAGTACTTGATAATGTTTACGAATATGCTTTATTGTAAGAAAATTAAGTAAATGCATAGAAATTAGCATAATATTAATAAAACAAACACATGTAAACAAAAAATGAAAAATGTACTATATATACCTTATTCCCCAAATCAATTTCATCATCCAATGCATAGAGTTTGAACTCAAACCGATGTCCCGCTGATGGCATTGTTGGGCAACGCCATCCTGGTACCTTACAATCGTTATTCCCTTCTTTAATTTTAGCATAATCGCTTCCCGTTTTGTCCTCTTTGCCTGAAAACCCCTCAGGTAGTCCTTTCAAGTTCGGTGGTATACTGATCACCACCCACAAGGTCCATGGAACAAGCGAGCTATTTGGTTCCGTTTCATCTATATCTTCCACCACTAGTGCTAATGTTTTAGCCTCATTTGGGACATTATACCATTCCAAGGGTGGTGATATTCCACTTTTTGCACCTGCCATGGAGATATCCAACAACAATGAACATATCAATTAAGTTGTCGAACTATAATTAATTGATGTTCTTGGTAACTTTCAAAAAATAATACTAAATAATTAATGGTCTTGCTGCACTATTGTTAGGTCGGAAGTTCGGAACTCACGATGGTCATGTCCAATAATTAATGGTCTTGCTGCACTATATGTTGGTAACATTTTGTTATGAGTCATTAAAAGATTCAAAGTTCCAAGTAATGTTGCAAATAAAGGGTTTAGCGTGCCATATGTCTTGTAACATTAGTTGAACATTGTTAAAAGTTACTCGTATCACTCTAGCTAAGATATTCACTACAACAATGTACAAATTTACCAATATATTAAAAGAAAATTTAAGCATTTCTAAAGCAACATGTAGACTTTTGTTTAATGGACACGTAATTTTTGATGGGGAAATTAATGGGTATACTTATAGGAATTTCACACGTATAATTTCAATAAAAAAGATAATTGCTATATAGTGTAGAAAAGTAGAAACCTAATCAATTAATTTCTTTACGAAAACTTCATAACATAATCAATTCATTTATTAATTTATTATATGTTGCACTAAACATTGTAATATCTAATAATATCATATCAAAAGCTCGCTGACTGATTACAGTTATCTATATCATGTTCATTACATTGTTCTTTAAAGTATAAAAATAAAAAATTAAGGTATTTGAGACAAAATATGAACATTTAAAATGTATATATCATGTATGTAGCTAGTATGTGTACCTTGACCTTCACTTGTGTATTTTCGTGGCAGCCTGCCTTCATGGTCTATGCCAGATGATGCTAGCCTAAACTCATCACTTGCATTTGCCATTTTTTTTGCACCTCGATTAAAAATTATTATTTCAACTTTCCTGATAGTTTTCTCCTTGTTTTTTTGCTAATCTTTTTCTTGGATATATGAATATGTATGTTTTGTGACGATTTTATAGAATTTGTAGAAGATCGATGTTGGGATATTTTAAATTGTCGACAGGTGTGTGGAATCAAGAGTGGTAGTGTTCTGGAGAACCTTACTGGCATGTCGACGTCTTTTTATATATATCTTTCTTATGAAGCAGGCATGTCGACACACTTTTCCTTTTCAATCTGTTGTCGTTTTCAAGTTTCTATCTTAATAGAATATGCCGTTTAGTCAATTATCTACTTTTCTAAACAAGATATCTCTTAACTCTTGTCACCTATAGTACGTATATTGTTTGATATTTGTATTTATGAAAATTATTTATATGTACGAGAGATAGTGCTCGTACGTTGCAGCGGTGAGATGGTGATAGATAAAATCATAGAGTATGATAGTCAAATTCTTAACCGTACGGACTCTGCCCTCGAATTTAATTCTTCAAAAGTATATCGAATGACATCTCTAATGAAATTAAGAGCATAAATTTTAAAAACACCCATACAATTTTTATAATTTATCGAATATACGGTTTTTGAGATAAAAGATTTTGAATGAATTAGAGGAATAAAATGATTTATGGAGGAGAGAGAAAAAAATGAGTGGTTGAGATTTGAGGAGAGGGGAAAATGAATGGTTGAGATTTAAGGGTGTTATAGGTATATTAGGTAGAGATGTTTTAAATTACTTCCTCTGTGTCATTTTAATTGTCTTATTTTGACTTGTCAAGTTTTTTTCTTCCAATTTTGACCGTAAATATCTTTGTTTGTATTATATATTAGTTGATCAAAGTTATATCAATAAAAAATACATTTAAAACTCAATCAATTCATATATGTTATATTAAGTGTTACATTACATAACCAAAAATATTTACAGTCAAAGTTGAAAGAAAAACACTCAAAAAGTTAAACTATGATACTTAATATGAGACAGAGAAGTAGTAAATAAAGAAGGGTAACTTAGGTAATGAGATTTAAAAAAAGCAAATCTATAATACTATCTATATAAACAAACTCCCTCCCTCAAAATTTAACACTCTACCTTTAAAATCTCTAATTTACCCTTTTAATCTATATTAACATCAAACACTTTATCCCTAAAATTCCAAAAATACCCTTAAAAAAAACTCTTACGCATGTCTCTTCCCTTCCCTGCAGTTGTTCACATAGTATACCAAAAAAACACACATGTGTTACTAAATTTAATAATAAATCAACGTAAAAATCGCTCACTCTAAAACAACAACGGCGGTTTGCACTTTCAGCCGGACTAAGAAACACTTGAGTTGAATCATACATTCATGTAATAACACACTACCATTACTTAACTAACGTTTTTTTCCTATATCTCGCCGCATAGCGCGGGTACAAGGCTAGTTGTTTTATAAGATAATATTAGATATATATTTTAGGAAAAGAGTACGTTTGTGCGGAATCTGTTCTTAACTTGAGTTATCAAAAAATAATACAAGGCACGTGGAATTTGGAATGTAATCCGTTGTAGATAAGAGATGGACCCATCATTTTTTATTTTTTAACAGTTAGTCGGTATTCGACATCAAGGAACACCTCATCATATAATAATGAAGCCATGCATGTACTCTAGACTACGAGATGTAGACTATAAGCCATTACAGGTGATTTAGGGGAAAAAAAACCCACGGATTTGTCACTCATAAGAATCGAACCGAAGACTTGTGAGAAAAATTAAAGATGCATCTGTCCGTTCAGATAACTTCATTTGCCCGGACCCATCAATTTTACTAACAAAGACTAAGTTTATTTTTTCTTTTTTTTTTCATTTATATATTTTATATTAATACTCATATAATGTACGGATTAATTATATATATTCACGGTTGGTTTTCTATAATAATAAAAAAAAAAAAGTTTAAAGATAATTGATCACATGCATTTGACCACTTCAATGATAACTTAATAGTGACAAACATATATCAAGATTCAATATTACCTTTGAGATTCGTAATTCTATCACTTAATCGAAACATATAATGTAAAACAAACTTCGCATCATTTCATGTTTCATTATACTAATAGATGAGTAATAAATAGATAATCAGTAATATTAGTTTAAAAGTTAAAATATAAATATGTTTTTAACTTATGGAATTTTTTTTATACAAGTTGCAAACTAATAACTATTCAAAATGGATGGTATTTCAACCACGATAATCTTGGTTGGTGTCAAATCCGATAATGATTCTTTCGATTCGTATTAGAGTGATGACCCCTATTTCACTAATAGCTGGGAAGGGAATACGTTCTCTAATCGGCATGTATTAACCATTTTCTATTCTTCGAATGAAATCTCGAGATTTAAGAGAAGATGGATCAGGTCTTTTATTAAAAGGTGGACCTTGAAGCAATCATTGTCATTGTGGATTTGGGGGTTCTAAACCAGAGGACAGGCAGCGAAAGAAGAGAAGCTTACTCTATTCCAGAAGCAGGAATATCAGGACGGAGATGAAAGGAGTCTTGCATTAGTAAAGGAAAAAATTAAAATTACTATCGAAAATAATAATGATGATGAAAATCCATATTAATTTAAAGTTCAATTATATATGGTATCTTAAAAAATAACATTTTTCAATATAAATTGAAAGGGATGTGTGTCGTTTAAAGATAGAAAATTTTCATTCCTGTTTAAATTTATATATAAATATATTTCAAATGTATATGTAGAATTTTTTTAATTTCCCAATTAATTGAGAAAAAATTTTATATATACCCATATAACCTTTACATTTTTATAAGAGTTTAATACTCTTACCTTCTAAAAAAGTTACAAAAAAATTAGACTAAACACGACCCATTTATTAAATACTTGCTTACTCAATTTATCATTAACGACGAATTAATATACCCTTTAAACCTTATTAACTAATTTACATTTTGGGCCTTATTTTTTAACATATTTTCACTATCACCACCTGTATTCACCGTCACCAATTCTCGACTAACAACCATCATCACATTACGCGGGTAGCATGCTAGTATATCATTATATTTACTACAGAGTTTTTTTTTTTTCAATTCATTGTATACCTTTTATTAAAAAAATTCAGTTATATTTTGTCAAATTCTTGAATAAATGTTTTCTGTTACAACTACCGTTAGCTTTGCTTGGACATATGTCATATATTCATGTAAATATATATATGTATGTATAGAGTTTTGTATTTTGAGAACCATTTTTTTTAAGAACTATGAGAACTCTTAACATATATGTTTGTTTATATGTTTTTTTTGTTCATTAACATGTGAAATAATATAAAAAATGTTTTTTTTTTCATTAACATGTGAAATAATATAAAAATGTATGTTGTAGAAGAAATTTTTTGAAGAAACTTTCAAAAGTAGCCTTTTGTAAACTTATGAATGAATTTGTTCACGTTTTCTGTTCACATATGACAAATGACTATAAATAAGGTTTTGAAATTTTTTTTCTTAAGCAATATATATTTTTATAACGTTTCACATGTTAATGAAAAAAAACATATAATCCAGTATAAAATTTAAAAATTCTCACCGTTTTTAAAAAAAATGAATTCTCAAAATAAAAATATCATATATATATATATATGATCCTAATCATATAAATGTACAGTACGTGTACGTGCTTTCCAACAATTAGCAACAAGCTAGTTGTGTATACTGAAGATCGACGACCGAATGGTGGACAAGCAATGAGTTGGCATGTATCCCAGATGAGTTTTGTCCAATGAACATATATATATATACGGTAGTACTGGCTTATAACATATATAGGTTGCAACATGTAAACACTAGGAACTGGCTGAGGCTGTAGATGGTCCAGACGAATATAGGATATAGAAGGTCGTGGAGTACAATTCAGTTTGGAAGAAATTATACAAGTTCATAAGCCGCAATGAGGAAGAATGCAAGCTAGATGGTAATCAAGTATATATATTCATTAATTCACGTACATTAGTAATTTCGTACCATCATCTATATATATAGCTCAAATTGAAGTAGATAGATAGTCCCTCGCTCGTAACCCTTAATAAAAACGTACAACTATATATTAGAGCTACACAAAAGTTTGGTTAATTTATGTGTCAAAATAAAGGGATTAATCGAAGCCTAATTAAATGTATTGAATCTTATTATATATACCCCAACTGTACGTAATAAACTTAATCAAGTGGTCTTTTAACATGCATACATATGGAGAATAAATAGTACAGCTACGAACATTAATTAGTACGTAGATACATATATTATACTTTTGATCGATTAATATATGGCCACCAGAACAGCTTCGCCAAGTACATGCCCATCAATTGCCTCTAGTAGCTTTTCCTTCGTCACCTGTATTGATAGATGAACATATAACCAATTATTTAGACACGGCACAAAACAAATTAAATAGTTCTATATTGGTCGATCATCTGGTTCGGTCAAGCAAGATGGACTCTTGGGTTGATCACCTAAAAGGCTAAAACTAATTTTTCATTTGAGTTGTTTAATTAAGATGAAACACAATCCATAGAAACGATCGAAGACACAACTCATAAGTAGGCATTTAGCCCATATAGAGTTATGGACTAAACCTAACAACCTGACTGAAGAATAAAAACCCAACTTATAAATAGGCATATGCCGGCCCAATAACAACCTACAGGCCGTGGGTAACATTTGATACTCGTAGAGTCGTAGTTGATAACTTTTACGAATTATTTATCATCTTGTAGTTGATGGAGAATATATATACCTTATTTCCCAAATCGATTTCATCATCCAATGCATAGAGTTTGAACTCAAACCGATGTCCGGGTGTTGGTATTGTTGGGCAGCGCCATCCTGGTACCTTCAAATCGTTATTCCCTTCTTTAATTTTCGCATAATCCCCTCCCATTTCGTCCTCGTTGCCTGAAAACCCCTCAGGCAGTCCTTTCAAATTCGGTGGTATACTGGTCACCACCCATACGGTCCATGGAACAAGGGGGCTATTTGGGTCGGGTGCATCTATATCTTCCACCACTAGTGCTAATGTTTTAGTCCCATTCGGGACATTATACCATTCTAAAGGTGGTGATATTCTACTTTTTGCACCTGCCGTGGAGATCGATTTCCAACAACGATTAATGGATCAAGTATTCGAACTAATTAATGGACATGTCCAATAGTTGCAATTAAGGCTAATTGTGATTATTCAATTTTGATCCAATTAACATTTTGGCAATTATTTTGTTTGGTGACATAAATTTTTTTTAAAGTTTCTGAGTAATTTTGTAAGTAAATTGTTTAGTGTGCCATGTATGTAAGTTGTACTAATTAATTCTACATATTAATATACTAAAGTGATAAATGATTAATCAATGAAAGGTAAATATATATATCATGTACGTAGTACGTACCTTGACCTTCATCTGTGTATTTTCGTGGCAGCCTACCTTCATGGTCGATGCCAGAAGATGCTAGCCTAAACTCATCACTTGCATTTGCCATTTTCTTGAACCTCAACTTAATAAAATTATTCCAAAACTTTCCTAACTTCCTCCTTAGAAATGAAACCCGGTTATCTTAATTTGTGTATCTTATTTGGATATGGATAGATGAATATGCATCTTTTGTGATGGTTTTTATAGTGTTTGTAGATGATTAGGATATAGTGGGTTGTTAACACGTGTAATCAAGAGTTGTAGTGTTTTGGAGAACCTGCTGGCATGTTGACACTTTTACATGTACGTGGTTGCTATCTACAACTAGAAATAATGATACTTACGTTTTCAACCGGTTGTCGTTTTCGACTTTCTATTGTTATTGTGTCATTTATTTCGTTAAAATTCAAGATATCTCTCGAGTCTTTGACATCTAATATTGGTTGATTTTTTCGTAAGGAAATCGTTAAATAAGGTAATCAAATATATAAATTAAAAAAAGATTTATAATCAAGTAAGTGTTTGTGATTATCGTAAAAGAAATGAAACAATACATTAGAGCTAGGCCAATTATTATATGAGATTTATGATGTGAAAGAAGCATATTTTTTAAAGGTGTGAATCGAATATAAGGCAGGAGGTTTAGACTATGTTAAATTCACCGAGTTCAAGTTGGAGAGCTTTTCTTCCAATATATAACAAGAAAACCTCTAATAATTTGTCCGAATGCACGACAACATATTAGAAAAATAACATGTCTTCTAAAACTTGAAACTAGATCTCATCAAATCCTAGTCTTAGTAGAATTACTTTCTTACTATTAGACTATTAACCTAATGATTAATAAATCGATATAAACATTATAAGTTATCCATAATAAAATCAGTTATTGTTGGTACCCTATTTATTTTTACATTAAACTAACTTAAACATTCAAGTGAAATCTAAATAACTACTTTTTCTTATAAGTAACTTTCGAATAGAGACAAATCCTTTCATCATGAAATGATAGAAGCCTAATACCAAACCTTGTGAAATTTAATTTTGGGCAATGGTTGAGATTGATTAATTATTAACTTCAATAAGATTTTAATTAAACAAATATTATATTTTTAATTGTCTGATCGTATTTAACGTGTTTAAAATATATATAGAGTTACTTTAAAATTTAAGATGTAGGTTTTTTATTTGAAAAATATAACTATTTTTATGCACGTTAACTACGATATTTAAGGTTGTATTTAACGTTTTTCTAATTATTTATTAATAAATTTTGTGAACATTTTTGTTAGCATAAATATAAAGCTAAAATATGAAATGTAAATGAGTCAAAAATCAGAAGTTTAACCATTTATTAAAGCGTAAGGACCAAAAATGTGAATCACTAAAAAATTATTAAATCTATGAATATTGGCTGGAAGATACTAGTACTCAGCAAGAAGTACAATGAATTCCCCATTGATGATCAGATTTTTTTCCTGGTACATATACATATCCCTTTTTATCGTCAGTAAATCAATGAAATATCAATATAGAATCATGAGGTGACATAAGTATTTTTTTATGGTTGCCCACCATGTGTTTGATGAAATTCCTGAATGAATATTATATAGTTGAGTTTTTTTTTTTTTTTTTTTTTTTGTTAAAGATTTAAGTTGGATATAAGCTAAAATTTGAGAATAAATATTAGGCAAAATAAAATGTAGATTCTTATTAAGCTAATAGTATGTCAAATAATAATCCTTATTACTTCTTTTCCATATATCGTACCTCAATAATTCACATTGTGTATCTATCTATATACAACATTGAAAAATTTAAAAAACTAAAAGAAAGAATTTTTAGGCATCAAAATCTCACAGTTTGGTGAATGGAGACTCTGCTTCGGAACACGATGTAGTTGACGAAGAAGTAGATAATGGATTCAATCGGTCAAAGCAACTGCATTTTGTATCGTGTATGGCTTGTTTTCTTGAGAAATCAAGTTTAGTACAGAATACACAGTATCTGCCCTTAGATTGATCGTATTCTGACTCGAAGTCACTTTCGTCCGTGCTTTCATACATGTCCAGTGTCTCGGTTTCATCATCTTTGTTCTCGTTAAATAAACCACAGCTAGCGTAATGGATGCCTAGAGCCAAACAGATCATCTTTACAAGTTTGTTTGTGTACTCGTCCCAGATATGCCGACCTTTTTTAGACATCATAAGAGGCCCCATAACAATGGCTGCACCTGAACCAAATCCCACCCCAGTGAGTATGAACTGCCAGTCATATCCGTTATCCGAGTCTTTAAAAGTTTGTTCATAATTTTGTTCGGGTAGGTTTCGACTAGTACAAGTTACGTTCAATGGAAATCCGCATAATTCCTTGTTTCCTAAGTAGGAATTTTCCTCAAAGGTCTGAAGTTGGCTGCCTGTTGGGATTCTTCCATTTAACTGATTGTATGACAAATTAAGGGAAGAAAGGAATGTGAGACTTGTGAGTGTCTGCGGGATCACTCCGGTTAATCTGTTTCGTGACATATCTAATGCTTCTAGCTGACTCAAATTCCCCATATATGATGGGATCGGGCCAGTGAACTCATTATTTGATACATTGAGAAGATAAAGTGCTCCGAGTCTTCCAATTGTGGTTGGAATTTCCCCTGAAAAATGGTTACTTGAGATATCAATGGATGTGAAGAGTGTCAGAATTTTGACTAGTTCCACCTCGAGTCCTTTGACTGTGACTGTAACCGTATCTTGATAGTAGAACTCAGTAAGTTGTAACACCCTAAAACTAAGGTGCTTCTTGCTTGATAGATCATCAGTCATCATAGCTGCCCAGTGCGAGAAACTTTCAGTGGGAACTTTACCACTTAAATTGTTGGAAGCGATGTCTAGAATCTGAAGCTTTGACCAATTATTGTGGTGGTTTTCACCACAACTCACGTTTCCATATAACCTGTTGGATCTCAGAACAAGAACACGCAAGTTGGTGTTGTTACCCAAAGAACACGGATACTTGTCATATATTTTGTTGCTCCCGAGATTCAACACTTCCAGCATTGTGCAATTGAATAAAGATTTAGGAATCTTCCCTTCTAAAGAATTTCCATGCAAATCTAGAGTGTTTAGCCCACAGGTGCTTGGAAATGTACCCTCTATGTGACCACTAAGACTATTGTTACCCAAGTTTAGTACCCCCAGACTGCTACCGAATTCAAATAAACATTTTGGTATCCTTCCACTTAAATTGTTGTTTGACAAATCAAGAACCCTTAGGTAGGAAGCATTGCATATGGTGTCCGGAATAGGCCCAGTAAGTAGATTGTCAGAAACCGAAAAAAAGTAAGCAACACTGAGGTTTGTCCCCGTGGCTGCAGGGAGAATCGAGTTGAAACGATTTTTTGAATAGTCGATGAAGGTAGCCGTTTGTGGAGGAACCGGAATCACCCCACTGAGAAGATTGGAATGCAAGTCGAGTACCAAAAGATCAGGAAAATGATATGGCTCTTGGATACCAGTTAACCGGTTATTAGAAAGGTTCAGATAGGAAAGGTCTCCGTTTCCAATTCTCCATATCCAGCTTGGTATCTCTCCTTCAATTTTGTTGTTAGAAAGATCAAGATTTATCAATCTCGATTGGTTTCTTAGATTAGGGAACATTTGAAGATTGCAAGAAGCCAACTTTAAGGAAGAAAAGTTTGGAAGGCGATTCACTAGCGTGAGATTTGCGGTTGTAACAATGGATAAATTATTGAATGAAAGATCGAGAGTCGTTAGGTTGGTCAAGCGACCCTGAAAATCTATGGTTCTTATGCTTCCACTTAGTTTATTTAATGATAATAACAAGATACTTAGCTTTCCAAGTTCAAACAAAGATTTTGGAATTTCTCCGTCCAGTCTGTTACTTCTTAAATCAAGTGTATCCAATAAAGATGCAGACGGATTAGAAAAGTTAGGAATTAAACCATCAAAATTGTTATTGGAAAGCTGTATCTTTTGAACTTGTTGCAGAGAAAACAAAGATGGAGGTATGCTTCCATTAAAAGCATTGAACCTTAAATCAACATAAACAAGACTTTGAAGATCTTGAAAGTGAACAGAAGGGATCGTACCGGATAAACCATTCCTTGATAGGTCAACATGGGTAAGATTCTTGCACATCTGAAATGATGGGATTTCGCCACTAAAGTTGTTTGATGACAGATCTAGGTACGCCAATCGGGTGAGTTTTTCCATAGACTTCGGTATCTGTCCACTGAAATTACTCTTTGGCAGCTCAATTCTCGATAGATTCTTTAGATTTCCAATAGTGTCAGATATCCCGCCAGAAAAGTTTGTGTTACTGAGTACCAAACTTCGAAGCGACCCATTAATGGGAAAATCCGGTAAAGAACCAAAAAGATTCATATTAACGGATAAATCAAGAAGCTGTAGTTTCTGCAGCTGGAAGACTTTTTGAGGAAATGTTCCGTTCAAGTTACAAGCACCAAGATTCAGTACTGTCAGATTCTTGAAACTTGCAAAGAAATCAGGAACTGGAGCACTTAAGTTGTTTAGACCTAGACGAATTTCGGAAAGTGACTGTAATCTCTGAAGGGAATCATCTAAAGGGCCCGAAAGTTGACAATTTGACAAGCTTAAAACTTCCAGCTTAAGCAAAGATGAAGACAAACCCTTTGACCAATCAAATCTTTGTGATGATATATTCACATTATTAAGATAAAGACCTGTTAACCTTGTGAGGTTTTGCACAAGTGTTGATAGATTCGGTTTCTCCAGTTTCAGTGAGCGACTTCCGAATGAGAAAGGCTCAGAAAGATCAAGAACTTCTAGTTTTGTCAGCCATGACAATTCTACCGGAATCTGACCCGAAAACCTTGAATTCGACAAGTTCAAATACGACAAACTTGAAAGACTACCGAATAGTGAAGGAATCTGTGAGAAGTTGAAGTTATTTCCAGCAAGATTCAGGCTTTCAAGATTGTCTAGATCAAAAAGAGCACTAGAATCATCTATTGGACTCGATATCGTTTCGTTGCTTAAATCTAGTCCAATAACCTGACCCTGTGTGCTGCAGTTGACACCTATCCAGTTGCAACAATCTGTTGTGACATTTGGGTCCCAAGAAACCAGTTTTGTTGAAACTAAAGAATTGAAGGTGAGATTGTTCTTGAATTGGATCAAGATGGATTGCTGTCTGATTTGACATTGACCAGAAACATTAAACAGAATCAAGTAAAATGGTATGAAGAAAATGTGTAAACAGAAATGGATTCTCATTGGAAACTAGAATTTGAGACACCCATATGATGCTTATAAAATATAGAAGCTACTGTATAAAATTAATGCCTCTCAACTATAATACAAATATAGATATATATTTCTGGGATGAAAGTACAAAATTCCAAGAAGTGTTTGTTCAAAGAACATAGAAAGATAGATTGAAAGAGAGAGAGAGAAGAAAGACAAAGGTTGAATATTTGGTATTGGGTGTGGTTGGCATCAATCTGTTTTGTTTACCTGGTCCTTTGGTTGACTTATGACTACACTGAATTTGATATTTGCTCTTTAACCCCCATAATAAAAGTTAGGATTTTTTTTATTTTTATTTATAATTTAATAATTCGTTGCTCATAAGATGCATACAAAATAATCCATGTAATGAATGTTACCACTTCTATAAAAAAAAGTTATATAAAAATAAATGTATTTTAAAATCAACTTTTAACCATAATCTTAAGGGTTAGGAATAACAAACTCCATACATGTTTATGTAAAGTTGTGACATAGACGTGCTGTAAAGTTTTGATGTCGAGTCAAAATGAGTAATTCGTTAATACGGATCATAATAAATAGTCCGCTAGTACGGGTCAAAAAAGTATGTTGTTATAACAGATAGAAATGAATCGGACTTTAGCGTTAGGCAGAGTTGCACCAAAAATCCTTTGTCCACTTTTCTGGGATTTTTTGAACTACTCAACTAGTAAGAGGCTACCCAATTGGTAAAACTCATCCCTCAAACGCTAGTCTCTGTCAGCGTCACATCAACAAAAAACACTCCAAGGACCAATTCCTCCAAAATCCATTCATCCCTCAAGTATTAGTCGTGGACTCACCAATTATTTAATTTTATACATTCAATAATAATAATAATAATAATAATAATAATAATAATAATAATAATAATAATAATAATAATAATAATAATAATAATAATATTTATTTAGAGAAAAAAAGAGTTTATATATTTTAGGGTCATTTTTAAACTAACATTAAAGTGTAGGTTATAAATTGGAAATTTTACACATAAAAGACATATACATAAAAACAAATCTTGAACCCTTCTTCTTCATTTCAACTTCGGCTGCTGCTTCTCCATTTTCCGACCGCCGGAAAAAATTAAAAACTCACCATCTGCTTCTTCTTCATTAAACACACACGTATATCTATTTATTTATGTATATATATGGGGGAAAAAATCACACACAAACACTCGTCCCTGCATGGACTAATCAACCGGACGAGACCCGCGCACGAGCGAGGGACGAGTCCCACCCAACGGTATGGACTCATCCAAGGATGCCGAACGAACCCAGGGACGAACCCATTGGGTAGCCTCTAATCTAACTGTAACAACCCTCATTTTCCAATTAGGACTATTTACTTATACTTGTCTAGGTATCGATCCCGAGAGGTTCGTTAGGGAAATTGACCTTCTAGACATTTAGGCATATTGACAATTGCCCTCTAGTACGGTGAAATGCCTTAGAAATGCCATAAACAATAACTAGAATCATCCGAGATAATCTCAAGCAATAAACTAGTTTTAAATGAACTTCATAAAATACCTTTGAACAAAAATTTTTATTGTTAATCAATTAAGTTATATAAACAATAAAGTAAGACTCACAAGTTGAGATAACAATCAAAATTCATATAAGTCGTCCAACAAATTAAACACCAAACCAAATCAAGTAAATATAATCTTGGTGAATAAAATTTCCAACTAAAAATATAATTGGAAGTTATATGTGCGTAAAAGCGTCGAAACCTTAATGAGTAAGTATATATATGCTTAAAAATAAATACAAGTTTACAACTAATGGCTTATGTAACCAACTAAAAATACAAGAATATATCCATGCATACATATATACATGACATATACATACACTTATATATTTTTAACCAAAACAACTAATTACCTACATTTAACTAACATAACACTTACAAAACAAATACCCACTTAACCTATACTTACACTACAATATATACACTAATTTTTATACAAAAAAAAAGAGAAAACCCTTCCCTCTCCCCTTATTTGGCCGTCCCCCATACATCCACACACATACATCTCCCTTTCAAATTTTGCATGTCTTTTTAGTCTTGGAACTCACCACAAACACATACTAAACACCACTTTACACACACAAGTCATTTACTCTCTCAAAACAACTTTCTCCTCTCTTTTTCTCTCTTATTTTCGGCTGGAAAAAGGGCAAGAAAAGCAAGAAAAATCAACATAAACACATACTAATAATAAGGGTTTAAGATAGATTAAGTAAGGGTTATTGTAAGCATAGTTTAAGGGTTGTATTAAGGTGTGAATAAGGGTTATTGGAGGCTTTAAGGGGTCACGAAAATCTGCCTATTACCATCTTCAAAAAGTGATTCTTCAAGGGTATAATCTTCCCTCCTTTCACTAGATTAAATCTTGTTTATGTTTATGCTTAAAGGTGTTATCAAAAACTCATGTTTTCTTTATGAATCTTCAAGTTTTCTTTTGAATATACACTTGATGAGGGCAAGTTAATAGAACCTTTTCTTTCATGCTATTGCATGTCAAGATCTAAAGAAAAGATTCAAGGATTCAACAAGTTTAAGACCCAAAAGTGTTGTTATAGATTAAATAACTTTTAAAGTGATTTTTCCTTTGAAATATGGTCATATTTTTATATAGTTTGATGAATATATTTCTGGAGTTTTTCATAAAAAAATATGTTTTTAAGTTGTTGAATTAAATATGGATAAAGATTTGTTGTTAATATGATGAGATGATTACATGCATGCTTAGATTTGCACTAGTTTAAGTTGTTTTGATTTGAGATTTGAGATGGGTCTTTAATTGATGATTTCATATATATTTTGATGTTAAAATACATGTTAATAATCTGGGATTTATGAAGTTAGTACAAGAAATAAGGATTTTATAAGAATTCAAGACAAAACCATGCATAAAAACCACTAACCGAAATCACAAGAACACAAATATAAATTCATCACTTTCATCACATGATTCGTCCATAAAATATGAAATAAAATCTGGTGAAAACACTAATGAAAGATGAAGAGATGAATTAGGATGAACAAAATGTATTGGGTTTGCCAAAATAAGTATTGGGTAAAGCCATAAAGTAAAGGCATGCATTGGGCAAACAAAGCAAGCAGACAGAATTGATCTTCTGTCTTTGAACGGGAAAACTGGGCATGTGAGGGCATTTTCAAGAAAGACTATCAAAATAAAAGTTGTAGACAAATGAGTTAAGATTAACCTCCAACTGGAATTACTCAAAAATACTGAACCAAACGAAAGATATGATTTTTCTACTGAAACTGGTCAAAACTGCAATTTTGTATGAATATTTTATAAACTTTAACAATTTTTATCTCCTAACCCATAAAGTTCCAGGAAGTCATACTTGGTGGAAAGTAATTTCAATGTGTTTTGAACTCAAAATAAAATCATGGGATTTTTCTAACAATCAGAACATCAAGAACTTTTATAAAACTTCTGATGTCGCAAGCAGTGCCCATTCGGGACACTTAGTGTTTGGATAATTTTTACGGACACCAAACATCATCTAAAAATTCATCAAAAATTCACGAAAATACTAGATACGTATAAGTCACTGTGTAAAAATCATGAAGGTCCAAATAATTCGGCTTGACCCCAAATTGGTAGCCAACATTTCATAAAAATCTGAATTAAAAACAGAAAATTTGAAAGGAAACTAACCATTTGTATAATGGGCTAAAAGATGCACTAGAGACCATAATGGGCTAACCCGGCCCAAATACCAAACCCATAGAACCATAAATCAGTAGGCCCACTTGGCCCAACAAACCATAAAATCCAATAACCAATATAACCTATTAAGCACATAACCCAAATAAGGTTAAGCCCAATAACTAAATTAAGCCCAAGTCACTTAAGAACTCATCACATTTTGGCCCAATTGATAATGGCCCATAACACTTAAACGAATTTCATGAGATAAGTGTAATCAAAATAAAACAAAGATAATTAAGTGAGATTGACATAAGTAATTATGTTAACCAAGCTATATATTGATATCACAAATGTTAACTCGCGCTAAAATCGGTTACACAACAAATGATGAATAAGGATAACATAACTTAATAAGATATTTCTACATGATGACCTAAGATGCCAAGTGAAACCACAGATGAAGCCAAATTACCAAAAACTTAACAACTTATAACTACGCATGTCATTAAAGTAACCTTTTTCACCATCAATCGCTACAACCAAAACAATGCAAATGTGGGCAATATACTTGGATTCCACAATTGATAGCAATATAATGAAAGTGGCATTTCTAAGTGATGGCTTAAGATAGGAACTTACGTATATTAGTCCTATCGTAGGGATAGTCTTGGCTTGAAATATGATGGAGGAACATAATGGATATATGGTCAAGGAAGCTATAGATGGGAAGTACCCATTTTGGATAGATGAGTATAATATGCGGCATATCAAGGTGAGTCATAGCCCCCTTTCAAACTCTTTTACGTGTTTTACTTTCGGGGTGAAAAGCATGATAAATGAAACTACTTTCTATATATGCAATGTTTCTTGAAAGAGAGTTTGTTACAATGAAATGATTCTTGATATATGAGTATGAAATGATATTAAAGGATTTATGTGATGAGCTTGAGTTCTGTCAAACCGCGGCGTTCGGTACACTACTATTTACTCCGAAAGTGGAGGCCTGTAGTTAGTTAGTTGCGCAACTAGGTTTCGTCCGCCCACCCAAAGCGTACCGTTGGAAGGTTGGTTGCCTTCGTGACAACCTCCACTTCTAGTCTGGCCCCCGGGTGTTCTAACTACCTTAAGATAATCGGGCGTCTCCATGGCACGACCCATTATCATTATTGACATTATTATTACGGCACTTGATTGACAACTTGTGCTATGAATTGAGTTATTGGATTGTAATCGGACTTGAATAAAATGGTAGTAGTAGTGGCTCAAGCATTTACTCATCAAAATTATGTAAATTATGCCTTTGTGGCTAAATGAAATTTGACATTGAATTATGCCTTGTGGTTAAGTGAAATTGATATTAATATTGTTGATAATTGGAAATTGTTTGAACATACGAATTGGGTATCGTCCCTCATATGATATCTTGAAAGACGTTGAAATTGGTGATATTGAAATGATTTTGGTAACCGAATGATTTTGGTATGATATATGAGTAATCAATTTATATACTTTTTCTCTCATGGTGATCTGATAAATGAGAACCTGACATTTTACTATGGATTTTTCCAAAGTCTTGATATGACATTATGGTATACGGAAACTTGATAACATGATGTGAAAATTTTGTCGATCATATGGTTTGGATATTTCGAAATGTAATAGTAATCAGTTTTTCTAAGTATTAAAATGGTGATGTACCAAGATTTATATAAAAACCTATGCACTCACCAACTACGTTTTCGTAGTTGACACTTCTTCTTCATGCTTTTCAGGAATTAGCATAAGCTTGAGGATTTATATGCATCATGATTATTTGCATTGCACTTTGGAGTCAAAGATCAAACCTTGTGATAGGCAATGGAATCCGCCTTGATCATTGTAGTATACTACTTCATGTGCTTGTTATTTGTTTCGTGAACTTAATATTCAAGTACGGTGGACGCATTTGTATTTGGAAGTTGGTTCACATGCTTGTACATTTGTAAATTCTTTTATCAAATAAAACTATGGTGAATGTTATTTATAATCCTTTGTTCAGAATACTCGACTTTCTGTACATCTCATTGTTCCGCCTTAGTTGGGGTGTTACACTAACTTCTGTATAATGAGTAACTTCAGTTCGTTTTATGAAGTTGATGATAACTTGTGGTGTGTCACTCTTTTCATGAAGAAAATAAACCCAAGTGTAACGAGAGAAGTCATCAACAATGACCAGAATGTATCGTTTCTTATTGATACTTTGAACACGCATAGGTCCACATAAATCCATGTGGAGAAGATGGAGAGGGGCATCAGTGCTCAAGTGTTTCTTTGGTCGGTGAGACGCTTTCTTAAGTTTACCCACGGCACATGCGGAACAAACATGATTGGTGTCATATTTGAAGTCCGGTAGACCATCAACTAGTTGTTTGTCTACAAGAGCGTTGATAGAATGAAAATTAAGATGAGAAAGACGTCTATGACATAACCAAGATTGTTGTGCTGAAGCTTTTGACAGAAGGCAAATCTCCGAAGTAGGAGAAGGAATACAATTCAAATCTATGGTAAATAAATTGTCATCTCTAGACCCAGTGAGAATATCGATTCCATCTTCAGTTTGTACTTTGCACTCATATCGTTTAAAAAGAACTTGAAGATCGTTGTCACAAAATTGACCAACACTAAACAGATTGTGACCAAGACCTTCCACATATGAAACACGTTTGATAGTGATCCCATTCTGAATAATGTCTCCATAACCAAGTATAGGAGCAATATGATCATTGCCAAAACGAACTGTGCCCAAAAACTTTTCAACAAAGTTCCGAAGAAGGGATTTATTGCCAGTCATGTGTCTGGAACATCCGGAATCGATATACCAGACACAAATAAGGAATTCCTGTAAAAACAGGAAGTATGGGTTTAGGTCCCCACTTTAAACTAGGTCCATAAGTGGTTAGAAGATGATTCGTAAAGAAGTAAGATAGCAGAAAGATATAGGAGTCTGGAAACAAAAACATAGTATGACCAAAATGCATGAACTACATAACAAGCACACAATACATCTAAACATTTATTGAAAAATAAAAGCACACACATACGAGTTCAAATATGAAATACAAATTACAGACATATGAAAAATTAAAGTGTTTTGAGAAGGATAAAAATTAATCGGAGCTAGTCCTACATGACTTGAAACTATCTAGAGAACTAATCCTACGCCGAACCCAAACTTGTTTCTCAGAAGGTGACTGTTTATCAGACTTGACTCTCCTAGATGCATGTAAATGTCTATCTTTAGGAAGCCAAACACTTCGACAGTTTAAGCATAAGTCACCTGTAACATGAACAGTTTTAGAATTAGAAGAAGACTGTTTGTGATGAACAGGAGATACTCGTTTCTTTGGAGTGGAAGAAAACCAACCATATTGATCTTGGTATCTAGTTATTCCTACAGCTTCATCTCTAAACACTTTTAAGGTGTACCTAAGTGTGGTTAGAGATTGTTTATGGGAACTAGAAAACTTTCGATCCTTGGGTTGCTTTTGAAGATTCATTTTAGTGTTGGGAGAAAAGTTGGTGTGGACTGTAGAAGTCTTGGGGGTTTTGTTCTTGCGACTGTCAGACAAGTTCCTTGGTCTGGTAATGATTACTTTTTGTTTTGGAGTCTTTCTTGGTAATGAAGCTGCTTTCAAGGGATGTGAGAGTGGAGTCTTTTTCAAAGAATGTTTGTTTTTCTTGAAAAATTTATTTTCAAAATCCGGATCATAAGTATTATTTTCTTCCAAAAATTTGTTTAGATCAGGGATTTTAGAAATATTCAGATTAAAACAGTTGTTCTTTGAATCGGAATCTACAGTCACGTTAGAAACTGGAGTCTTCAGAGAACTTGAAGTCTCTTTGTTTGAATTTGATGCATTGTCATTTGGACAAACAGGTTTGTGGCTCATTAGTTCTTGAATGATTTTACAGTATCGTTTTTCTCTTGTTTCAAAAAGTGTAGACTTAATTTGAAATTCCTTTTTCACTTTTTCTAATGAGATGTTCAATGCATCAATTTCATCCAAATAGACTTGGACATTGATTTGAGAGGTGGTCGAGTTGATGGAGGAGCATGAAGTATCATTAGATGATTTTGAGTCATGAGACAAATGTGGTGGAGTCACATTGGACACAAATTTTGAAAATGGACCTGAGGACAGTAACTGTGTTGCCTTTTCAGTATTGTTATCCACAAAGGCTTGAAGTATAATGTTTTTATACTCCATTTCCATCCTAAGTTTATTAAGATCAGTGAGCAAATTCAGTCTTTGATTTCTTTCAAATTCATATTGCTTGGAAAGAGCGTTAAACTCGTTACAATACGACTCAGTTTCTTTCGAAAACTTGATTGACTCAGTATCAAATAGATTTGGAAAAATGTGTTCAATTTTATCCACCGACATTTGTTCATCATAATCTTCATCATATACACAATCAATGTTAGAAATACAATCATCTTCAGTTTGGGTGGCAACAGAATTGGTCTTGATTGAATCCCAGTTGGGTTGCACAGAAACATCGTCAATGTCACACACTTCATCATTGAAGGAGCAATTGTTGGGATTCACAATGACACACATTGGTTGTTTAAGATCAGAACAGTCATAAACAACACTGGATGTGCTATCGGGAACAGATTTGTTATGGTGATTTTGAGACAAGAGAACATTTATCACATCTTGTTTTTCAATTATAGTTTGTTTCAAATCTTCTATTTGTTTTTCCAAAACACTTTGTGGAATATATGGTCGAACTGGAGCTGGTTTTGGATGAACGATTACTTTTTCAAGTTTGTTCTCACTTGTATGAACAACAGATTGTTTTTCAGTTGAGTCTGTACTTGAGTTTTCATCCAGTTCAACTATAGTAACAGAGTGTTTTTTAGGTTTAGGACAAAGTGGAAGATTAAACAAATCATAAGAATCATTGATTTGATCATAGTTAATTTTGACTTCACATTTGAATAACTGTTCTTCTGTTTCAAAATCGTCATAACTGGGTCGAACAAATTGGGTTAGCAAACCATATCGCATCATGGTTTCATCATACAGGGGTGGTATGATTTGTTTACCCTTGAGTAAGTTCTTGGGATCTTCAAATCCTAACCCTTTGGTGAAATCTTCAAAATCTCTTGGTTTGTTTAAAAAGATTTGTTTGTTGGATTGATCAATTCTGTAAACCTTAACTTTATAAAACTTGATTTCATCAGTGAGTTCATCAATTTTATTTTCAAGTTTTTGGTTCTGAGAATCCTTGATGCAACATGCATGATTAAATCAGAGATTTGATTTTGTAATTCTTTCACAGAAGGGTTGGAAATGTTGAACTTAGACTGGAGGGCTTCAAGATCTTCAGCCAAAGCATTCGCTCTAAACATTTCATTTGACTGAGCAATTTTTAATTCTTTGATGGTTTTGTTTAGTTCAAATACTTTGAGCTCAAGTTCTTGATTAGCAAGATGTAATTCAGAAAAAGCAGTCTAAGAGACCGATGCATTACTGGTTGAAAGATCTTTAAAGTCCTTTTGTAGGGTTTGAAATTTGTTTTGAAAATCAGTTAAAGAGGTTTCTTTTTCTTGTAAAGCATTGGTTAAGTTTGCTACTTATTCTTTTAAAGATGTGTTAGTGAGAGCAGTTTGTTCACATTCATGCAATAATTGATCTAAAGCAAGTTTCGGAAATTCGCATACCTCATCATCATCAGTTTCCGATTTGTTACCTTCATCAATCTGCTCATTGGAACGCTTGATCTTAGTCATGAAGCACACATTAGCAGCAAGTTCTTCAGTTTCTTCATCAGAGAGGTGTAGCCATTTGTCATCTTCAGCAAGAAGAGCAACTCCACTTTCTTGTTGCTTTACTAACATGAGTTTGTTTTGATAGTATGTGGAGTTCTTCTGACGAGGCTTGGAACAATTGATTGCTAAATGACCAGTTTGACCACAATTGTAGCATTTCCTTTCTTCTGGTTTCCGTTCAGCAACTTTCTTCTCGAGTGACCTTGGAGATTCAAACTTCTTATCACCAGTTGTGCTTCTCGGGTACTGATCAAATTTGGTAGCTTGGTTGTTCTTGACATAAGATGAAACAGAAGATGTTTGAAGCTGATTGTTGGTCGGTCTTCTTGTCATATACTTTTTCTTGAAGGATCGAGTAAAGTATGCAAGATCTCTGCACATCCCCTTTTCTTTATCATCCATGTCAGATTCAATGAGATCATTATCACCAAGATCAGAAAAAGTGTTGTCATCATTGGAGTTCATAGAGAGATGTGACATTCTGTTGGCCACAAGAGCAAGAGGATCAGAGGAAGAACTTTCTTGAAATTTTGCTTGTTGTTTCGGAACAGCTTTTTCATTCAGTCTCAACTTCTCGTAGAGATTGTGAATGTTAAGCTTATTGAAATCTGGTTGGACGTTTATCTGTGTGCCATAAGGTTCCCAGACTTCTTCCAAGCATCGGAGAAACTTCACATTGAGCTCAATCTCAGTTTTGTTCACCTTTTCTTTTCTTAAATCATTGATCACATTGCAGAAACGATCATATGTTTTCACTAATGGTTCTCCCTTTTCCTGTTTGAAGGTCTCATACTGATCAATTACAAAAGATAGTCGAATGGTTGTTGAGATTTCTGACCCTTGAAACTGTTTTTCAAGTTCATCCCAAATTTCTTTTCCAGTGGTGTATGAATCAACGTTTCAATATATCTCATTAGGAAGAGCAAAGTAAAGATATGTAACAGCAAGATCATCTACTTGGGATCGGTTTCTCTGAGTGGTATTCTAACTCTCGGGTGGTAAAAGTTCTTTAGTTACAGGATTTCTGTGAACAGCCAGTCCTTCTGTGAGAGATGTCTTTACATCTGCCCCATTAGGTTGTTTAGCAACCTAGTTCAGAAAACGATTCCTCCATTGAGGATAGCAGTCACGATAGAGGACAGGTGGGCGAGTTTCAGAACCAATTATCAAAGAATCTTGAGAAGCCATGATACAGTGTAAGGAACTGGTAATCAAGCTGAAAATTGAGCAGTGTAACTTTTCCAAAAAATTGATGAAAAGAGCACAAATACCGGTTTTGGTATAAACCAGGTATTACAACATACAATCACTCAGCAAAGCACAACAGAAACCGGTTTTTCAGAAAGGAAGAACTAATACCGGTATTCGTAAGTAGGAATACCGGTTTTTTAAGAAAGAAATTGAACAGAGTTTTGATTAAGGAAAATGATTAATGAAGGAACAAATACCGGTTTTGGAGTAAACCTGGTATTAATACATTCAAAACACAACTTAAGCCAACAATCCTTGACTAAAACCGGTAATCAGTAATAAGGGTACATATACCGGTTTTCTTAAAAAAAAAATGAAGATAATAACAGCTTGAAATTTAACTATTAGAGGAACAAATACCAGTTTTGGGGTAAACCAGGTATTATAGCATTCAAACAATGAATCAAGTACTAATACCGGTATTCTGAGAGTAACAGAAAACCGGTTTTTGAGAAATTAAATCAAGATTAATTAGAGTTTTAATAACTTGTAAATGAAAGAACAAATACCTGTTTTGGTGTAAACCAGGTATTCTTAATGAAATTAAAAGTTCTTGAGAAAAGTAAAACCGGTATAGAAACCCGGTTTTAGTATGTCCAAAACAGACAGAAACCCGGTAATAGTACTGAGAAGAAAAACCGTAAATGAATCGCGGTTTTTGAAACAGAAACCTTAAATTTTGATTTCAAGACATTGTGTTTAGAGATAGGAAAAGATACTTTATGGGTGATATCTTGGGATGATAAGGAGTGAATTAACACAAGAAATTTGATTACTTTAACAAGGTAAAGAGAAAAAGATTGAGGATTTCGGTATGAAAGTAAAAACACAAGTTAGCACAAGAAAAAACAAAATCAAGCAATGGATCTCTCACACGTTGTGATTTTGATCTGATACCAAGTGTAAACTATGCTAATATGTGTAATGAACCTTTATGTGAAATGGGAAAGTAGGTATTTAAGGAGAATGTAGGTATTATAACTATGAAAGATTAATTGGTCAAAAGGTTAACTTTTCATTACATGTGGAGGTTTATATAGCCACACAAATTGCTATAAAACCCCTTGGATAATTACAAACAAGTACAAGTCTAATTACATGATAAATCCTTCACCATAACATAATAAACATAAAGGACAAGACAATTGTTAATATACAAAACACGCACTACAAATTATAAAGCTAACAATATATCATATATAATTAATTTAATATAATTAATATACATTTTTATAAATAAATATGAATAGGATTTATGTTTAATCTACATGGAATAAGTTTTTTAGAACAACAATTTTAACTATGTTTAATGTCAGAAAATTATGTTTAATCTGTTAAGATATGTATAAAAGTGTTTGACGTTGCACTATAACCATTCCATGTACATAAATATTGAAATACAACTAATATATGTATACTTGTATTTAGTTCCGTCTATTGGACGGTTAGTCTCAAAATATATTAATCAAAGTTAAAAAATTGAAATTCAAGTATATTAAATCTCTATGACCAATATTACAACTTAATCAATACGAAAACTAAAAAAGTGAACACATTAAAATTAACTCCATATAAATATTGATTCCAGCTTACCCTTTTTTTAACCTTAGTTAAATATAAAATTTGCAGTTTGTTAAATCTAAATTTACTACAGACATAAACAACAATTTTAGACTAAACGATTTAGAGCTAATCTCAATAAAAAGAGAAACAAAAAGTGTACAGTATATAATTTGACAAATGCATACTTTTCATCAACAAAGACGATCTCGATCGTTTTGAATTTTTTCGGGTTAATTTGAATATTTTGTGAAGAAAAATAATTAACATTAAAAATTAATTAAAAGTTTGGAAGAAGTTGTACTTGAAACTTACCCAGGGGAATTTATAATGGGGTTTGACTGAGAGTTAGTTTGTAGGATATCAAATTAAAATGATGGAATTTAGTTCATGGATACGCCGATAAACATGACTTAAATATTTAAAAATAAATGTAGTAGTTTCCTAATAAAATTAGGATTAATTAATAATTAATAATGATATAGGTGATCAGGTAATTTTTTTGTATGGAATTAATTATTGGGACTAATTTGTATGTAAAAAAATATAGAAAAATAAAAGATTAATAAGGATTAAGCATCAGGCTAAAGGAGGAGGATTAGAGGTGTCAAGTGTACCCCAACCCCCTTTTTTAATTATATTATTATTATTATAGATAGATAGATAGATCCTTAATAAATTAATCATGACCCAGGTGGTATTTTAAGTGTCGAGTCGTATATAATGATTTAGAAAACGTAAATTTTGCCGTTGGATTTTGACCGATAAGAATAGGGTGATAGATACGTTAGTGGCCTTTTCTAAACATAAGGAACGTTGGCAACCCACCCGAAGACTTTAATTGCGTGTTTATAACTTTTTGTTTTTACTACAATATATTATTTATTTATTTTTTCGGCAAGGCAAATAAAATAGAATAAATATTATTCCGATTTTTAATATTAAATTCTACTTTATATAATTTAATTAAAAAGTATATTCTTGACTAGATCAAAAGTAAGATTAGCAATATTCACATTAAACTAAAATGGGTATTAAAATAATAAAAGAATATGGAATAATTATATTTTTCTGGAACACAAATTTTGATATTTAAAAAGTTAATGTAATAATATATGCAAACAAACTTATGTGCAAAAAGTTTTAACAAGAAAAAAAAAGTAACCACATGGGTTTTATTAATTACTCTAAATTTGTAGGTGTCAAGATCAAAATTTTTTTTAACGAGAAATGTTACATTTTCGTGATTTAAAACTCAATAGTGATTTTTAAGGTAGATAGTATTCTTGAAGTTGTCAAGATTTTAATCTTTAATATGTTATAAAAAGTCTTTCATGGTTGTATTGTTTTTACACTAACTAGGGTGCGTAGACATTACTAAGACGAGACCGATAGGGTGCGTAGACATTACTAAGACAAGACCGAAATAACTTAAATTACTTTATAATATTTTTGGTTTTTCGAGTTTTTTAGTGGAGTTGAGATAAAACAATATAAATTCTTAAGGCATCTCTAATGATTAAGTTGTATAAAAGCTTTTTTATAAAATTACATAAAAAATTTCTACTCCAATGATAAAAAAAAAAAAGTTTTTAAAGACTATTTATTAAAAAAAAATTCCATTATATTACAATTAATTTAGGTGATAGGGAATGTTTATTTCCATCAATAGATTGAGCCATTGAAAAATTTCAACCTATTCATTAAAAAGGACATCTTATCCAATAGTAAAAAACTAAATTTTTTGAAACAAAAGAAAGTTTTGTATCAAGTTCTCATTGGAGATATTCTATTGAGTTTGAGTTTAAAACAAATGCAAGTCATGTGAAAATCGAGAGCAAATTTGTAAATAGTAAATTACACTATACAAAACATAGGGTTAATTGAAAAAATCGTCCTTGTGGTTTACCTATTTTCGTGGTTGACAAACTCTCTTCACGAATTTTGGTGGTATTGGTCCAAATTCGATAATTTTGTTGCAAGTTACATTCTTACGTCTTTTTATTTTCATTAAATCCCATCACATGCCGCTTACATGTGGACATCTTAGTCATTTTCACTTACTTTTTTTTTAATAAAAAGTTACAGTTAGTAGTTAGCATTCGAGATATCACAACAACCAATTGGGCATCAGATTCTTGGATGAATTCATCATTTTTTCGATCTTATGGAGTTGAGCCATGGATGAAAAGTGTGTAGTCATAGATGTGGGACAGAATGAGATCTGTGGTGATTTATTTGTAGAGAAGGACGGAGGCGTTGATTATACAACATCGAATAAAACGTCTTTGGGGTGGCCTTGCCATGTTTGTGGTGATTTCAAATGATGAGGGTTACCTCTTTGGTGTTGTACAATTCAAGAGATTATTCTTATCAAAGTTTCAGTTTTCATTTGTTTGGGTTACATATCTAATATGGTCGGTGGTGATAACTGATTTAAAAATATAATTTTTTTGTGTAATTAAAACTTTGAGGATAATTTGTGTAGGTGTGAGAGAGAATACAACATGGAGTAGGGATGGGGGTAGGGTTTATCATTAGCTAATGACAAATCTCAAAGTAGAAGGCAAAAGGAAAAGACTAAAGTTGCCTTTAAGTGAAGAGTATAGGAATGAGATTTAACAATAGATGTAATTTGCAACAAAACGGTCAAGTTTGAACCAATTTAACTAAAATTCGTGAAGAGGAATGCGAATCATGAAATGAATAAACCCCAAAACAATTCTTGCAATTAACTCTAAAACATATAAATATTGCAGTTAGTTATTCTACATATCATACTATTTTTAGAATACATGTTAATCTATATCTATATATCTAATAAAACAATAGTTATCCTAACTTTTTAAAGTCATCCAACTCAACTTAAAGCTATATTTAGATTTTGCCACATAAGATATTTCCTATGTGTCATTTTTATACATTTTTCCTATTTAATATATACTACATTCCTTTTTTGTTACAATATCAATAAAATAAAATCACAACATATTATGAATAAAATAATCAATTTTTAATTTGTTTCCAAATAAATAATTGCTAGCATCTTTTTTCCAATATATAAGTTTGTTAATTACTAACATATAAAAGCATCAATATATGTTTTATACTAAATCAATATAACAAGTTTATTTCACAAAATTGTTGTTGCTAATTGTTTAAATGTATTCTAATATTTTGTTTGTCCACTCATTTATGCAGTGGATTTGACTATTAAGAAAATTTTGAATATTTGATTTTTAAATATTTTTAATTATTTTATATAATTTTTTTTTATCTAAACGTTACTTATTAGATATTTTATTGATTCAATAATAAAAGTTTTGAAAATATAATTCAAGAGCCGCGCATCGTGCGGGGTAAAAATCCTTGTATAGTATATAACTAGATTATTATTTTGCATGTTACACACGAAAATATATCTAATAGTATTAGTATACATTTTCAAAGATGTGAAGTCGTCGACATTATATATCGTAAAGTAGTAACTCAGTTGTAATTTCTAGAAAATATAACTATTTGTAAATATGTCATGAGGAAATGGCCGGTTAGATCAAGCTATGCGATATATAAACATTCACCTGAATATGGAATTGTAATTGTAAACTATGTGTATGCTATGATGATTTAGTAAGATCCTAGTTTTTGTTCCCGGACGTTGTCCCGAGAGACATTTCGTAACATCTACACATGTGGCGAAAATTATATAAAATGAAACTTTCGTGGCAAAAGTTAAAAAGTGAAAAGTTATAGAAAATGAAACTTTCGTGAAAAAGGTTACAAATTTGAAAGTTATGTGGCGAAAACACAAAGTTTTATGCTAAAAAGTAAAGTAAATAAAACTTTTGTAAAAAAGCGACAAAAGTTGAAAAACTAAAAGTATAAAAAGTAAATAAAACAAAACCTTTGTGCGGAAAGTAGAAGAAACGAAAAGTGATTTGACAAAAAGTAAAAGGGTGAAAACTTTAGTAAATTTATGTGATAAAAAGTAAAGAGAATGGAACTTTAATGGCAAAAGTTAGAAAAATAAAAGTTTAAAAAGTAAATAAAACAAAAATCTCATGCCAAAAGTAAAAGTAATAAAACTTATGTGACAAAAACTAAAAGTTTAAAAGATTATGTGATAAAAAGTAAAAAGAATGAAAGTTTTGTGGCAAAAGTTAGAAAAACAAAAGTTTAAAAACAAAATAAAACAAAACTTTCGTGCTAAAAGTAAATGAAAATAAAGTTAGGTGACAAAAAATAAAAGGTTAAAAGTTTATGTGATAAAAAGTAAGGAGATTGAAACTTTTGTGGCAAAACTTAAAAAAACAAAAGTTTAAAACTAAATAAAACAAAACTTTCATGCCAAAAGTAAAAAAAATTAAAGTTATTTTAAAAGATTAAAGTTATGTGACAAAAATTAAAAAATCTAAAATTCTAAATAAACTAAGTTTGTATTAGAAATAGAAGATATGGAAGTTTGGTATAAAAGTGTGAAACAATAGAAGTTAAAAAAAAATGGGCACGTAAAACGATTCATGGTTTTTAGAATATACTAGATACATCACCCGCGCGTTGCAGCGGGACGAATTATTAAGGAGGGTGATAATCATGTCTCGTATGCCTAGTCGTTCCTAACAATCTACCAATAATATATACTCATATTATGTCATGCGTAACTCATATCTAACCATGCCTAGCTTATGACAACCATGTCTTAACATATTTTAAATAATTATTAAATTAGGCATACTCAAGTTAAGTTAAATATTTTATAATTTAAAGTTTAGCCATCTAGTATACTATCAATAATTTATTATTAATTAATGTAATAGTTTATGAGGATAAATAAAGGAAAAACAATTTGTAGTGAAGTAATGTTAAAAAGAAAAATGGTAGTGAAGTAAATATTTCCCATTTACACGTGTTGTATACCACCTTACATTTAGCCACACAGATGGTTTAAAATCAAAAGTATAAAGTCTTCCCTAGTCAGCAACCTATACCTTTAACTCATTGTTTTCTTACCCACAGAATGTTGGAATTAATATGATTTGTATTGTATATATGATGAAAACACGATAATAATATGAGAATACCTGACGATCCAGAGGACCCTGTAAGAGCAAGAATATTTTCCATTTGATTGTCGGGTTCCCAAAACGAGATGATTGTTTAATGATGAGATAGAAAATAATGGGGAGAGAATTACACACACAAAGAGGTGAAAAATTAGAGTAGAAATTATTGTAAATGGCTCTCTATTTATAAAGAGAGCATTTACACTTTAGACCCTGGTGTTTAGTATGTGTGTTATAAGTCCCTGTAGTTCCAATCATTTAATGGGAAACCCTATAATATGTCTTTAAGAGTAAATACGCCCATCGTATATTTACTAGACATAGGATTTCAGTTATCGTCAATTATCATATCACGAATGATAAACGATCAGTGACGGTCACATTTAACGTGGTTCCAACACAGAATTCCACGTCTTTTACAACTACCCTTTTCCAAAAGACACACATAGATGAAGACCAAGAAAGAAAAACACACATATATTTCAGATTTCTCATACTCAAATTTATTATTTGATGTTTGTATTCTTAAATCTTGGAAAGTTGAAATACGTGTCGATGAGGAATTGATGATGATTAAAGTAAGTATTTCCATATCTATGGGGAAACTCTTTGGTTTATGCTTTATATTCTTCTTATTTGTTCATAGTCAGTGTTTTTGTAAGTAATAATATTACGATTTCTTCTCATATATTTTTTTATTTGATCTTCTACTAATTAGAAAAATGGTTTCCTTTTGTTCTCTAGCATTTGATTTATCCAAAAGCTTCTCGACAGGGTACTTTAAGCCAACGGTTTTCGACACTGGGGAGTAAAAATTTGGTCAGGTGTACCGGATGCAAAAAAGAATGTAAACACATTCAAAGAAAAGTTAGTAAACTTGCACATAGAAAATTTGTACTATGCATAAAAAGATGTACCGACGGTGTTTTCTGGTGAGTGGCGATGAACTCAAAGGAAGAAGATGAAGATAGATTAATTGAAGAAGACGAAGGTCGAAGATAGATGCATATGGTGTTGTTTGTGTTAACAACTTGTAGAGATTGAAAAAGTGTACCTTTTTTTCATAACAATTGTACCAAATAATCAAATGTATCTGGAAAGTCAAAAGTTGTATTTTATGTTTATAGAATTGTACCAAGTATATGCATAAAGTAGTTGAACTTGTAGCTTTTAAAAAGGTAAAAAATAAGTTAGTTTTTAGTATACTGGGTAAATATAATAATATAAAGGATTAATATAAGGGATTTGTTAACTACTGCACCTAGTGCACTAGTTAAGCAGCATTTAATAAAGCATTTAATGAAGTTCAACTTTCCTAAAATATGAAAATATGTATTAATTATTTATTTAAAAATAGAAATTGCTAAGTTGAATTAATATTAAATACAATTTTTGATTAATAAGAAAATAACAAGTAATCAAATGCTTCTTAACTAGTGCACTAAGGGCACTAATTAGCAAATCTCTTAACATAATACCTTTTTTGTTCCACCCATAAAGTTCAGATGGCAAAATATGTGGATTTAAGCTCGAATGCATTTAAAACTAACTTTCAATACCGTCTTTCATAAGTTTTGGGTTCCAATATCGTCTTCAACGATTTATGGGGAGGTTGATATGTAGACAGCCTTACCCCTACCAAAGATAGAGAAGCTGCTTCCAGGTTCCACCAAAGTAGAAAAGGACCTCCAACCTTGCTAGACATACAGATTGAACTTATGACCTCTGTTTTTAGAGACAAGGTATCAATCACTAATCCAACCCTGTTGTTTTATGTTCGAATGCATTTGATGAATCCAATTTAATTTGGTATGCCTGTCAATTTGTCATTTGCTGGTTTTAATATTTGTAAAGCTATACAATATCCTATATTCCATGTAAATTTAAGTGTGTGTTGCAAAAATGGGTCAAACATGTTCCAATTAATGGAATAATATATATACTCGTAATAGATATAAGAAAATAGTCAAACAACTTGAATTTAAATACTCGTAATACAAAAGATTCTGAATTAATAAATTATTAAAGTTATGGCCAATATCATATTATAAAGCCACCTGTATAGAAGCAACTCTACATTTTGTCAATAGATATATAGCTAAAATACTTACAAATTAGTGAAAAAACGTTGTCCGATAATTTGCGAAAGTTTTGTGATCATTTCATGAACTAAACGGACCTTCACAATTTCACATTTGACAAGTTTATAGGTAACTCATCTAGAGTAAAATTGCCATTAAAACAATTAAAATATACAAAATAATTAACGGAACTAAAAATATTATGTTTGGCGAAACTAGCTGGTAGCTGAAAGTTATTTACGGTCAAAGTTAGTCAACATGACAACTAAAATGGAACGGAGGAAGTATTTATTAGTTGGTATAGTACTATCATGTATTACGTTTAGATGTCTGCGGCAAAAAAATAAAAATAAATTAACAATCAAAACCAAAAATCTATATTACTCGTACTAACATGCGAAAGGGTAGTTAAATAATTTAATACACTAAAAGCTTGTAACTACTGGAATACTGGATAACGCTAGTATATGTAGCGTTAGAATATAGAGCTTTTAGATATATCTAAAAGCTCAAACCTCTTCTAACCAAACGAAGCTTTTTATTAAGTGTGAGCTTTTTCTTAAAAGCTTAAAGCTTGTAGCTCCTAAAAGTTCTTTGCCAAACACATTCATTATCTTGGAACATACACGGCTCCATTTACAAGAAAAGTAACTCCCAATGCCGTCTTCCACGGGTTTTGGGTCCCAATACCGTCTTCGACGGTGTATGGGGGAGGTTGATATGTAGACAGCCTTACCCTTACCAAAGGTAGAGAGACTGCTTTCAGGTTCTACCATAGGTAGAAAAAGACCTCCAGCCTTGCTGAGCATGAAGATCGAACCTATGATCTCTGTTTCCAGAGATATGAGCTTCAATCACTGATCCAACACATTTACATGGCTCCATTTACAAGCTGATGCAATATTAGTATATAGAGATTTGATTGGTATATATCAATATGTGATAGAAATCCTTTATAAAATAGGATTTTATTGTATTCTTATGTACATGTCTAGTAGGTGGTAGGCATTGTTCATGCCTATGTGATGTTAAACTTTTTTGTATGAAGTTTGTAAAAAGGCAGTGTCCTCTTTGGGTTAAGAAAAAATGAGCATTGTACCCGCGTAATACAACGATGGTTGTGACGATAACGGCGTGGTGATGGGGCAACTATTGGTGAAGTCAACGTCGAGTGGTGTAGATGATTGATATAAAAACAATTAATTTAAAGGGCTACTAGATATATTTTAAAAAATAAATGACTGCTAATGTAGTTTAATCCTTAATGTTAAGGAGATAGTATCTGTAAATATATTTTAAAGGGTGTTAGATGAACTTATTACATAGTTTGAATAAGGATGACATTTTAAACATTTCTTCTTATGTAACTTAAAAAAAGTGTTTTTTTAATAAGTAATATAGATAAAATTAAGAAAAAATAGTTATTTTGGCCAACTTTTTCAGGTTTCCATAATTAACTTACAAATTTACAATACGAAATCAAACTCGTCATGTGAAATCGAAAATCCCAAAGCAAAATATTGAAAATGTTATTTATAAAATGGTCGTCAAGTGATTATCTATCGAAACAAAATCCCATCAAAATCGGATATTCCTCATTGTGATTTCGAAGTCGCAAGAAATTGTATAATTGCAATATAAGGATAATGAAAAGCACATTGTTATTTAGCATTGCAATTTCGACAATGATATTTACGAATTCGTGAATTCACTCCGGGAAGATTTTAATTTCGCATGATTAATGCATGGTGATTTTGTTGCAAAATAATCTGATTAAAATTGTATATCGTAAAAGCCCAAAATCCTTGTTAGTTGTTAAAAGAGTAATGAGATTTTTTGAGGAAACTTTTCGTAGTATCAATGGTTTAGTTTATTGCATTTAGTTACATAATTAGGTAACATGAAAATTTTCTTGTTACGAACAACAAACGAGTATTTAATTGACTCAGATACATGTGGTTTTATTAAAGTATTTTTGATTTTTAAATAACTATATTCTAAATTTTTTCTCGACCATCTCTAAGATAATGATTATTTTTTTCAATTTGAGACCTTTTATAAAGATTTCGGGATTATAATTTATATTCTTGTAGCCTTTTACTTACATGCTCAACAGGAAAAACAAAAAGGTCATTTTTTTGCCATGCGTATTAAGTTTCTTACTTTCTTGTTTATAAATTATTGAGATCGTTCAGATTATTTATTTTTGAAACAAATCAAGTTTAGTTTGTAAGGTCTTTGCTAATAATAATCTTATGGCCTTATGACTTGTCATTGATGTATATAAAATCATAAAATCTAAAAGATGGATTTTTGATATGAATGATATATATATATATACATTTTTTTTTAATTTGTTGTTAATTTTCTTTTGCATGTTCGAACTTCTATACGTCCTTTTACTTGTTTACTCATTTGACCGATTCTATATACTGTGAGTCTGTCACTTTCTTTTCATTTCATCCATTATAGTCTTTCTAGTAAGAATAGAATCAAAAACCAAAACAATATTTTCTTCCTTAGTTTTTAGTTATTTTTGTCATAGTAGTTACATTGACTCACAATTAAGTCACCTCAACGACTTTGATGGATGTAACAATGGGTTTGGTTTGCATCCAAGTTGTTACTTGCTAAAAACATATGTTACAATGTTACATAATCACTTACCGTCATGTTGATCCCCTGAAGAATCTCGAACCACGTACAGTTGTCCATTTTGCCTCATGTTAATGACAATTACTTGAAAAATCTCGAACCATGTACGGTTGTCCGCTTTGACTCATGTTAACGACCATAGTTTGTAGTCTTGACGAGTAATTAAATAAAACCTTTAGTTGGGAAACTACATATCTTTATTAGCCGATTAGAGAATGAATTTCTTGATGCCTATATTAGTGTCGTTTATACTTTACTATAATAATACATATAAACCAACAATAAGCATGTTAGATTGATTTGGAAATAATGGTCATTCGGTTTTCTTTTGGCATTTAATTAAATGTAAAGTATATGGGTTTTGCTAAACAAAGACCTCACGACTATAGTAAAATTATTAAATAGGTATACACTTGTTGTTCCAAAAAAAAAAAAAAAAGTACGATTGTTTATGCACCTTAATTGCAGCCAAACATGTTACTAAAAATACAATTTTACATTTTCTTTTGAATACAAAAATAATAAAAATCTTGAGAAAAACCTTAAAAAATGTTATCCAAAAATAGATAAGAAATTAATATAAGAGCCCATATAATTGAAATTGGGTTAGAACGACTTCATCAAACTTGTCTAGCTCAAGTTAGTGGCCGGGCTTGTTTTGGGCTCAAGTTTTAGAGCCTATGTTTTAGGAAATAGTTTACAGAGATGAGAAATGTAAAAATGTTTGTTTGAGAAAAATAAAAAATGTCAGGAAATGATCTGCTCATGCTGGACGTCTTCCCCACGCTCTTAACATATTTTACAATTAATATTCGGAAGAGAAAATTACTTGTTATTACTAGCACTCCTAGCGGCCCATATATGGACCTCTCTTTAGAATTTCATCAAATTTGGATGAAATTGTTTTTTATTTTGCAGATGCTTTTATAACAGTAACTCAGTAAGTAACAAAGTAATATCAGTTAACTGGAGTTAATACCCAAAATGGTGTATTTGATAATAATAATTATTAAAATGGTGTAGTTTCAAATGTATTTACCAAAATGGTGTTTTTAAAAAAAATATTTACCAAAGTGGTATTTATATAAATTTTATATGAATTTGTCTAAAACTAAATTGTTTCTTTTTGCCAACTCTAACCATTGTAATATTATTATTACATTATAATTTAGAAACAACTTTAATTATATCTATCTATGTAATTTTATTAAATAAAATGATATACGATCTTAATAAATCATATGAATATAATTGTTAAACAACTAAATAACATAGCATTCAATATTGAAATTTAATTAGAACAGTACCTTACAAATGAAATAATGTCATATGATAAATTTTAACCCATTGCTTAATCACCCCTAAACCAACTTCGAATGATATTTAAAACCATGAGAGCTTATAATCGTTATAGCATGTTCGTATAACGAGAATAAAAAAAAGGAAGTAATGAATGCATAAGAGGTTTCAGATTATTTTTCATCTTTGTTTCTAAATTATAATGTAATAATAATATTACAATGGTTAAAGTTGACAAAAAGAAACAATTTAGTTTTAGATAAATTCATATAAATTTATAAAAACACCATTTTGGTAAATATTTTTTAAAAAATCACCATTTTGATAAATACTTTTTAAACTATACCATTTTGATAATTATTTTTATCAAATACACCATTTTGGGTATTAACTCCAGTTAACTGATCAAACAGAACATATAACAAAGACTATTGACATTAGCAGTCTATAACCGTTTTGCATGTATCTTATGTGTAAACACACACACACACAATTTTCTGTCCCATATCTTCTGTACTAGTTAAGGCATTTGGGTACACTTAAAAGTAAACGGTCAAGTCAATAGCATTTACTTGGTATTCCTACATTATGTTTCTTTGTTACAAGGGCCTTTGGCTCAACAAATCCGTAACATTCACGCATAAAATTTTGTTCCACATAACCGGAAAATTATAACCTTTTCTTCGCTTCACAACTGATAAGTTATTTGATTTTTTGCTTCTAAATTTGGAATTCAAAATGACCACCCGACTCTTCTTTCATACTTGCGTAATATACTTTTACCTTATCCTTTTTTGGGTCGATATGATATTGGTTTCTGGTCAATGTCAAATCAGACAGCAATCCATCTTGATCCAATTCAAGAACAATCTCACCTTCAATTCTTTAGTTTCAACAAAACTGGTTTCTTGGGACCCAAATGTCACAACAGATTGTTGCAACTGGACGGGTGTCGTCTGCAGCACCCAGGGTCAGGTTATTGGACTAGATTTAAGCAAAGAAACGATATCGAGTCCAATAGATGATTCTAGTGCTCTTTTTGATCTAGACAATCTTAAAAGCCTGAATCTTGCTGGAAACTACTTCAACTTCATGCAGATTCCTTCAAGATTTGGCAGTCTTTCAACTTTGTCGTATTTGAATTTATCGAATTCAAGGTTTACGGGTCAGATTCCAGGGGAATTGTCATGGCTGACAAAACTAGAAGTTCTTGATCTTTCTGAGCCTTTCTCATTCGGAACTCGCTCACTGAAACTGGAGAAACCGAATCTATCAACACTTGTGCAAAACCTCACAAGGTTAACAGGTCTTTATCTTAATAATGTGAATATATCATCACAAAGATTTGATTGGTCAAAGGGTTTGTCTTCATCTTTGCTTAAGCTGGAAGTTTTAAGCTTGTCAAATTGTCAACTTTCGGGCCCTTTAGATGATTCCCTTCAGAGATTACAGTCACTTTCCGAAATTCGTCTAGGTCTAAACAACTTAAGTGCTCCAGTTCCTGATTTCTTTGCAAGTTTCAAGAATCTGACAGTACTGAATCTTGGTGCTTGTAACTTGAACGGAACATTTCCTCAAAAAGTCTTCCAGCTGCAGAAACTACAGCTTCTTGATTTATCCGTTAATATGAATCTTTTTGGTTCTTTACCGGATTTTCCCATTAATGGGTCGCTTCGATGTTTGGTACTCAGTAACACAAACTTTTCTGGCGGGATATCTGACACTATTGGAAATCTAAAGAATCTATCGAGAATTGAGCTGCCAAAGAGTAATTTCAGTGGACAGATACCGAAGTCTATGGAAAAACTCACCCGATTGGCGTACCTAGATCTGTCATCAAATTACTTTAGTGGCGAAATCCCATCATTTCAGATGTGCAAGAATCTTACCCATGTTGACCTATCAAGGAATGGTTTATCGGGTACGATCCCTTCTGTTCACTTTCAAGATCTTCAAAGTCTTGTTTATGTTGATTTAAGGTTCAATGTTTTTAATGGAAGCATACCTCCATCTTTGTTTTCTCTGCAACAAGTTCGAAAGATACAGCTTTCCAATAACAATTTTGATGGTTTAATTCCTAATTTTTCTAACCCGTCTGCATCTTCATTGGATACACTGGATTTAAGCAGTAACAAATTGGGAGGAGAAATTCCGAAATCTTTGTTTAAACTTGGAAAGCTAAATATCTTGTTATTATCATCAAATAACCTGAGTGGAAGCATAAAAACCATAGATTTTCAGGGTCACTTGACCAACCTAACGACTCTCGATCTTTCATTCAATTATTTGTCCATTATTACAACCACAAATCTCACTCTAGTGAATCGCCTTCCAAACTTTTCTTCCTTAAAGTTGGCTTCTTGCAATCTTCAAATGTTCCCTAATCTAAGAAACCAATCGAGATTGATAAATCTTGATCTTTCTAACAACAAAATTGGAGGAGAGATACCAAGCTGGATATGGAGAATTGGAAACGGAGACCTTTCCTATCTGAATCTTTCTAATAACCGGTTAACTGCTCTCCAAGAGCCATATCATTTTCCCGATCTTTTAGTACTCGACTTGCATTCCAATCTTCTCAATGGGTCGATTCCAGTTCCTCCACAAACGGCTACCTTCATCGACTATTCAAAAAATCGTTTCAACTCGATTCTCCCTGAAGCCATGGGGACAAATCTCAGTTTTGCTTATTATTTTTCGGTTTCTGACAATCTGCTCACTGGTAATATTCCGAACACCATATGCAACGCTGCCTACCTAAGGGTTCTTGATTTGTCAAACAACAAGTTAAGTGGAAGGATACCAAAATGTTTATTTGAATTTGGTAGCAGTCTGGGGGTACTAAACTTGGGTAACAACAGACTTTTTGGTCAAATAGAGGGTACATTTCCAAGCACCTGTGGGCTAAACACTCTAGATTTGCATGGAAATTCTTTAGAAGGGAAGATTCCAAAATCTTTAGTCAATTGCACAATGCTGGAAGTGTTAAACCTCGGGAGCAACAAAATATATGACAAGTATCCGTGTTCTTTGGGTAACAACACCAACTTGCGTGTTCTTGTTCTGAGATCCAACAGGTTATATGGAAACGTAAGTTGTGGTGAAAACCAGCACAATAATTGGTCAAAGCTTCAGATTCTAGACATCGCTTCCAACAATTTAAGTGGTAAAGTTCCCACTGAAAGTTTCTCGCACTGGGCAGCTATGATGACTGATGATCTATCAAGCAAGAAGCACCTTAGTTTTAGGGTGTTACAACTTACTGAGTTCTACTATCAAGATACGGTTACAGTCACAGTCAAAGGACTCGAGGTGGAACTAGTCAAAATTCTGACACTCTTCACATCCATTGATATCTCAAGTAACCATTTTTCAGGGGACATACCAACCTCAATTGGAAGACTCGGAGCACTTTATCTTCTCAATGTATCAAATAATGAGTTCACAGGCCCAATCCCATCATCCATGGGAAATTTGAGTCAACTAGAAGCATTAGATATGTCACAAAACAGATTAACCGGAGTGATCCCAGAGACACTCACAAGTCTCGAATTCCTTTCTTCCCTTAACTTGTCATACAATCAGTTAAATGGAAGAATCCCAATAGGCAGCCAATTTCAGACCTTTGTAACCAATTCTTACTTAGGAAACAAGGAATTATGCGGGCTTCCATTGAACATAACTTGTACTAGTTCAATCCTACCCATACCCAAAGACCCAAAAATCTCCCAGGAATCTAAAAAAGGGAATGATTGGCTGACCGTATTTCATGGAATGGGAGCTGGGGCAGGAACATCGATTGTTATAGCCGTTTTGTATTCTATATACAAGAGAAATACTTCTGGTAGAAGCAGACAAACAAACTTCTGAAGATGATCTCTCTCGCTTTGGGTATGCGGTTTGTAGATGTTTAATGTCATATGTTGGTTTATGTATGTTATATTTTCGATACTCCACATTAGCTTTTTCAGCAATTTCTGCATAAAATATTGAAATTTATTAGCCTTCAAAATTCCTTGAACATCACCACCACCCATTTGTAAGTTCTATACACCCGATATGCAATCAAGGGGTTCGTTTTCTCAACATTGTACTGTTATGCTTCAACTAAAACCATATTTCTGATTACGTAAAAACAACTACATTGATTAGATTCATTCAGACATTTCATCAAACAGTTAATGAGCATCCATTCAAAGACAAGATGACAACTTATATCAAAAAGGTCTAAACAACTGTCTAGGATTATAATGTTTTTGCATATCAAAAAGGTGCAAATTAATTACATGAAAAGTATTCGCAGAAAGATGTCTCAAGCTAAGCTTTTATTGTTATTTTTTCCATCTCGATCTTTTGGTGTCTTGGCTCTTTATATGCATTATCTGGGGAATGGAAGGATGTTTTTCCAGTAACAGAACATATGTAAATATATTGGACATAGTTTTTTCTTGCTTGATCTTGAAAAATCTAAAATTGTTTTTTATTATTAAAAAAAAAAGAAGAAGAAGAAGAAGAAAATATTACCGGTTTAATTTCCATGGTATCCAATTCATTGATTTGCTTTATGCCACATACCTCTTCTATCAAAGCTCATAACGCATAGGTTAAACTAGGGGTGTTAGAAAATAACCAAACCCAAATAATCGACCCGACCTGAATGAGTTTGGATGAAACGGGTTAGGTTATTTGGTTTGTGGGTCGTCATTTGGGTCAACCCGAATAACCCAAACCTTAATTGGTTTGGGTTGTGGGTAAAATTTTTATAACTTGGGTCAACCCAAATAATCCAAATAAGATGTGTTTATATATATATACACACACTAATAGAACACATTAAATTTATTTAAAGTATATATTTTTTGAATATTAAATTTTTATTTATAAACAAAATCAGGATCATCCAAAGTTAAATAATAATAGATGTTTAAAAATACACTAATAAAAGATGATAACAATACGAATACAAGAAGAGACATATATTGTCATAATTTGTTTATTTAATATCATTAGTTTTTATATTTTTATATAGTTTATAATTTTTTTGTTTTGTCTATGACTTTTATTCTAATAATACAATTATTTTTTCATGCAAGAATTCCAAAAACGCACAATCAAAAGCGTTTGGATATAATGAACTTAATCAATATAAGTATCACTGTTATTCAAGTTTTCGAAATTGAAATTATATTATTGCAATGTTGCGTAATTAATGCATGTAAGTTCAATCAAATTTTATTTGGGTTACTGATATCGCCTATTTTGTATATATTTATTTATGCGATATTGTTTCATTTATTTATTTTATGTTTGTATTATCGTCAATTTTATAGACTTTTATACTTAATATGTGATTTATATGATTATAGGTTTACAAGATAAAAGTTGACGAAAATGTATTCAATAAAGATTAATTATGAAGAAATTGAAGAGTAGAGCTGTAAGCCCGAAGAACATGATACATTTATCCATTTGAAGACATTGGACCAAGTGAACTATATGGAAAATTTTATTCCAACAGAATATTTGGTTTCGGCTAGACATAATATATTATGGAACAACAAAGTATAATATTAGAAGAGTAAATGGTGGTGTCGTGGTCTTCTCCAGCCGAAAAGAAGAAAAGAAAGAAGTGGGTTTGAGCCCTTTTGTTTGTTCATTGACTTGCCAAAGAAATTAAAAGAAGAATGGGCCAAAGCCCTTTGTTTTGCGAAGGAGTTCTGCGAGCAGCAGGTAAAAGGCCCACATGGCCATACACCGACCTCAATTCCTATATATTGATTTGAAGGGAATTAATGAAGGTGTGCTCTTGGTAAGGAATTTTGGTACGTAAGAGTTTTTTTTAGTTTTTAGGGATCATAATATTCGTAAAGGTCGGTTTGTAAGGGAATTGGAGGAGATGTACGTGGGATTGAAGGCGCATCAAGTTAGCAAGTGGAGCCGCCGAATATTCAGAACAAAATTAATTGGTGTTTTGGTATTGGTTTCGCGAAATTGCAGCTACAATTCGAGATCACAGCCACAAATTCTAAAATCAATCCTTAACAGTGTTCGATTTCTCAATTAATTTCTTTAGCATGAGTTAAAAATTGTTGCAAAGTGTAACCTATTATCCAACCAACTTATCACTTAAAATCTCTTCTATGTTTGATACCACTTCTAAAACCAATTAGATTTTCCAATTGGAATTCCTCCATGTCCTATAAGTTGTAAGTCGGTTAAATTAGTGACATAAGTCTTAATGATGTGGGTCTTGAGGCAATTTATATAACTCTAACAAAATAAAATTTAATAAGTTTAACTGTGTAAATTTACACAATAGTAGGGCATAGTTGTCAAAAGCAAAGGCGAACTCAAAGCGCAAAGACCCTAAATGGGGCGAAGGCGAAAGGCGCAATAAAAGCGCACGCCCGGGAAAAAAAAGCGCACCAAAGTAAAAACCAAACCAAATGCCTTTCAAATTAGCAAATTCCAGCTAAATAACACATAATGCATTAAGCCATAAAAGTTCAAGACAAATTGTTAACACAGAAAGTTCATAACCATTGACAAAACTTAATTAGAACCACGAACTATGCCTTGCCATCATCGTTAAATGTGTCGAGCTCTTCTTCCTCAGAATCATCAGTTAAGCATACATAAGTTGTAGGTCTTGATGATGAAGGGTTTTATGGAAAATAATAAATAGACAGGATAAAATTAAACAATAGTAGTTTAATGCTATTAAATCGCTTCTTGTTAACCAAAGGATTTTATGAAAAATAGTAGTTAGCCGCCTAAATTGTTGTTGGGCCTGGGCCTAGGTTTTTAGGCGGCAAAGTGTTGCCTCGCCATCGCCTTGCGCCTAGGCGGCCTAGGCGCACACCTTTAACAACACTGTTGTAGGGGTAAAAAACAACTCTTCACAAATGTCTCTAGTGGTGTCTTGTACACAGTTGACAGCTTTATACGTTAGAATAAATACAACAGCATAAACAAGAAAGAACAATGAGCACCACTACTAATGCCTATGAGGACTGAGCAGGAGACCTTTGGAAGCTAACGACACAAAGTCTGTTGCTACAACTTTGCTAAATGCATTTATGGATACGGAAATAATTTGACTTTTACATAGAAAAGCATAAGCTAGGTCCCTAGTCTATAGCCCAAACATGAGACTGCATTCTGTTCCTCCATGGTCTACGTAAGTTTTCTTGTAGATGTTTTCATGAATATAACCTCATTTAATGCTTTAAACAAACTCAACTGGAATATCTTCAAATCCAAAGAAACACTAAAACATAACTAAAAATTAATAAAATATGATAGCACAAGCTAACTAATCTGCATAAATCAATCTAGAAAAAAAAACGTTAAGTACTTGGTTATAACAAAATAACTTTTGTAGAGACTCGCATAAAATTTATACAAAAGAAAATCATTATAAAAAAAACACTTTTGTTGAGACTCGCATAAAATTTATACAATACAATATCATTATTAAAAAATAAAATAAAAAACTTTTGTTGAGACTCACATAAAATTTATACAAAACAAAATTATTACATTCTGTTGAGACTCACAAAAACAGGTTTGTCAAGATTAAAACTTTACCATAAGATTGTTTAGATGGAAAGGCTAAAAGTGGATACTAATAAACTTTTGTCGATTTAAACTTTACTATAAAAAAGTAATTATATTACAAAACAATACACGTAGATAATCTAAAGGTAGCAAAATGGCCTAGGCAGGATATAGGTCAAAGGGGTTCTTGTAAAAACAGGTGTAAAGTTTATGGGTTGAAGCGGGTCAGGTTGAGATGACCTGAATTGCTTTTTGTGGAGAGGTTTTTAATCGTCTTTAACACATTATTTAATCGTAGAATTTTAAAGACTCAAACTTGCGGTTACACGTTTTAACACAAACCCATTTCCCAACACGCCACTATTTTAACCACCTCTGGCTTTCCTAAGGCTTACCTATATACCCAGTCATATCTAACGCCGACAACATAAAATGAAAATATACTTTAATAGAACACAGATTCATGGTTCTTTTACTTGCTTTATACCAAGAAGTTTTCAGTTTCTACCACTAAAGAATGTATCACTTTGAATCATATACTTCCTTAAATCAAAATTTAGAAGTTACTATACGTAGAAATGCTCCTAGTATCATGTATGTACTAATAATGCTTGACAAAGTATCTAATACCTGACAATATGAGTTTGTGCTGCCTTCTCAAGATTGTGTTCACTTAAACTAAGACATCTTACTTTATTAGTATCCACTTTTAGCCTTTCCATCTAAACCATCCTTTCCCTTTCCAGCATGTATGTCGATTGAACTCTTGTATTCAGTAGCTGTCAATTTCAATATCTTCATCATCATTGTCGTTGTCTCAATCATCATCGTGGAAGAACAAAGTTATTTGCGACTTGCGGAGGAACCCACAAGACCTTTCTATTAAATGAAGTTGATATAAGAAGGTGATATTAGCGTTAGAAACTTCAGCTGGTTACATCAACGGTAGATGGGAGTTGTTGTCAATCTTAAACGGGTCAAATAAATAAGCTTATAAAGTTATGGGTCAAGTTGGTGAATATAAGATTGTACCAACCCGTTATAACTTATAGTAATTGTGAAATTAATAGGCATACCATTTGGAAAATTTAGCAGCCTGCACCATATGGAAAATTAACTAAACTTGACAGCATGGCAGGATATCAAAATTTTCAATTGTTCAGCCATTCATGATGTTCTGCAGATCTTTCTCAACTCGTCCTTACAACCTTGAGGCTGCGCATGACAACTTGCTGTTAACTATCCCCTTTCTAGAAATTAGATCATGAACCAAAAGAAACTGAGATATAAATCTTCAATTCTTCAGATTAATTGCTTATAAATCTGATTTAGAAATCCTTATTAAAATACAGGCATCATTAAGAGGTGAACCATTTTTAGATAACCAGATTCGAGCACATCTACCTGATTGAATATAAAATACGAAAGATACAGTCTTAATTGAGTAACACAGTATTAGACAACACACCTCTTGAATGTCTCCCACATATGATCACTCTGGTGACCAAATAATGTTGTTATATAGGATCTGTCTACTTCCTTCCACATATTGACTCTTCGGTCATATTAACCAAAAAACAAATCTGGAGTACCTTGTCTAAAGGTCAAGCAAGAGATTGGTCTTTTATGGCAAGGAAAAGCCTGCAAACATATAAGAACATATATTCAAGTGAAATGATAACAACAGTAACTTCTTGACCACAAATGACAAAGCTAAAGTGTTAGGTGACTTGGAAATCATTATCCACTGATGATCCATCTTATATCTATAATCACACGGTTACTCATATAGAAAGATGGCCTATTTCCAATTAGTAATTGTGTCAATTTCATTCCAATTATGTGAAAACAGAAGAATCTTACTTATAGTTCATATAGATATATATAAACCTAAATTAAGTACATATAAACATAAATTGTCTATTTACTATGGATAACAATAATTTAATATACCTCATGATTGTTGTGACTGGTAAAAAAAATGAAAATATGTTGCTATTCTCGTAATTTATAGTTCTTACAAACACAATTTGTACCTCAGCAGGAGGCTTCTTTAAACACAATGAAACAAATTCTTTCATAGGACGGGGAAAGTGTTCGTCTAACTGCAAGAAAAGCGTTTCAAAATATCAAAATTCGAATCTAAGATAACTCTGACTAAATCAAGCAAAATGAATGAATGTCATTTAAATATATTATTAAGATATAAAGTTAAAAAAGGGTTGCATAACCGAATATAAAGGGAAGTATATGATTAAACAATTGTTTAATTATATACATTAAAATCACCTTCGGTTAATGCATAACATTGTTTCAAACATATACATTGAAATCACCCGAGGAGAAACTTAGAGTACAAAATATTAACTAAGAGTTAAATAAATAAGGATGTATTCATCAGACATATATATGGCTTTTTTAGCTTTCCTAACATTTTGCTTTTAGAAACTTCCTGAAATTATAAAACTAATAAATACACGTTCAGAAAATCATTGAAAAAGGTAACTATTAGTGATATTATGAAATATATTAGATAAGTTTAACTTAGAAATCAAAGTAGCAGGACGAGATGAATCAGTATGCAATATAAAAGCAGATGGTTATTCTTAAAGCTACAACACAAACTCAAAGAAAGAATAAGCTCGCATACCTATCGCAAAAGTCCTTGGTAGAGATATTGACCATCAGGCCCTGGCTTCTATCCACAATATGCTTACAAATTTCCTCTAGTACAGACCTCTCTTTGGATATGATGAGTCCATTGAAACAACCCTCCGTATAGCGGGATTTATAGATTTGACGCAAAGTAGTGCACACTTATTGGGCATTCTCGAGTATGTCAGGCACACCAATTCTAGAGATTATATTTGCCATTACATTTGATTAAAGACCCAACCATTTTCCTTAGACATCAATTAATCGCCATTTTTTCGACAATAGATAGTCCTTTAGCCATCAATTCTTCACATCCCTATAACAAAGGAAATACAAATCATTAATATGCCTAGATTATTTATCCTTCCAGAAATCAAACAAAAGCATAATCTAGATTATTTTTCTACTTTGAACTGCTAATCTTCTTTCTAGCCATTATCTCAATCAATCCCTAATTTTCAACGACTAATCAAAAAAATCACACATAATTGCTTACACATAACATATCAGATTATAACATATATATAGATATAGATACGAACTTCCCCTACATCGGTTAGATATTCTGATGAAAAGTGGTAGATTTTGATCATGAGAAAATGGGGGATGTAAGAAATATAATTCGATGAATTAGTTTCTAGAGTAAAAAGAGGGCTTAGTTATTGTGAATAACCGTTCCTCACATTAAAATTTCATAGTTTGAATGCATGGCCCATTATCATAACCGCTACTTTACCAATAACCGTATGACCATTCAAGGTAGAAAAACGCCACATAGGATTTCAGCCCTTTTTTTGCATAGTTAGAGAGGCCACATAGGATAGTTTTAGAAAAACCTAAGTAGGGATTTATATAGTGTATAGATTAGTTGCTTAATTATAAGACTATATACTATACAATTATTATTATGAATTCTATTTATTTTATAATTGTTAATTTTATTTGTCTTGTTATGTCTAGCTAAATCTTTTATCATCTACTTAGATGAAGTGATACAATAAATCATGGTTGCACACTATTTTTATAATTCTTAGTCGATTTGATTTAACGTTGTGTCGAGATCTTAGCTTATTAATTCTTTGTTATTTAACTCTTAATTGCTGATAGTTTTTGCATGATCTTAGTGGTAACTAGGTTGTGTAGAAGTTATTTTGATTGCTTGGTTAGAAGCGATTGTTTCTATGACGGGTACGGTAGAAAGTAATTAATAGTTAATAAGAGTTAACGGGTTAATGGTTGGGTACAATCAATAGACACAATTGTTATCTAAATAACCAAAACAATTAGTTGACTAGGAAAGTTATGAAAGGCGTCTTGGGGTACCGGTCTTAGTAATGGAACTAGTTAATTAAGAGGATTGAATAAAGTAACGAACTTGACGGGTACGGGGTGAGTCTTTGTTTAGTTCTCGGTTATTAATTAACATATTTGAATTGGTTCTTCAATTAAGTGCAACCTGAAATTATAGTGTCATGGAGTCAAAAAGTCTTCCAGCTGCAGAAACTACAGCTTCTTGATTTATCCGTTAATATGAATCTTTTTGGTTCTTTACCGGATTTTCCCATTAATGGGTCGCTTCGAAGTTTGGTACTCAGTAACACAAACTTTTCTGGCGGGATATCTGACACTATTGGAAATCTAAAGAATCTATCGAGAATTGAGCTGCCAAAGAGTAATTTCAGTGGACAGATACCGAAGTCTATGGAAAAACTCACCCGATTGGCGTACCTAGATCTGTCATCAAACAACTTTAGTGGCGAAATCCCATCATTTCAGATGTGCAAGAATCTTACCCATGTTGACCTATCAAGGAATGGTTTATCCGGTACGATCCCTTCTGTTCACTTTCAAGATCTTCAAAGTCTTGTTTATGTTGATTTAAGGTTCAATGCTTTTAATGGAAGCATACCTCCATCTTTGTTTTCTCTGCAACAAGTTCAAAAGATACAGCTTTCCAATAACAATTTTGATGGTTTAATTCCTAACTTTTCTAATCCGTCTGCATCTTTATTGGATACACTTGATTTAAGAAGTAACAGACTGGACGGAGAAATTCCAAAATCTTTGTTTGAACTTGGAAAGCTAAGTATCTTGTTATTATCATTAAATAAACTAAGTGGAAGCATAAGAACCATAGATTTTCAGGGTCGCTTGACCAACCTAACGACTCTCGATCTTTCATTCAATAATTTATCCATTGTTACAACCGCAAATCTCACGCTAGTGAATCGCCTTCCAAACTTTTCTTCCTTAAAGTTGGCTTCTTGCAATCTTCAAATGTTCCCTAATCTAAGAAACCAATCGAGATTGATAAATCTTGATCTTTCTAACAACAAAATTGAAGGAGAGATACCAAGCTGGATATGGAGAATTGGAAACGGAGACCTTTCCTATCTGAACCTTTCTAATAACCGGTTAACTGGTATCCAAGAGCCATATCATTTTCCTGATCTTTTGGTACTCGACTTGCATTCCAATCTTCTCAGTGGGGTGATTCCGGTTCCTCCACAAACGGCCAACTTCATTGACTATTGCGTGTTCTTGTTCTGAGATCCAACAGGTTACATGGAAACGTGAATTGTGCTGAAAACCAACAGAATAATTGGTCAAAGCTTCAGATTCTAGACATCGCTTCCAACAATTTAAGTGGTAAAGTTCCCACTGAAAGTTTCTCGCACTGGGCAGCTATGATGACTGATGATCTATCAAGCAAGAAGCACCTTAGTTTCAGGGTGTTACCGCTTACTGAGTTCTACTATCAAGATACGGTGCAAGTCACCATGAAAGGACACGAGTTGGAGCTAGTCAAAATCCTGACCATCTTCACATCCATTGATATCTCAAGTAACCATTTTTCAGGGGAAATTCCAACCACAATTGGAAGACTCGGAGCACTTTATCTTCTCAATGTATCAAATAATGAGTTCACTGGCCCGATCCCATCATATATGGGGAATTTGAGTAAGCTAGAATCATTAGATATGTCACGAAACAGATTAACCGGAGAGATCCCACACACACTCTCAAGTCTTACATTCCTTTCTTCCCTTAACTTGTCATTCAATCAGTTAACTGGAAGAATCCCAACAGGCAGCCAATTTCAGACCTTTGAAAACAATTCTTACTTAGGAAACAAGGGATTATGCGGGTTTCCATTGAACATAACTTGTACTAGTTCAATCCTACCCATACCCATATACCCAAAAAGCTCCCAGGAATCTAAAAAAGGGAATGATTGGCTGACCGTGTTCCATGGAATGGGAGCTGGGGCAGGAACATCGATTGTTCTAGCCGTTTTGTATTCGATATACAAGAGAAATACTGGTAGAAGCAGACAAACAAACTTGTCAAGATGATCTCTCTCGCTCTAGGTATGTCATGTGTTTTCTGGATGTTAATTGTCATACGTTGGCTTATGTATGTTACATTTTCGATACACCACATTAGCTTTTTCAGCAATTTCTGCATAAATATTTGTATCTTTTTGTTAAAATATTGAAATTTGTTAATTAGCCTTCAATATTCCTTGAACATCACCACCACCCATTTGTAAGTTGTATAAACCTGATATGCAATCAAGGGGTTCGTTTTCTCAACATTGTACTGTTATGCTTCAACTAAAACCAAATTTCTGATTACGTAAAAACAACTACATTGATTAGATTCATTCAGACATTTCACCAAACAGTTACCGAGCATTCATTCAAAGACAAGATGGCAACTTATATCAAAAAGGTCTAAACAACTGTCTAAGTGAACTTAATTTGCACTTTTTTTTACTAGATAAATTTACGATTATAATGTTTTTGCATATCAAAAAGGTGCAAATTAAGTTCATGAAAAGTATTCGCAGAAATGTGTCTCAAAATAAGCTTTTATTTGTTATTTTTTTCATCTCGATCTTTTGGCGCCCTTGGCTCTTTATATGCATTATCTGGGGAATGGAAGGATGGTTTTCCAGTAACAGAACATATGTAAATATATTGGACATAGTTTTTTCTTGCTTGATCTTGAAAAATCTAAAATTGTTTTTTATTATTAAAAAAAAAAGAAGAAGAAGAAAATATTACCGGTTTAATTTCCATGGTATCCAATTCATTGATCTGCTTTATGACACATACCTCTTCTATCAAAGCTCATAACTCATAGGTTATACCTTTTCATTTGTTTATTGTCAACCATTTTGGCATTTTGCGTATAATTTATTTTTTTTGACAGGTATACATCATTCAACTATTTTCATCTATTTAATTGCTATCAATGTTGCTTTAACACGATTAAAATTTAAAAGTATGCCATTTTCAATTAACTTTTTTTTGTTAATATATTGTTTGTGTATGGATTGGAACTATTTATTGTTCACTTGTTCAGCAACATATTTTTATCATTTGGTTAACTGTTTTCAATCATATATTTTCCTTCTCTTATTTTACAAATAAAATTGATAAATGCCATTAATTTTGTGGGTCTGCAAGCATATTTACAACTGACATATTACATGATCACGATTGATGGTGATTTTTTTCTTTATTTGAACGACGACTAAAACTAAAGAATGAGCTATCAAATAATTTAAACATGTTTTTAGACCTATATTTTAAACATAAACATACATATCATTATTTTTTATCCATTTTATAAACATAAACATACATATCATTATTTTTTATACATCTCATTTTTAGATGATTATATTTTGTATTTTCAAAAAACAACTGGGTTGGATCAGTGGTTGGAGTTCATACCTCTGGAAACAGAGGTCATGGGTTCGATCCTCATGCCCCTCATACACCGTGGAAGACGGCATTGGGAGTCACTTTTTTTATTTGGTATTCTTAGTTGCCTGATTCAATGCAGAACATCAGGATATTTGGTGATGTTCTTTGGCCTGCATGGTTTACTTGCAAACGTTTCATAAAGTGTTTTTATTTTTTTTTTATTTTTTTTATTGTTATTATTATTGAGATGGAAGACGTTAGACATTCCACTGTAAATGCTCTGATAACATTTAATAGTGTATAAGATGATTGTGTTTAGTTATTATACATCCTTTTAAAATTTTCCTTCTTTTTAGTTTTCAAACAAAATGATAAAAGCTTTTCACCTATAGAATACCATAAATTTTTTTGAAAACACATGATAGAAGGGGTTTTCTATTTACTAAAACGAAAATGCTAAAAAAATGATTAAAAACCTATAAAATGCAGTCAAAGGTAGAAATTACTATCGTCATTTTCTCCCCTGGTAAGAAGGTATTCTCGTTTGGTCATCCATCTATAAAAATGATTGTTGATCGTTTCTTAGCACACAAAATCCTCTACCAAATTTAAGCACCTCTCAACTTGTTCGTAATGCCAATATCCACGAACTCAATCGACAACTCACATGTATGAGTAGTCAATCGGAGGTAGAGAAGAACAAAAGTGAGCAACTTAGTAATATAAGGCAAGTAGGACAAGATAATCATTGGTGGGAAGCTTCTATTGAGAGCCTATAATTAGAAGAGCTCGAGCAGTTGAAGGTGGGAATGCGGATGCTCAAAAAGAACATTGAAGAGCAAAAGAAGAGGCATATGGCATAACCAGCAAACTAAAATAGCCACTTACTTGAATTGGCTTGAGCGACTGATCGATGGCTTTTTTCTTATCATTGTCAGATTGAACTCAGAAAGATACCTGTAATGATCTTCTTTCTTGCAGCCATTCAAAACCCATAAAGAAATTATTAAAGCAAAATAAGGATAACAGGGACATTCCAATAAGCATTTAATCACCTACCGTAGCAGAGCACATTTAAACAACAGGAGAGTTACAGTCAAGTAATTTATACTCCTAGTAATCTCAGTTTCTTGTTTAGATCATGCCATAACACAAAGAGATACTCTTTATTAACTATCCAATACTAAAATCACATTCATATCGTTTTCACAAATTTCAGTTTCAAAGGGAATAGAAGTGCACGTTGGCAATTACATATATTCAAAAGAAAGAAAAGACTAAAGAATGCTCTAGACAGCATAAAAATATAACTTCCATAGCCTGATTGTTCTTGATTAACTTTCACCTCTATCATTTGGCTTATATAATTATACATCCAAGTGTTCTGATGTTAAATTGATGTCTTTAGCATATAACTGGGTTCGTGATGTTGATCTGGAACATCAATTAATAGGACTTGTATCAACCTGCAAATATAGAGTATAATGGATAAGAGCGAATTTTGAATCTTTTAGCAACTTTACACATATGTATAAGAAACTTGTCATTGTACATTATTGATGGACACTTTTTTCTTTATTCTATAAGTAAAGTCTTTTCTGACTATAAAGTGGATAAGTAGTTTACTGGTAAAGATGTATTTCTATCGCATTTGTGTTGTTCAACGTTTACTTCATTTAATTTGGACAGCGTTTGGAACAACAGTTTGTGCACGTGCTTAATTCATCAAGGGAGTTTAGCATCTCTGCTGGGTCAACATTGATGTCAACTCATTCTCACTAACAATTTTTTGTAGAGGAAGGCTACCCACACCCAGAATTACCATTTTTTGAGTTTTTGACTGGTTAGCCAAAACGCAAATACAAAATACTATACATTTTCGATGGCGAGAAGAGTGTCATTATCCATAACGGAAACATAATCAAATTCATTATCTAAATTGATGTACCTTATAAGAATCCGATGATGATGTCGGCGCATGTTGTTGTAATCGGTAATAAAGAGAGGGCTATCGATCATTGATTTCCATGCTTTTGAAACCGATCTGAATTTAGCCGCAGGAAGCCTTTTCACGATTTCTCTTTGCATTTCATACGGAATGTTTTTTGATGTCCCGATTTTGTTTTCATTTCTCTTTGATTTTATTTTGATTTTGCATTTCACACGAATCCGATATCACATTTTTTTCCATTTGATCTGATTTTGTATGTTATCAATTTTTAGGGTTTTAGATTTCGAATTTGGGTTTTAGGGATTTGGGATTCTAACTTGCAGTCTGTGAAGAAGACGATTGACTTTTTAGCAATTTTATGTTTTTAAATCTTTATTTTAACCCCTGAAGATTTAAGTAGTTTACAAAATTCGTTAAAAGTGTGGCAATTTTGTTAATACTTATAAAATTATTTGCAATAAATATTTTTATTTTTATTTTTATTTAGCGTATGTTTGGCAGCAAGCTTTTAGGAGCTTTAAGCTTTAAGTTTTTAACTAAAAACTCTCGTCTAGTAAAAAGCCTTGTTTGGTTGGAAAAGCTTGAAGCTTTTAAATTGGAGAAAAAAGCTTAAAGCTTGAACGCTACATATATATATTAATATTATATATATATATATTATATATATATATATATATATATATATATTAAATTAAATAAAAAAATAAGAAAAAAAGAAAATCTCATAATCAACCATTTTGAAATAAGGAAATTCCCCCTTTTTATTGTTGGAATTGAAACTTTAGATTCAGATAGATCATATCTTGTAATTTTTTTGAAACTTCTAGACAAAAAAATGAAAAACACTAGCGTTGGAAATGAGCTTCAAGCTGTTGGTATCTAGCATTACTTGAATACCCTTTTTTATTAATTGTTATGTATATTATACATGTAAAATGTGTGTTATGTAGTAGTATGTATATGTATATGATGTACATAACATACACTCATTGGTAGATGACTACACTTTGTAATTTTCAACACGTTGCTTTTTCTCTTTATTTTTATTTTTCACATTTTCGGTATGAAGGGGGTTTTAAAAGCTTTTGTGAATTTTTAAATATACGAGTAAATGAGTAATTTATATGTAGAGAAATCAATTTAGTTTTCTTTCTATCTTTTTAGTTAGACAAGTAACTTATTTATTATGTTTAGTATTTTATGTATGTCTACTATTGTCATTTTACATATTTTATAAAATGTTCCAGCTACTTTGTCAAACACTTAAATATATTTAAAAAGTTTTGGCTATCAGCTACCAGCTAGTTTTGTCAAACATACCCTTAATATATAATGTGTTTCATCGTTTCTTTTACTATACCTAAAAGACAGGTTTTTAATAAATCATCGACCAATCACAGCTATCGGTTTTCTTATCAATACACACGCTACAAGGAAGTCAAAGAACTGATGAAAGCCAAATAAACTTGTCAACTGCACATTTACCCCTTAAAGTGGAAGTATAACTTTGCTGTTTAAGCTTTGAGAGTAGTAAAAATTATAAAAAAAATAAAAATTGTGTAATATAATATTAGGACGTTGTTTTAACTAAAAAATAAACAAATTGTAGGAGATTAGTTGTAACTTGTTGTGCTTAGATCGAGCACGTTGTTAGCAAAACATATGCGATCTTACATTATTATCTTTTGTAAATTCGAGTATGTAGCCCTTAATTTAATTTACTTCACTTTCTTGATGGAATACTAGATCGCAGTTAATTTAATCGGTCAACATTGTACATGTACTGAATTACTCGTTCGCTTGTGTGGTTATTGATTAACTTAAGTATTATGTACGCAATTTTATGAAGCCACCCCTTCTTTTCTTTTTTTGCTTTTAGCTTATGTTTGATTATCAATTCCCTTATTCCACATGTTGCCTGCTTGGCTGCTTGTAGTTTTTTTTTTTTTAGGACAAATTAGCAAGGTACTAGTTGCCCGAAAGTAAAATTACACACACAATCTAAAGATCAACAATCGAAATAACAAAAACTCATTAGACCACCAATAATGGATTTTTGATCCATTCGTCCCAGGATAGGATTTTCTTCTTCTGTCTGTGTATGTACCAATGATAAGATGTACTGATAATCAAATCCGTTAGTGGGTTCGCCCTCTTTTTATAAGATTGAAATACAATCTCATTTCTAAACTTCCACAACTGCCACCAGGTAGCAAAAACAACGGTTTCAATGATAACCCTTTTAGAAGAATTTAGGTGGAGCTGATCAATTGCTTCCAAAAGCTCAAGAGGGGGAAGGTGGAATGGCAGAATAATGTCAAGCCATTTTGATATTGCGGTCCAAGTTACTTTAGCAATATTACACGTAGTAAAAGTGTGATGTGTGTTCTCAACCCCTATGAAGCAAAGAGGACAAATGATAGATATATGGTTAATACCACGAAACCACAAGTTAAAGCGAGTAGGTAACCTGTCTTTGAGCAATCTCCACACATGGATGTTGACCTTTCGAGGGGCAATTTTGTTCCATCTAGTTGAAACAAAATGGCTAGGGAGAGTCTGATGATCCAGGTGTTTACGCAACCCATTGACCAAAAATTAATCTACAGCACCACAGTTTCATTTCCATTTTTCGGGGGTGTTAACAATAGTGATCGGCATGATGTGGTCACAAAGTCTTCTAAGTTGATCAGCCTCCCGACCATCACGTATTAACCTTCGCCAATTCCAACTAAAAGAAGCGTCATTCTATCTTTCTCCAACCAAAACATTTTTATCAATTTCAAGAGCATATAACCTTGGAAACTGTTGTGCAAGTGTGCTTTCATTAATCCAGATGTCATTCCAAATTTTTGTGGACATCCCGTTACCAATTTTCTTTTTAATCGCAGAAAATGGCACGTAACCACCATCATTGAGTTCACGTGCCAGCTCAACAATTTTTGACCAGGTACCAGGTCTCTTTTTCAAGCTCATCATGGCTCGATCACAACTATCATGGGGATATAAGTTTTTTATAATCTTGGCCCATAGCATGTTAGGATGATTATGAAATCTCCATATCCATTTATAAAGCAACGCTTGATTAAAGGATCGAAGACTGCCAAATCCAAGGCCACCTTTTTCTTTGCCAGCAATCACCAACTCCCACTTAATCCAATAAATGTTTTTGGCAGCCTCATCATCCCCCTAAAAGAATTTAGCACGCATGGTTTCAAGTTTATTACACACATTGTTAGGCATACGAAACATAGACAAATAATAAGTGGGGAGAGAACTTAGAACAGCAGAAATAAGAGTCGATCTACCTCCTACCGACAACAGTTTAGCTCTATTTAGACATTCTTTTATTAAACTTGTCGACCACAGGTTGCCAGGACACATACCGGTTCATGTTAGCTCCAATAGGAGTACCAAGGTATAAGAATGGAATTTTCTCCCATTTACAACCCGCCAAGCTAGCAATTCTGGAGATTTCATTATCTGAGACACTAGTGCCATAAAGCTTTGATTTCACCACGTTAATCTGAAGGCCTGAAGCTAGATAAAAACAATTAAAAATATCGATGATATTAATAAAGTTCGCTTGAGACCATTCACCAATAACCATTACATCATCTGCATATATCAAGTGGGAGAAAACTGTGTCTCCAATCGAAACTGCTTTGAATTTGCCAGCTGCTTTTGCATCTTCCATAGCTACATGGAAACCTTCCATTGCAATAATAAACAAGAATGGAGCAAGGGGGTCACCTTGACGTAAACCACGACCCAGAGGAAATTCCATAGTCAGGCTACCATTAACAAGAACAGACGACCGGGCAGAATTGAGGCATGTAGCAATCCAACCCATGCTTTTATTACTAAATCCCATAAACTAAAGGACTGAGAAAAGATACTCCCAACTCAAAGAATCATAGGCCTTTGCAATATCCACTTTAAAGAACATAGTTTTTTTCTTTTTAGATTTAAAGGAATTAATCACTTCATTCAAAATCATGGGGCCGTCAAGGATCTGCCGATCTTTAATGAAAGTTGATTGAACCGAATCAACCAACTCATCGATCACCGTAGCAATTCTTGAAGCCAAGATTTTAGCAATAATCTTATATATAACGCCAATGAGGCTAATGGGTCGAAAGTCACTGGCCACCAAAGGAGAATTAACCTTCGGAATAACCGTGATGAAAGAAGAATTGCAGCCAAGGGGGAAGACTCCTTTGTCAAAAAACTCAGTAATAGCAGCAACAAAATCTTCCTGTAGAGTAGACCAGAACCTCTTTAAGAAGCCAAAAGTGAACTCATCTGGCCCCGAGGATTTGTCACTCCCACAGTCCTAGACGGCGTCCTTTATTTTTTGTATGGAGACCTCACATTCAATCATTTCCAACTGGGCTTGGGACAAGAACTTGAACCGATTACTTGTAGATTGGTATGGAATAGTATCTACTTTTTCAAACTTTTGTGAAGAATGTCTATAAAAAACATTCTTGACATCGTATGGATTATCAACCCATTGCCAACTGGGCTGCTTGTAGTCGTTTGTTAATAAGTCGGATTAGGGAATGCTTTTGTGGTATCGATTTGACATGTTGAGACGTACAATGAAAATTAGTAAGATTAAAGTTGTAGACAATTGTTGCAATATATGCGAGATTATCATCTTCCATACATTAACGTAATTAAGAATAATTTATTGAACAATGTAATTATGTAACTACTAAAAGAAAGCCCATTCATATTGAAAAACAAACTGTGTAATAAAAATAATGAACTCAAAAGAGGGATTATTTATTTTATTTCTAGTAAATTCGTGTTATTGCCTTTGCAATGACATATTAGCGATCGTTATTAGGGATTTCATTATCAGATTCCAAAGAAAATTTTTATTTCGTTATTTCGGTTCGATTCATATGAAAGAAGCGGTTATTTAGATTATATATTTTAAAGGAAAAATAAAGAAAGGAACAGGAATGAAGAAGTATATTTTGTGCTTTTTAAAAGAAAGTTATGGGCCTCTTCATGTTTCTTTAATGGGCTGAAAATAAATTTAAATGGGCTCCAAATTTATAATCCATGACATATCTATTTTTTAATTTTTATGACAGGTAATAAGTACGAAACTTACACGTGTAACAATATCAAAAAATTCAATCAAATCGTTAGACCACTACAATCGAACATAAAGTAAGTTAAATTTTTGTACTCCTTTTTAACTATATTATTATCTTTACCCGGATGTTTTTAGAGAATTTTTTTTTTATTCTCATGTAAATGTATGAATGTCTACAACAAAAAACATTTCTTAATGTTCAGGTTATTAAGAGACCTCAATTTTAAAACTCGTTACACTCCAAGATACTCTTCTATATCTATATATATATGAGAGTAAGTACCCGTGTATTACGGCGGTAAAATGATAAGGGTGATAGGTCATAAAGTGTGATAGGTCATAGGAGGTTATATGTCATAGAGTGTCATAGTCAAATGCCTTAGTCGTACGGGCTCCACACTCAGATTTAAAAATTCGTCGAAAGTATATCGAATGACATCTCTAAAGAAAGAACATGAAATTTTAAGAACACCCATATAATTTTTATTATTTATCGATGTACGGTTTTTGAGATAAAAACTTTTGAAAGAATTAGAGGAATAAAATGATTTATGGAGGAGAGAAAGTTGTATGCATTGATGTATGGTACATTATTTATTAATATGTGTATATTGTTGAATTGAATGTTGAAAGTTGAAAATTGAATTTGTTTTATAATATATTATAGGTATAGATAATCATATATTCATCATATATGACTTCCTCTAAAAGTAAAGTTAAACTTATTACAAACCAACATAGAAAGTTTGTAGTTTGCCTTTGGCGACAATTAGCATGTTAGATGAAGTGTGACAAAAACAAATGGAAATCTTGGTTTTAGGCATTGGTATTGATTCTATTGATGTTTATTATATTTATATTCTTGCCTTTACGAATCCTTTTGAACTTCAATCCAATAAGAAAGATTGAAAAAAAAAACATCCTTCATTCTCAATCTTTTTCAACCTGTCTCAACTGCTATCATAAGAAAAGTTCTGCTTTTTTGAGGATTCCTTCCATATATAAAGAGTAATTTTTGTCCTTCATCTCTCATTATATATGTACTTTATATATATTTTTGTAATAAAGTTCTGGATGTGTTTGGCTTAATTAACTTATTTTCAAATTTATTTGTTTATTTTCATTTAACTAATATATACTAAGCCACTATTCTATGGTTTACTTTTGTGTTTATGAAGAATGAGCTTAATTTTTTCCCCAACTATAAGTCACAATAAAGCCTATTAGCAAAAAAAAAAAAAAAAAAAAGAAAAACAAATAAAATTTAATGAACACCCTTGATTACAAGTATTTATGAATAGACTTATAACAAGGTACAGTTAATATGCTAGAAGTTGTAATAATCAAATTTAATTGGTGTAATTCCAAATTCATGTAAATTGTTAGTAATTCCAATTCATGTAATTATTTATACTGCCGGTAAGTTGCCGGGGTAAGTGATAATAGAAACTTTACTTGTCAAAAAAAACATTGGGAGTGGAGATGATTGGGTATCCAAATTTGTCGTTTAAAAAAAATCAAAATTAATTATATATGCAAATTAAAGTAATGTGAACCTACAATCATATCATTGTGGATGTTGTTAACTTGATCCTTAGAAACAATGGGAAAAGATGCTGCGAGATCATCGAAACCAATTCAACTAAAAGTGTTTATCGACAACAAGAAGAAAAAAGTAATGTTTGCAGAGGCAGAAGAAGACTTTGTCGAAATCTTGTTTAGTTTTCTCACTTTGCCTCTTGGAACAATCGCGAAACTTTCAAACAAGCATGGAGACTCAAAGGACCTTAAATTTGGAAGCTTGAGTTCTTTATATGAAAGTATCGAAAATCTTGATAATAAGCATTTCTCTAATGAGCACTGCAAGATTGCACTCGTTAATCCGACCAGTTCTTCAGTTTCTCTTTGCCAGAAGCTCAAAGTAAATCTAATGGATGACAAGAAGCCGGTTGATGGTCCTGTAGATGAACCGGTATTTGTCCAAAAAAAGGCATCTTTCATTATCACGGACGATCTCAATGTTGTACCCGTTTTGCTGGATAGAAGCATCGTCCTCCTTAATTCTCTTGGTGTCGAATACATTGATTTGCTAGAAGAGAGAACCATAATGAATTTTGGTTTTGAAGAGGTAATACTTTACTGATATATAAAAATGTTCAAAAATTAGTAAAAGATTATCTTAATATCTCTTCAAATTTGTTATTGCAGTTTTCGGATCTCCTCAAGTGGTCATTGGTGTCGAATAATCCTTTCACAAATCTAGTGTTAGGGGCAAGTAAACCATGCTCATGTTTACCCTGCATCAAAAGTTCTACATGGGGTAACTTGCCTTTGGTTTTGGGTCACTCCAGTGAGTCGCAAAAGATAAAATTATTAGTACAAAAATCGACAAAGAAAGTATTATGTGCACAAGTTGAGAACTTTTTTGTGGAAATGCTGTTCAGTTTCCTAACGATCCCGTTAGGTACTGTAAAGCGTTTGACAGCTGATAACGCTTCTTCAATGGGTATCGATAAGTTGTATGATAGTATCTCAAGGTTGGGAGACGAAAAATACTTGAAATATGAGGAGACTAAGACCATGTTACTTTCCCCAAAGATTGCAGCTAATTATCTTCGTGTGACTGACTTGCTTCCAATATATGGAAAAGATACAAGTTCAGGTAGTTTCCTTAAGGGACATGGAACGTTCATCGTATCTGATGATCTGGGAGTAACGGTCTCACGTTCCTTATCAACTATTTCTAAGTTCAACGCACTTGGGGTTCCTGTTGGTGATATTGAAGTGATGGAAGTAAGCATTGGTGAACAAGAGGTAAATATACGCTAGTAGCAAAATGTATTTTTGGAATAAAAAGGCAGAGTCATTTTTAGTGACACCATTTTTATTTGATTATGTGCAGGCACTTTTGATTCTGAAGGCTTCTCTTACTTCAACATCGGCCTTAACCAATTGTCTGAACGCTTTTAAGAAGGCGAAATCATTGATATGAAGTCCTGATTTGGTTATAATCGTAGTATAAATATATTCGTTGACATTTGTGTGTGTGTGTGTGTCATATGTATTGCATATATAGTAGTGTTTGATCGTAAATATGAAACAATGGTTGTGGATAGTAATATATTGTATACAGTATACTTATCAGTGAAATTTGCTTATTTCAACAATATAGATATACTATCATATAAAACATTTAGTTTATATGTCTTAACATCAGCTTGACCGATTTCCTGAACACATTTATGTGAAGAAGCTGAAGGTAGAGGCAGAAATTTGATTAGAGAAAGCAATGGTTCATTTAAGTTAATTTCTTTAATTAGTACGATTAAGTAATGTCTGCTCCGTGAGGCACGCATTGTAATTTGAGCGTCGTGCAATGATTGTGGGTCGCGGTAACTTTTCCTTGCTTGTATGAGACCAGTAAAATTATTCAAAACTGTTACTTGTTGGTCTATAAGTTGGGATTGGGTATAGTTCCCCAAACCATTGGTCTGTTTGCTAAACATCGTTAGCCTTCTTCCGCCCTCGCCTCCAGAGTGGCCCAAATCCGTACCATTACTACAACCAAGAATCATACCGCCGTCATGGGATACAAGGAGTATGTATAGATCATCTAAATTATATAACAAAAAAATTTTGTTTTTGTCTCAACCAGATTGGAGGAATGAATGCACCATGGTTGGATCCGTGTTAAACACTATGGCCTCTGAAGACAGAGTTTATGGGTTCGATCCTAATCCAATGCAAAGGTTGGAGGACATTTTCTAGCATTTAAGTAGAAAATAAAAGCAATCTACTTAGATAGAGGTAAGGTTTGCTTACATCTTGATCTCTCTGATACCGTCGAGGTATTGGAAGATTGGAGGAATGCACCGTTGGATCGTAGGTGAAAATATTTTGATCAATGATTGCCTTTTCTTTCAAGGTTACATTCACCTTCTTTCACCAAAAAAAAATGTGATTTATGTCAATCCTTCTAATAGAATTCATTCAACGGTTGAAAATGATTTGGTTGGTAGAGGTGAATATAAGTTTCTTACCATATAAATACACATTAGATATACTCATCCATAACCACTTACATAAACTTTTACACTATATTGTTAAGTTTTTTTTAAGAAGGGAAGGAAAAAATTGGGAAGGAAAAAATTAATAAAGGCATTGTTAAGTTTTAAAATTGCATGGAAAAGAAATGAGAGGAGAGGAGAAGTGGGGAAAGTTATAGTTATTTTGACTTAAAAAACTTTCCTCTTATTTTTGAGGTGATTAGGAAAGAAAACTTCTCATCCCTCTCCTTCCCTTTCCATTCTTTAAATATCTAAACAATACAGTGTTAAAAATCTAAATAAATGAATAATATATATGTTAAGAGTTTAGATATATACACATCACATGATAATATATGCCCATCCGTAACCCTATCCCAACATTAAACAATCAAAAATATATAAACATATCATCATCACTCGCAAATGTCTCTTATATATATATATATATATAATATATATTCATATAGTATGCATACACCAGAGTTAAAACAGATTTGAAGTGTTATACAACCCATTTTCGGTCCAACATGGTTAACTCGGGCCTAGTCAAATCCGAACCCTTTTCAGGCGAGGCCTCAGGTCCCCATTTCCTGACTTACCGGATTTTGGGTGTGGTCATTTTGGGTTTTGAGCCGTGCTAATGCTTACCTTCTTCATATAGATTTAGATCTGGATTTGTATATATAATAAGGTTGTGTTTTTGTTTCAACCAACTTTTTGTTTCACTCGTATCAATATATATACATATCCAATAAAGAAGGCACACAACCTAACAAGATGAGCCGTTGCCAATCCGCCATTATATGTAATCACTCTCTACCAACCTTTTCAAACCCTATAACCAAAAAAACCACTTCACACTTATTCTGACGATGATAATGATGACAAAGGGCAAACAAGTGTCTATACCGCCTTGCGTTTTCTGTTGCCCCACGACTCGTTTTGTATGCCTTATTGTCCCCAAAGGGACAACACTGAGGATGTCGATATGGTTGGGGAGATGCTCACGTTCCCCTGCCGTAAAGATTTGAGGTTGCACAACAAGATCTCCCCCAACATCCTGTTCACAGGATGGTTTGTCTGCGCATGAGCACAACCTCTTCTAGTAGTGACTCGATGAATAAGATTTTCGAGTCGTTAGATGACTCGACCATGGAGAGCTTGGCCCGTAAAAACGTCAAAGGGAGCTCGATCATGGATGAATAAGCTTCCCCTTCCGTTTCTAAGGGCTAGGCTCTCGATGGCCGAGTCGTCTGGCAGGTCAAAAATCTTATTCATCTAGTTATTGCTAGAAGGGAAACGTGCACGGGCGAATCATCCCGTGAACGAAGTTGTTAGGGAGATTTTGTTTGTGCAGTCTCAAATCTTTATGGGAGGAGAGTCTTATGAGTATCTCCCCAACCGCATCAGCAACTTCAATAGCGTCGTTTAGGGGACAATAAGGCATACAAAGCAGCCGCATGTGGGCGACAGAAAACACAGGGCGGTAGCAGAACTTGTGCATCATTAATATAATAAGATAATGATGAGTATCTTCCATCATTATCAGTGTCGCTAGAATAAGTTTGGAGAGATGTTTTTTGTTATAGGGTTCGAAAAGGTTGGTAAAGAGTAACTATATATATGGGCTTATTTCGTTGGCTTGTGGGCTTTTTTGTTATTGATATCGTGGGGTTGTGTTATTTATGTTTAATCTCATTTCTGAATTTGAAACTTTGTTTTCTTTTATATAAAGCTAGAAAAATGATAAACTCTCATGAGACATCCTCTAACTTTTTTGGAAAGTGGGTCACTGAAAATATTTTTAAAAAAATGAAAAAGTCACTTAAAGTAACAACTTGGTTAGTGGCTTGACTTAAATGAGTCACCAAACTTTTGCCACTTGTCATTATGCGATTAGTTAAAATTTATTTATAAACCTTATTGGTTTGTCTTTTAGTTGAGTTAAGGTGGGTAAAAGGTTGAGTTAAGTTGGGTTGTTTAGGTGGAAGAGGGAGAAATTATTTTTTTATTAAAGGTTGGGTTGATGTAGGTTGGGAGTATGGATGGTCTAACTAACCCTCCTGATATATCCACTTGTTAACACGTGTAATCCACTAATTCTCTTTCCTAATCTCACCCCTTGATTTTTCACATGTCATGATCATATTAATTAGGAGGATTTTTAGACTAAACAATTAGGAGGATTGATCATTACCTATAAAGTTATGATAAAGATTGGGAAATGATTAATCCTCCTAACAAAATAGCCTAAAAATACTCCTAACTATTGGATTATAACATGTGAAAAAATCAATGGGCAAGATTAGGAAAGAGAATTAGTGGATACCATATGTCATCCTTTTAGAGTGTTAGGAGGATTTTTAGGCTATTTGTTAGAAGGATTAATCATTTTCCTAAAGATTAGTTTTACAAAACAAAAAGAAATCATAACTTTTTTTGGATTGAACTATAAAAATTTACAAATAAAGGAAATTATAGTTTTTTTTATTGAAAAATAAAGTTTAAATACATATGGTTAGAATAAATGAGTTTAGTTTTATAAATTATAATTAGAATTATGTTGCTATTTATGTTTTTATATGATTTACATGTTCCGTGAAATTTGATTTAAAATTGTTATGTTTTTCTTTCTCTCTTTTGAATAGGTGAACTTGGTTTATGAATGCTACTAAAGATAAAGCGGAACATTTAATTGTAGTACCTATACGGGTTTGATGTTACTAAACCCTCAAAGCAGGGCTTAGGGTTTAAAATGTTATTTTCTTAACAATGGTTTGAGAACAGCCTGAGCAAAGTTTTAGAGATGTTTTGGTTAGCTATAAATCTATGTGCTTGAATTATGGTATATTTATCATTTACATTGCTCATGTGTTTGAAAAATGAACAAGCTAAGTATTCTCTCTATACAACTAAATAAAGGATATTTTAATGTTAGGGTAGTTATAATCTATTGCCAAATAAGTTTTTGTCTTAGATGTGATTTTGTGGTTAATTTTGGTTTTCACATATAACCTATTTTTATCATAATGATTCAATGGTCTAACAAACTCATAATACTATGAATTAAATTATTTTATTTAATTCCTAAATATAGTAGAACTTGAGCTATCTATCCGAAAATTAAAAAAAAAAATAGGCTTATATACTAGGTAGGGGTGAGATTGGGTCGGTTTTGGCCTAAAACCGAAACCCGAACCGATCCTTTCGGTTTTTAGAAAACCAAAACCGTTAGATTCAGTTTTTGTTCGGTTCGATTTGTCGGTATTTTGGTTCGGTTTCGGTTTTAGTTTCGGTTTTTTTATACATTAAAAGTTTTTTTACGGTTTTTGTTTATTATATTAAAATTTTATCTTTTTAAAAATAAATATATAATATAAAAACTATACGAATGTTTTTTCTTAAATAACTATATATCTTTTAGGTGTTAAAACATACATTCATATTGATTTGTATACTAAAATTGGTATAATTTTATATAAAAAAGAATGGTTTTGTTGTCCGTTTTCATTTAAACATACATTTATATTGATTTGCATACTATAAAAACAAAAAGTTTAAATATATTTAATATATTTACTAACTTTAACTAATAAATATACATGTAATATGATATAAATATAAAATGAAATAAAATAAATTTGATTCGGTTCGGTTTTTAGTCGGTTTTTTGGCATATGAAACCGAAACCCGAACAAATTCGTTCGGTTTATAGAAAACGAAAACCAAACCGATCGGTTTCATTCGGTTTTCGGTTTTTCGGTTCGGTTTTTGCTCACCCCTAATACTAGGCATATATTTATATTTACTAAGCAATGATGATTATTTTTAAAATTATATGCATGATTTTTTTTATAACCATTTTGAGATATTATTAGCCAAACTCCCTATAAAACTATAATATCTAATTATGGTATCAGCATATCAGGACTAAGGTCTTCCCATTACTCTTTCTTTAAGATATTGCTCTTTGAGTACCGACGAACTTTTCTAATTATTTGTTATTTTTCCATCCTTTTAGTATATTGTGATTTTTAGACCTTTGTTTGGTAGGAGGGAGTCATAGAGAATGAAAATGTAATAGAGAATGGAAATAGTGAGAAAGAAAATGAGTATTTGGAAAGAGAATGGATTCCGTTGTTTGGTACCCACAGAGAATGAATATATATAAAAAATAAAATTTTAAATAATAATACATTTATTACATATAACATCTTAAAAAAAAAAATTTTTTTTCTTTTCCATTCTCACCTATTCTCTACAATTTGTAGAGAATTGAATTGATTCTCTTTTCTCCTTTCTCATTCTCTTTCTCCGTCCCAAACAAACAAGGGAAGTTTTTCCCATTCCCTTTCTCCTCTTTCCATTCCATCATAACAAACACAAGGTCTCAGGTTCGATCTCCACTTGGTACAAAAAATAATTCCTTTTAGGTACCCGTTACCAATGAAGCCTAGACCCACATGTGAAGTTTAAATACATGGGTTTAATCATTCGGGGTGCCTAGATCATGTGAGGATTAAGATGAAGTTATTGTACCGACATCATATGGCTCATACGGGGTGAGTCGATCGATATCCAATTGTGGTACCAGTGCTAGAGTTTCCCTTCATTACTTTTTTTCTTTATTACTAAAAATCTATTATTTAAAGAAAATAGTTAGTAAAATTTATTATTATAAAATATATATTTTCAAAAAGAGATTATAATATCTATAATAAAGTGATATTAATATTTAAATGTTGTCTATCATCATATATACTCTTTTATATCCTCTAATATTAATTTTACAACTATACTTTTTTTTATATATAAATCTCATATTTATTTTATATATAAATCGCACCGGTTTAATCTAATTTTATATATTTGCTAAGAGTTAAAGCAAAAGCATATTTGATAATTGGTGCAACACATAGTCCAACCCAAAAGGGACTTTACTAATATTTCTTTTATTTTCACTTTTTCAATCCCATGTCTTGCTGCCATTTAAGTTCTTTTTTTCGTACTTTGTTTTGTTAACAAGTCTTCTTAATTAGCAACGGGTGATCAATATCTAATATCTAATACTATCTTATAAAATAGTTTGCTTTTTTTTTCAAATCTCAATTAAGTAATTGAATTATTTAAATTACTCTTTTTTTTAGTCACTAATATAACATCTCTATTTAATATACTTATAATACCCTTAAATCTCAACCATTCATTTTATTCCCTCTTCTCAAATCTCGCTTATTTTTTCACTCTCCTCCATAAATCATTTTTATTTCTCTAATTCATTCAAAAAATTTTATCCCAAAAACTGTATATCGATAAATTATAAAAATTGTATGGATGTCCTTAAAAATTTCATGCTTTCTCATTAGAGATATCATTCGATATACTTTTGACGAATTTTTAAATCCGAGGGCGGAGTCCGTACGACTAAGGCATTTGGCTATCATAATTTATGACTTGACCTATCACCCCACCATCTCACAGACGCAATGCGTGACACGCACTATCTCTTGTATACATATTACTTTGACATCTTTTTCGATGAAGCTAATTTCCAGTTCCACATTCAAGTCATGTCCCATAAATTTGCATATAGTATTCACCAAGTATACTATATATACTAATGTTTACTGTACTTATGTAGTTATGTGTAACGTTTAGCAAAGCGACCAATGGTTCGGGGAATTATACCCAAAATCCCAACCTATGGACCAACAAGTAACAGCTTTGAATAATTTTACTGGTCTCATACAAGCAAGGAAAAACTACCGCATTTCAATAACAACGATCCACAATCATTTCAATTCATAACGCTCAGATTAGAATGCGTGTCTCAAACCAAATAAATACTTTCAAAAACCCAGCGCAAACATTACTTAATCGTACCAATAAAAGAAACTTAAAGTTATACCATATCAATCAGAAACTAAATTATAACCATTGCTTCCCCTACTCAACTGTTTGCCTCTACCTTCAGCTTCTTCACATAAATGTGTTGAGGAAATCGGTTAAAGCTGAGGCTGAGGTGAGAGAAGCTTTGAGAATTAAAAGCGCCTGCATAATACCAAAAAAATAAAATAAAAATGATGTCAGGCAAACTATGAATATATGCATTGAGTCCAAAATGGATTTATTATTCAAGTTTTACCTCTTGTTCACCGATGCTCAGATCCATAACCTCGATATCACCAGCAGGTATTCCAAGAGTAAGATTTGGAAGTTCAGAAATAGACGGCATGAGACTTATTTTCAGATCATCTGATACTACGAAGGATTCTTCTTTCTTGAGGAAATGACCTCGGCATGTATCTCTTTCATAAATAGGCAGAAAGTCTGTCACACGCCTATATGAACTTGAAACCTTTGGGTCAAGCAACATGATCTTGACATCCTCAGATTTCAAGTACCCTGCATCTCCCAAACGTGAAATGCTATTGTATACATTATCTATTCCCAACGTAGAAACAACAGCAGTATCCATCGTTAAACGCTTTGCTGCACCCAATGGGATGGTTTGGAAACTGAAGAGCATTTCCACAAAAAAGTTATGCACTTGTGCACATATCACCTTCTTGGTTGATTTCTGTACTAGTAGTTTAATCATTCGAGGTTGGGCTGTTGAGTAGTTACCACCCAATTTGGAATTTGGGACATACAACTGCGGTTTTGGTTTATTTCTTCCTCCTAGCACCAGATTTGTCAGAGGACTATCTGTTACTAATGACCATTTGAGCAGGTCCGAAAACTGAAATAGCAAGAGAAAGTTAGAATCATAAATAAATTCCTTAGAAAGGGCTGATCTATGAATTGGTACAAAACTAAAACCGTACCTCTCTGAAGCCAAAAACAATGGTTCGTTTCTCAAGCAAATCAAAGCATTTAACATCGAGAGCTTTAAGGAGCAGGATACTTTGATCAAGTGAGTAAGGGGTAACTTGAAGATCATCAGTGATAAGGAAAGATCCTTTATTGTTCAACAATACTGGATTACCATGTCTATCAGTGTAAGGTGAAGGATAAAGATTTACTTTCAGCTTCTGGCAAAGTGTATTAGAGGATGAATTGATCAACGGGTAAAGGAGAATGTGCTTGGTGTTTCGGTTAGAGAAAAGTTTAGTTTGAAGTTTCAAAAGACTTTGATAAAGGGAAGTCAGGCTTCCAAGTTTTATATCTTGCGAGCCGCCCCTGAGATTGCTTGAGGCTCTTGCAATTGTCCCCAATGGCAAAGTCATAAAACTAAAGACGATTTCAACAAAGTCTTCTTGTGCTTCTGCAAACATCACCTTTTGCCTATTTTTGTCAATGAAAACATTCACTTTGACCAATGACCCATTGTTGCCCATCTTCCCTGTGATCAAGTTTACGACATATCCATCCATCACTATCTTTCGGATATGTATCAAGAGTTATACAAAAATTGAACGATCGCACAAAATACAAACTAGCAGTTACCATATATTTAAATAGCTCTTGATTATTATTATACTTATCATTGACACCATAGATTGGTGAATTTGTTAACATGAAATCAAAACACAATGGAATGGTTGGTTGTTATTGTCAATGAACTTAGATAACAAATACTGATTATAAAATTATATTTTTAAATTCATGTTATGGGCTTAAACATGAAATACTAATGATTCTAAGCAATATATTTGATCGAACCTATGACCTCTGTCTTCAGAGGTAAGGATGTTTACCAATGATCCAACCATGCCGCTTAATGTAAAGCGTCATATATTTACTCAAAAGGTTGCACACATAAAGTAACTTATTGAGCATCATAAATTTAAGTAACATACATATATGAATTCGAACAAAAAGTAAAAATAAATGATCGAGTTTTAACACACACATTTGCATGAAAACAAAATCTCATACCTTCAAGCTTTTCTTTGCAAGTACCGAACCTGCTAGGCTAGCTTGAAAACCTTGACTGACAATTAATATGCTTGAAGAATATTTGATGTTACCTATATAAATCTTAAGTATTTATACGTCAAAGTTGTATATTGGATAATTACTGTTATTATTAATTAAGAGATAGTATTATATAATGTAGTTATCACCTTATGCTAAGTACGAAGTTAGTTAAGTATAATTAGTATTATATTGTTATAGATAGATAGATTATAAACTTTAATATATAATATTTTTATGATGATGATGATTATAAGTATGAGTTTTGGATAATTAATTGTTCATTGTTGTGTCAAATTTGTTTAACTATATAATCGAAGTTATTTATTTTTAAATTTTAAATTACTCATAATAAGTAAAGTTTAATTAATATGATACTGTTACGATAATATGATCATATGTTAGTTATCATTTTTTCATTGGATGTTAGTTATCATTTTTTCATTGGATTGTTAGTTTTGAATTATATATAGTGTTCTATTTGAGATAATATTTCTATGTAACAGAACAAGTTACTTTTAGTTGTTTTATTTTTGTGATATATACTTTGAATTGTCACCCTTTTTTATTTATTAAATTAAATTAAATAAATGACCACATCGAATAAAAAAGGTTATTGTTTTGATCTAAAAATATATATAGGTGCTCGTCGTAAAGAATCAACCCAAAACTAGAAATCCAAACAAATTTACATTTGTCCATTTGTTAATTTCACAAGTGTAATTGATACCCTTTTTATAAGAAAAAAATAATAATAATAAATAGAAGTAGACCCCAATGCAACATATCATTGAACACATCGTTACCATACATATGTCACCAAATGTCACTCGTATGAGACAAAAAAAAAAAAAGGCTAACCATGGCTCATGGGTGATTCAACCCAGTTCTAACCCATATGGGTCATAAGTGGTTCAACTGCCACCTAAACAAAGCTGGCTCTGAAGTCACAAAAACTCAACAAACATAAGAATTATCGAACACAACTTGAATCTTGTGTACATAAAAACACTGACGATCTTCTCTATGCTCATTTCGTTCTTAATAAATATTTCCTATTTTTCCTGTCTTTTTTCTTCCAAGCTTCAAAACCCATCTCCTTAACTCTTCAATTTCAGATCTTTCATCATTTTCTTGAGGTAATTTCTTGTAATTCTTGTGAATTTGTATGCCTTATTTGAGCTCTTTAAAATAAATGCTTGATGAAGTTTTTCTTTGCAAATTTATGTGATTATTTTGCTTTTTATTGATAAATTTATATGCTTTTTAGCTCTTGATTGATGAATGCTTGATGGGCTGTTTCTTGATTTTGTTATAGTTGAGGTTAGTTTGATCTGAGCATTTGAGTACCTTTAGTTTTTGTAAGTTTAAGTGGAATTGATACCCCAATCTACCGATTTCTTGTAAGTTTTGGACTTTTGGTGGAGTTGTTTACCCAAAAATAAAAAAAGCTTGTAAAGCTATGTGCCTTTTAACTCTTGATTCATAAAAGCTTGATGGGTTGTTTTTTGGTTTTGTTATAGTCAAGGCTAGTTTAATTTGAACATTTGGGTTCACTTAGTTTTTGTGAATTAGGTGAAGTCGTACCACGGTGGTTCGGTCTTCCAGGAGATAATAATCTTGTAGAATTATGTGTTGTATAGCCCTTGATTGATAAAATGCTTAAGAAGTTGTTTTATGACTTGTTACAGTTGAGTTTAGTTTCATATGGGCATTTTTTAAGGCGATTTTTGTAAATTTATGTAGAGTCGATAGCACGGTTTATCGGGGAAAAAAATCTTGTAAAGTTTAGTTATTTTAGTTCTTGATCGGTGAATGCTTGATAGGTTGACTCTTGATCTGATAGTTAAGTTTAGTTTGATTTAAGCATTTGGGTTCGACTTGATTCTTGTAAATATAGGTGTTGCGGATACCCAGGTCTACCAAAAAGCATAGAAAGATATTCTCAAGTTATGTGCTTTTTAGCTATTGATCGATAAATGTTTGAGGACTTGTTATTTGATTTGTTATAGTTGAGTTTAGTTTGATTTGGGCATGTGGGTTCACTTGATTCTTGTAGATTTAGGTGAAGTCAGTACTGGGTCTACCAAAAAAGAAAATAATCTCATAAGTTTATGTGCTTTTCAGCATTTTATTGATAATGCTTGATCGGTTTATCTGGGACATTTAGGATCACTTGATTCTTGTAAGCTCTAATGTGCTTATTAGCTTTTTAGAGTCGAATGCTTGATGGACCGTTTCTTGATTGTGTTATAGTCAACTTTAGTTGGATGTGAATATTTGATACTATAATGCTTATCTTTTGATTTATTTATGAATAAGCATAGTTTGCTGCGTGATTGTATAATGTACTCACTAACATATTATGGCTGTGTTAATATTTAGTTAAATAGTTTAAGGTTTAAGAAGATTGAAGTAAAATAAGGGAGAATTTGTATGTTATTGGAGTAGCATGTACCCCGATTTTAAATGAATTTGTTGTATGGTGTACTAAACTTGGGGAAAATATGATGATTATTTTATATATATTTAGGCCTATTAAGATTAAGGGTGAAGCTTTTTTATAGTTTATTATTGAATAAGTTAAGGGGCCATTTGCTTGTTTAGGTGATGAAGTAAATTTTATTCTATGATAGAACTTAAAGTTATGATTATCTGTTCCGGTTTGTGATTCATGTGTGACATATCTTTATGTCCTCTATTATCAATGTAGATCACTAGTAATGGAATTCATTCGAAATGAAGAAGATTTGAGTTTATTGTTTTGTGCATGTTGTATAATTAGTTGGTTATGGGTTCGAGTCTTGCCAAAGGCAAACTCGAGATAATCAGGGGATTATTAAGTGGTTGAGATTCACTTGGAGTCTTGGACACTAGCCTGGCTGGGGGATTAGTGGGTACCAAATGGTACATGGGATCAGGGGGTTCCCATCCAATTACCCTTTTTTTATAATTAGTTGGTTATGGATTCTTTGATTTTTTACATTTAGAGGTTGTTTGGTAGATTTTATAGGGGAAAAAAAGTTGGGATTTGGTTGGAGTTCAACTATAATGCTGACTTTTGCTAATATTTATATATCTTAAAGTTGCATCATCTAGATTTGTATTGAGTATTCTCATTTCTTATTTGTTAATTTATTTTTCTTTTCTGTTTTGTGCAAATTAGGGTGAGAAGTTGAAGAGGCATTATATTGGGGTCCAAAGATGGCTTCGGCATCTCAGTCTCCTGTTACATTTTCTGGAAGTTTGTCTTCTGCAACCACGGCTTCTGATCTTCTTAGGAGTTCCATTAATGGTGTTACTGGTGTACCGTTAAAAACTTTAGGCAAAGGGCATGTGGGCCCAAGAAGAAGGGGTTTAAGTATTTCTGCAAAGGTAAGAAAAGTGAAGAATCACGAGTACCCATGGTCTCAGGATCCCGATCCCAATGTGAAGGGTGGAGTTCTTAGTCATCTTTCCCCATTTAAACCTTTAAAGGAAAAGCCGAAGCCCGTTACTTTGGAATTTGAGAAGCCACTTATGGATTTACAGAAGAAAATCATTGATGTAAGTTTTCTACTCTGGTTTCATATGATCACTTTGTAGTGATGTGTGGAATATATTTTAAAATATTACTTTTTGTTTATGCAGGTGCAAAAAATGGCTAATGAAACTGGCCTGGATTTCAGCGATCAAATCATCTCTTTAGAGAACAAATATCAGCAGGTTAATTTACTTATTTGGGTTTTAGACGACGTTTGGATTTGCATTTATGAAATTGCCCACTCATTTATTTTTTATTTTGGTCATTTTTCGAAAAACTGATAATGTTATTCTTCTCATTCAGTAATCACACAATAACATTCAGAACGCACATCCAAACATCCTTTTATTAATCATAAATCTTAGTGTTAAATGTGTTCAAAATTGATTTCACCAAACCCATTTCTAAAGTGATTATCTTATTCACTGCTCGACTTACTTATCCATCGTATGTCAACTGTCATGTTGCTGATCTCTCATATTTACTAGTGTTGATGTATTTGTTTGCAGGCTCTTAAAGATCTGTATACACATCTGACTCCGATACAACGTGTTAATATTGCACGACACCCTAACAGACCAACGTTTCTTGACCATGTTTTCAACATTACAGATAAGGTCTGCTACTCGATACTCTCATTCTCTCAAAGATTTCTAATTGTTGATAGTAAAGTTGAAATAAGTTTACTTAAAAGAATCGTCTATGATATGTCCTTTTTTGTTATTTTAAAATGTACAGTTTGTTGAGCTTCATGGAGACCGAGGTGGGTATGATGATCCTGCTATAGTGACTGGTATTGGAACAATAGATGGCAGGCGATTCATGTTTATGGGTCATCAAAAGGGTAGAAATACGAAAGAGAATATTCAACGGAACTTTGGAATGCCTACACCACATGGGTAAGATAATGGAACCGTAACACTATCACATTAAGGGGTGTTTTGAAACTGTTTATCAGATTCACTCTCAAGTGTTTGGAAAAGCAGTTTTATGCTTCTCGCTATCTAATATTAGGTAATCACTTGAGGATTCAGTTTCATACCAACTGTGCAACATAACCGGATCTCTAAAGGGTAAAATGAAGTTACCAATTTGCCCCATAGCTAACCTAAATTGGGGTTTGTTTTAGCTTATTTTGAGCTGCAGTTTAATGCTAAGCAAATATGCGTTTATTCTTTTTCATCCAAACACTAAGAGAATTGATACTCCAAATATGCAGTTTAATACTGTCTTTCTTACAGGTACCGAAAGGCTTTGCGGATGATGTACTATGCAGACCACCATGGATTCCCTATCGTCACATTCATCGACACTCCAGGGGCATTTGCTGACCTTAAATCAGAGGAACTGGGTCAAGTATGTACAACCATCTGTAACTTATAATTATTCTTCGACGACTAAGCCATCTATTATCTTTTTTGTGTTCAACTTAGTGTTAAATTGTTTTGTACGTAGGGTGAAGCCATTGCCCACAATTTAAGGACCATGTTTGGTCTAAAGGTACCAATCGTTTCCATTGTAATCGGTGAAGGTGGCTCTGGAGGTGCTTTGGCCATTGGTTGTGCTAATAAATTGCTAATGCTTGAGAATGCAGTCTTCTATGTTGCCAGGTGACTAGAAGCTATAACTTTTAATGTAATGTAGGCTAGCTCATGCCATAAATAGCAAGTAATGGTAAAGTCAACGTGTTTACACCGCTACATTTTTTCCTCATAAATAGTTGGTTTCGGAGACTATTATTTAGACCTAAAATTTCTAATTTGGCTGCCTATATTTTTGCAAAAGGTCAGAAACCTATAATATGAATACAAAAGTGAGGGTGATATAACCTATATATGGAGAGTTCTATTTGTATCATTTCTCATTATAGGTTTTTTTTCAACCTTTTTTTTGTGTTCCATTAGTATCTCAGGTCTATAGTACACCTTTATCTGGCCTTCATGTTTGACTAATGAGATTACACTTTATGTATTAAGTAATGATAATGGTTGAGGTGTCCAGTTGGGCGGAATGGGTTATGGTTAATGGGTCAATATAGTTAATCTTTTTATGGGTCTGGTTGGGTTGACCCGAAATATTATTAACCTTTTAAGATTGTTGAGTGTCTAGCATGATTACAATAAATATATGAACTTCAATAGTAATATAATCTGATTTAGGATGTTCTATGCGTTTAAAATAAACTTTGGGATACTTCAACAGTTCAACCTCTGGAGCCCGTTCTCTTTTTATCTTTTGGTTTTTATATTCGGCTGATTCATTATAGCTAAAACCACAACCCGAATCAATCCGTGCATAAGTAACTGGCTTAATATTGCCACCTCCAGATATTAATGTTTCTAATATGTTCCATTACATTATTTCTCCTTTTCTTTTTCCAATGTAATCTTGAAACTTGGTATTGTGGTTGGCTTCTTCCCTAAAATTCTTTAATCTTCCATGGTATAGTCCAGAAGCATGTGCGGCAATTCTGTGGAAGACTGCCAAAGCTTCTCCAAAGGTGGTTAAACAATTACCTTGTCTTTTTTGTATAAAAGGTACTCCATATTGCTTGAAATTTCTGATGATTTTACCGTTTTATAGGCAGCTGAAAAGCTCAAGATCACTGCTAATGAGTTATGTAAGCTACAAGTTGCTGATGGAATCATCCCTGTAAGATTCTTTTCTTTCATGCTTATCTAACAAAATAAATTTGTAACTCAAGAGATTTAGTTAATAAGGAAATAGGTCAAATGGGTGATCAAGTCAAAAGTCTTTGAAAGTGTATTATTTATGCATACAACGTACTAATTCTCTTTACTCATCCTAGTCATATATTTAGTACATATTAATTACAAAGTATTGGGCAAAAATGTTTCAAGTCAACCCACACAAAATTACCCATTTTCATCCGTCGCCCAATCCTGCGATTTTGTCATCTCGAATTGTCGATGCCTTAACTGAACATGTTAGTTTGTGACTGATCTTCTGTTGATCTAGTCTATTCTATCTTATGTAAGTCTAATGTAACATATCTAACCCTGATTGCAGGAACCACTTGGTGGTGCACATGCAGATTCCCACTGGACCTCGATACAAATAAAAAAGGCCATTCTTGATTCAATGGATGTGAGTGTTAACTCAATTCTGTACTTGCAATAATGCTCTTATATATTTTATCCCTCATTACACCCGACGTTTCTATAATGTTGCAGGAGCTTCAGCAGATGAACACGGAAGACCTGTTAAGACATCGAATGCTCAAATTTCGCAAGATTGGTGGGTTCCAAGAAGGACTACCTGTCGAGGCTGAAAAGAAAGTCAATATGAAAAGAAAAGAGGAACCGAGACCCGGACTTATTTCAGACAAAGTGTTGCAGGGTGAAGTTAATAAACTAAAGGAGCAAATTATGAAAGCAAAAGAATCTTCTTCAATAGCTTCGGATATGGATCAAAATGGGCTGATCGAAAAACTGCAAAGAGAAATTAACTATGAGTTTTCCGAGGCAGCCAAGGCATTGGGGATAGAAGAAAAATTAACTAAACTGCGTGAAGAATTTGAGAAAGCAGAGAACGAGGAGTTGACTCCTGACCAAATGCAGGACCTTGAGAACCTAAAGGACGAGTTCAATGACAATTTAGCAACGGCTCCAAACTATGGAAGACTGAAGTACAAGCTGGGCTTGTTAAAAGAAATAACCGAAGCTAAAACATTTGCTGAAAATTACAGAAAGACTCTTCCTTTAAAGGCGAAAGTGAACGAGAAGTTCAAAGAGGTTTTGGAAAAACCAAATTTGAAGCAGAAAATCGAGGGACTGAAAGATGAAATTGAGAAATCTGGGGTTTCCTCCCTTGAAGAATTCGATCAAGAACTTAAAGAGAAACTTATCGAGGTTCGGGAAGAAGTGGAATCTGAATTTGTTAATGCTCTTGAGTCTTCCGGTGTTCATGTAGCTTCAAAAGTTGGCCAGTCTTCAATGTCGATAATTAAGGCTAAAGTTGATGAAATAAATGAAGAAATCAAGCAAATAATTCAAGATGTTATTGAATCAACTCCTGATTTGAAGAATAAAATAGAGATGCTGAAATTTGAGGCCATGAAAGACAAGAATGCGCCTAGTAAGGAATCAAAGGAAAAGATTGAGGCTTTGGAGCAGCAAATAAAGCAAGGTGTTGCTGAAGTGATGAGCTCGGCAGCCATTAAAGAGAAATACGAACAATTGCAGGCAGAACTTGCAGAACTTTCCGGGGGATCTGATGGAAGTTTGATCAAAGAACCGAGTTATGTTTGATGTAAGTTAATCTTTCATATACCCTTCTCAGTTCAAGGTAAACTGACGCTAAAGGTCAAATTAATTCCTGTTGGTTTTCAAATTTGAACTCGAGGTCATTTTTTTTAAACAAATTTAATATTAATAGCAACATACTTCACTCATCTCTACTTTGGTCATTGTACTTTAGGGGTGTTTGGATTTAAGTTTCTGAATTGGTTACACGATTATCACTGTGATAGTTTTTTTTTTTTTTTTTTTTTATTATATAGATTTTGTAACAATTGATTTTATATAACCAGTTTCGTACCAGCTGCAACAAGAATGACTTTGGAAGTGTAGAATAAGTTCAACTTACTTTTGCACTTTTTAAACGATATTCTTTTCGATCATTTATCAATTAATTTTTAAATTCTTCTATTTTGGCTACATCCAAACATTCTTTTAGAAATCATTACTAAGACCATTGTAAAAGCGTGTTGCTATTTATTGCAATTTAATAAGTTCAACTTACTTTTGCACTTCATTTTTTTTTTGTCATTGTGGTTTAAAAGTTTTAAGTATAACAGTTTTGAAGTATGTGATCATTGTATTCAAGCTCAAACAACGTAATCACCATTATTTAGTATCCTTTTCGGTATCAACTTTATGATTTTCCACTTGTCAGGGAAACTAGATAAAGGTGACTACATTTTTCAAAACTGAGGCATAATGACCAAGGCGTACGTCTTGCTTTAGTCTTACTTCGAAATCAATGGTTTGTGTATGCAAAGGCAGGGCATTTGACCTCAAAAGTCAGATTACCTCTTTAATGCTTCAAATAACCGATCATATTCATTGAATCTTTACATTGGCAGATAATAAACGCTGTTGAAACTACATCAAGTTATGAAAGAACATGGATTAACAAGTACTCTTGGCCATCTCAACTACCAACGGGGTTAACCATGTCATATTTGCTAAAGATTCATGGGGCAAAGACCTGGCTTCTTTGAAAGTTTGTTGTTTTAGTTTTTGATATGTCATAGACTTCTATATGGATTTTTTTTTTTTTCATGAATTAAGTTTCGGGATTCAGTATTTCCCCATGGGCAGATTGCATTGCCGATTCTATCAGACAACAATAGCATTTCATGTAAATTTTGCTGATTACCAAGAATGCTAATAATTTGCTTTCTCTTATTAGTGTTTAATCTTTGTGATATTGAATAATTTGATCCAATAATCATTTGTAATATAGAATTTATGTGTTTTTCAAAGACTCGTAGCTAGTTAAGTATTTGGTAAAGCTGTAGTCGGATTGGGTTGTATGAGAAAAAAACAAAATGTCAACAAGTCTCTACATTCACATATAAACTTCCTCATCGCCTATTATTGATAGACAATGTGAAATCTTCTTAAGTTCAGAATTCACCATTCTAGATTCGTTTCGTAAAAATCCAACTTAGCTAGCATAGATTCACTCATATTTTCAGACGCTTCCGTAATCTTGTCCCCATGTATAGTAGCTGCAGCTATGATCCCCTCAATATACGGGGCAGGCAACTCTCTCGATAAAAGTGTCATTCCCATGTATCTTGTTCCTATAACGTTAGTCGCTTGGGTCATCATACGAGTACATGTATACATATTAACTATCATCAAGGTGACCTGGTGGTTGGACACTTAAAAATCAACTCAAATAACCACCATCAAGGTGTTGAGGGAAATTGTCAGGACAAGTCATTGAAAATACTCCGTCTAGGCCGGGTTGAGAGGAGTTGTTATCCCGGCCTCCCGGGTAATCTGAACAAGGAAAAAGTTATTCCATCGCAAGATTTATAAAGTGGTACATAGTTAGATACGATAGATATTCGATAAACAGGAGACTGAGATGCCGAAGCTATCATTGCAAGCTGGTTGATTCACTATACATCAGTTACGCCATACCATATATAAATGATACAAAAACCAAAAAATACTCTTTACAAGTTCCAACTATGCTATTTTATATTCTTGCACAAAGATTGAACAAATTATAACTTTGAAAGAATCACTATATTTGACATTTCCTATTAAAATATATAATAGGACACTGATGAAATCTAAAATACCCGTTCCCCCGTTGCAAAAAGGTTCCAAAATATGGCTGTGACAAAATATAGCCCAGCTGTGACGGTTAAGAAAGCTTGGAATGATCCTAGCCATTGCACAAAGTAACCTGTCCCGATTGTGCTGATTATTGCAGCCAACGTCCCGGCAGAGTTTGATATTCCTGATTGTTTGCAAAATATGAAAGAAGTCAAGTTCTTGAAGATGTGCACACACACAGACACACACACTTGTATGCTAAAAGATCTCAAAAGACATACCATGGATAAATCCTGCATACTGGGGTGCGATGTCCTAATAAGAAAAAAAAAGAAAGAAACCAAATCTCATCCTTCAATATGACTAATAAAAGGCCGCACTAACTCTTACAAGGTGCTAAAAATGCTATAAATTTTAAAAACATTGCATTCGGCAAGAAGCATGTAAAGAACAACACTTTTTCCTCCATGTTTATCGCACAAAAAAATAAATCATTCTTGCAAGCTATATTGTTAATTCTGTATTTCTGTTTCAACGAGAATGACGGCTAGTTTGGAACAAGATGCCAAGCATCATAGTTTAGAAAATCAATGCCCCAAAATATTTTATAGTTTAACTAAATAACTAATCACCCCCATACCCAAAAAGGTTGAACTTTGACTTTAGATTCGCAGCATTTGACTTTCATAAGTTATTGACTTTGCTTCGAAGACTTTAAAGAAGTAGTTGTAGTAACAGCACAGCAACAATACTATGAAACATACATAAGGAAAAAATTGATGGAAGATTATCTTACTTGCATATTTAACAGGAATCCAGCTTGACTAAAGGAGCTCAAGCTGAGTGCGATTGTAATGTACACAGACGCAACCACTGGTGTCTTGGCATAGTTTAAGCAAAGCAAAGCCACTCCAGGCCCAATGAAGCCAATTGACTACACATTCAGCATGGTTCAATCAAATAATAATGTCAATAGTGGATAAAATAACAATGAGCAAACAGAAAACATCTGAATTCAAAAACTATCTTCTACAACCAGTCAACCACACCTCGCCTGCTGGCCCACTCTGAAGAATGCATGGGTATTGTATTACAGATTGTATTATTTATTACTGCAAAAACCACTTCCAAAATGCACACCCAAACACCAAAGTGCTTAAGGCATATACAAAAAGTTTCATACCCCTAAAGTGGTTTTTCTGGTCTAAAAAACAATATAGTAAAAAAAAAACTGAGAGTACACATATGAAGATTTACCTGCATGACTTTACGAACAAAGGTCAACGAGTATCCTTCTTTGATTAAATAATCAGAAGCAGCACCTGCAACATACCCTGAGAATGCCATTGTTCCCCATGGGACTGCACTAAACCACGCTGCTTGCTTTAAGTTGACGTTAAATACCTAATTTTCACCCAAAACAATAATAGTCAGATTAATAACAAAGTTCAAATCTTGCATCACTGAACAAATAGGTTGAACGGGTCAAGCAGGTCAAACTGATCGAAAAATGTATATTCAATATGCATGAGATATACCAAATCATTTTATTTTAAAACTAAATTATGATTGTAATACTATACTTTTTAACGTATTTAAAACCTTGATAAATGTAGAACTTAAAAACAACATGTAAAAGTGTTGACCACCTCTGTGTCATTATGAAAATGTACCTAGAAACGAACTGTAAAAGGCTAACGAAATGAATGCTTACAGTTTTAAAATAAACGGGCATCCACGAGAGGAGAACAAAGTATCCCTGAAAAATGAAATAATCATGAGCACTTGAAAATCCAAAAATGACACGGAAAAAGAAAGGATTGTAACCCAATAACTCACCCAGTTGTTGGTAACGTTAGCAAATATAATGGCCCATGTGGGCATTTTCGATAACAGAAGGCGTAGAGGAGGAAGTTCTCCCTTCTTCAGAGGAGGAGCATTTGACTTCCCTGCTTGAATTAATCTCAATTCGGAATGACTAATTGAAGGACTTTCTTGTGGATCATTTGTAACCCGAAGAGTCCATGTTGATAGCCATAAAAGACCAAGAGATGCAAAAAGAATGAATGGACCAGAAAGTCCAACCGATGACATCACTAGAGGTGTTAGTACCAATCCTACCACATTACCAAGGTGAAATCCACCCATAGATAAACCAACAGCGGTTGCTCGTTCGTTACATGGAAACCACCTAACAAAGACATACATTCACAATTTTGGCATCAAGACTAACTATATACATGCCCAAGCACGAGATCGTTACATGGAAACCACCTAACAAAGACATACATTCACAATTTTGGCATCAAGACTAACTATATACATGCCCAAGCACGAGATGTAAATTAAAAAGGCACCAGTATAGAAATCAAAGGTCGGGGAAGCTAGAGACAACACATAGCAACACACAAGTCAAAATGCACCCTAGGTGGGACCTATAAGAAAATCAAGGTATGTAGATGAAGTATTTAATCAAAACAGGCAATTGGTTAAACAGGTACAATGTTTAACAAAAAATTAACTAAAAAGGTGGCAGGGAAGATATAATCATATAGTTGAAATTTGCAGAAAGTGTATTTGAATACATAAATCTCCTAGATCAATTTATTCAACTCAATTACAGTTATCAATGACAAGCAATTGGTTACCCTTTAGGGCTATAGTTAGCATCCCCTTACTGAATTGCTAAAACCCTATTTGGCAAACTAAAATGTTTAGAAATTGCTTAACGAATTGTCTAAGATGTATTTCTGGTCGCCTAACTCGTCTAGCACCCAAAATTATCCACTCAGACCTGTTACCCTACCAACACATTTTGCTATCTCTACCTTATATATTGCTTTGTGATGCAAAAGAATAAAAATTTGTAATTAGTATGAAATCCCCACAAAAGAATTTGTATTGACAATGACAGAATGACTATACCCTAGCTAAAAATAACGGAATCAACATTGGTCCAACATCCTTACAATCTTTCGTTCTCTATCTAGTCACACATTACTCATTCGATTTGTCACATTGATTTCAATTGAATCTTCAACAGAAAATTACAAAATAATATATATTATTTTTAGCCAGTCATCAGTAACATGCATTGAGGGGGGTAAGACCAACACGAAAAAAACAATTCTGCTTAAAGGCTAACTATGGAACCACTTGAACAAAACAGAATATACTTTACCTCGATAAAAGAATGTTCATTGAAGGAAGAGCAACTCCTTCTGCAAGACCAAAGAAAGCACGAACGGCTAAAAGGCTCGTTGTGGAATGATTAGCAGCCCATGGAGTAAGAAGTGTTGCCAAAGACCACAATGCTACACCCCAAGCTATCACTCGTTTTCCTCCATATTTGTCAACCAAGGCTCCTCCGATAACAGATGAAAAAATGTATCCCCATAGAAACGAGGACTATTCATGTAATAGTCACAGAATTATAGGTTAGTTACAAGTGCTTGTTGTTAACATGCAATGAAATTGAAATAAAAAGTAAAGAGAACTATATTATTCTTAGGTTTTTCATAGGTCATTCCCAGTTCTATATCATAAGCCTTCATGGAAAGAATTACATATTACAAAAATTAAGATTAGCGACATGTGTTAAGGATACAAGTTTTATACACTTTTTTTGTATCATATATATCATCATAATCCATATATCGAAACTATTCATGCACAAGTAAACTGTCAATTCCTTTTGGTATCTAGATTAATACCGAGGGTTTTCTTCTTGGTATTCAATCAATTTGTGTAATATAGAAATGTAAGTATTGAGAACATATAAGAATGAAATAATATATGCACTAATTTGGCTATTCAGGCGTTCTATAAACAACAAAAAGTAAGGGTGGGTGAAGAGACACTATCTTGAACTTGTGGTGGGCTAAAAAAACTTGAATTCAACATCTAGTCCTATTTCAGCACGTGTATATAGTCCACATATTCAACAAAATATGGCTGTTAATGACTTCCCAAATTTGATACAACTACAACAATTCCGTTTGAGACGTTCCATACTAATTGAAATATTGACTTATTTTGTAGAGGTTTATACTTATCTTTGCTATAAACTATCGATGGATTTAACATTGGTTAATTGGTTTACACTATCTTATAATTTGTCAATGTCGAAAGGTGTTTTACACGATTGCTAATTGCAATTAAATATTAAACAAATAAATTATTATGATGGGGACCCTTTATCTTCCCCAACTTGTAGAGTTTCGCAGGATGATGCAACCAACCTTTTTCACCAACTACAAAAGACTAAATAAAATCTTAGTCCTCACCAATAACTTATCAATCTAACAAAAAGGTGCATCACATGTTGACTAATAATAAAAATTAACAAACCTAACACCAATTCCACATCCTCCACAATATCAAAATCCATTTTTTATACTTTTGAAGTGCCTAATAAGTTATTTTGTGGACCAATCCCAAGTTCCCAACTCATCTAGCAGGATCACAAATACAGCCAAAGGTTCAGATTTATTACTGATATCAATCTAAGCCTAAATACTATACATCTACACCATGAAACAATCTAGACCACAAAACCTAACCTTGACAATATAAGCCATTAGCCATGTAACACATTAATCACACACAAATACAAATCAATATCATTGTTTAAAACTAAAGCAGATATACTCAATTAACATATTAGCATTAATAACCAATAACACTGACCGATCCACACTCCCGACCCCAAGCAAGTATGCGAAAGACATTGTTCAAACAGATTCAAAGGCACTAAAAAGGATATTGAGCACAATGATGATAATTCAATGTAACAAATTAAGCAAACACACATACAAATACATCAAGGCTATGTTTGGCAAAGAGATTATAAGAGCTTATTTTCACTTGAGCTTATTTTCTAGAAAAGTTTAAGCTAGTAGCTTTGTTTGGTTGATTATTTGTTTAGAGCTTGTAATAAGCTTCTAAAAGATAAGCAAACCGCCCAATTGGATGTCAATGTCTTGTCTCGAATGCTAACTACTAATTACTAACTACTAACTCGTTGTTAGAAAGAAAATAAACTATAACTTAAATTGAAAAGATAAAAAAAAAAATAAATAATAATAATAATAATAATAATAATAATAATAATAATAATAATACCTGAACAATACCCAAAAAAGAACTACTCCAACCATGTTTAGCAGCAAGAGGAACAATAGCAACAGACATAACAACTCTATCAGCATTACACAGACACATCACACATGCCATTAATCCCACCACCTTTATTCTTTCCGGAATAACAAATTTACCTTTTTGCCCTCCAAATATCCCTCTCTCTAACCCCTCCGCGGTACACTTCACCACCTCCACTTTCTTTCTCGCCGGAGTTGCCGCCGCCGCCAATCTGTTTCTCCGACCACTTTCTTGAACCAACAAATTACCACATTTCGGGTCAATATTATACTTAAATCCCAAAAGGGTTTTCTTAGAAAGGGTCGAACTCAAATGGGTATCCTTTAGATTTGAATATCGTGCATTAATAAAGGATCTTGAGCTCACCCCTGTTGCAGCCATGGCGGAAGAAGCTATGAAAATGTGAATTTGATATTTAATATGTATAGATATATATAGTTATATATATGTAATATGTAATGTGATCAATGGAGTTGCCATTGATGTAAAGTTTTGATCTTTCTTTGAATTGGGGTTGGTGAGAATGGTGATGGAATTTGAAGGGCGTGAAATAGGAGTTAGGCGGTGAAGGGCATTTTTGGTAATTTCGTAAATATTGGTAACCTTGTGTTGAACACATATCCTACGTGGCCAAGACGTGGCAAAGAGTCAAGTTGTGTACTTTCTAGCCAAGAGCCAACTACTACATTGGGTTACCGGTGACGGGTTATAGCCGGTAATTTTGGGGGTTGGTAGGTGCAACTGGATGCGTATCTTTCACACTTACCTAATTTTGTATAGTGAAAAAAAATCGTGGAAATTAGTTTCTTGAAATGTAATTATTTTTGATCAAATGTTTATAATGGGAAAAAATTAAATTTATGTGTATTGTATGTAAGCAACTCAAAAAAATGTTTATTGTATGTAAGAAAACATACGTGGCAACCATATACAAGTGTCACTTGTCAGATTTTAATTGGTTGAAACGAAATTCTTACATACAATAAACATTATTTCGAGTTGTTTACATACAATACACACAACTTTAGTTATTTCCTGCTATAAACATTCGTTCCAAGTTTTTTACATTACAGGAAACTAATCTCAAAAATGTGTTGTATCTACTACTCCTTTATAATAATTATTCACCCCTCTATTTTAGGAAAGGGTTAGAAAATAGTTATATGAGAAATTACTAGATTGCCCTTAATAAATAACCCTTAAGGAAAGGGTTATTAGATATTATCAAAATTACCCTTAATGAACTAATTTACACTTTAAACCCTTATCTTCTAAAATATCACTATCACCATTGTATCAACTTACGGTTAGACCACTCGACACCAATTGTCGATGTCATCGATCACCACCCATCACCGACATCACTAAACCACCGCCTTCATATTATGCGGGTACAATGTTAGTCATATGAAACTTACATTGATTAATGTATATTTCACACTCACCTAATAATGTGTTATATTTCACACTCACCCAATAATGGTGTTGATTTCTACTTAAGAGATATTTATAGTTCGGTTGGGTCATATGAAATCATGCCATTTTGGACGTTTCTTATTTAGAAAGATATTTAATTATATAGTCTAATCAAAGTATGTGTGATTGTTAATTTTTTTTTTATTAAGCTTTCTAAAAGTTGATTAAACTTTCAAGTTTGATCAACTTTGGTTTTTAAATTAAATTCAATTGTCAAAATTAAAATATGATATTTAAATCTTAATTATTGGATTTAAAATTGATCCAACTTTACTTATAAAGTTGGATCAATTTTAGGGAATCTCAATTTTTTTAGCCATCTTTGAAATGTTATACAACAAGATCCAAGCATAAACATTTTATTAAAGATATCAAGAAGTTCGGAGATGATTATATGAATAATGAAAGTTATCAAGATTCATAAGTTTCTTAATTGTATTTGTATGTCTCAACCCTGAAGCAATGAGATGATTGATTTTAAAATCATCTAATTTTTTTTAGTTAGGTGACTTTTGAATAAAAACAAACATCCTCACCATTAGATAATGGGGTCTTAACTCAAAAATCGATAATCTGTTGTTTAAATCAGATCCAACTACTACAAGCCGAATGACAGTGATCAAAATCATCTTATGTGCGCATTAAAGTGTTTAATTTTAGTATAAATTAGTTCACTCTTTGTTTCTTTTCTCAAATGTAAAACAGTTCTTAACAAATGAATAAAATAGAAAAGAAAAACTTGTATAGACAACTCAAATTTCATTACTAAATTTGATGTACCCATTTACAAGTCCCTGCAAGCAAAACAGAAAGGCTACATGTACCAAAGCAAAGCAACAAAAAGACCCACTAAAAGCATTTCTCCATCACTAACAATTGCGAAGGGTCAGGGTTGTCCCGTAGATTTTATAAGCCTGCTCAATCAAAAAAAGTAGGCATTTCATATACGAAAGTTTTGCAATATATGTGACAAATATGTTCAATAATACTAAATAAAACACTACAAGTAATAGGATCATTATAACAACAATTTCAGATAACGTAACAACAAATAATTATATGTACATATTATTGACCAAATAAATAGCATAATACATCTATCTAACTAGTTGGGACGCTTCATGCTTCTTCTTTGTGCTGATTTTAATATGATTATTTGAGATGGACCTTACGGGAGACAAATATAAATTAAATTATAAGCCCTAATATAAACATGGGCCCTTTTTTATGTACGAGTTGAACACCCTGGTATCCGGCATTGCGAGGGGTTCATCAAACATAGAGTTATCGCACATGTTGTAATAGATAAATGAGATAATGGGATTTATCTTGATTTTTTTTTTTGTTGGTGGGGGGTGGGTGTTTGAAAAATAAGGTTTAACTTGGGAAATCTATATGTAAAAATAATTAGTTTATGAAATTATATATAATAGAAAATTTAAAATATATTAGAAATTTTAACTTGAAATATCTATAAAACCACACTTTATCATTATTTTATCCATATCTATCTGAATTTCAACCTATCCATCTTATAATTTATAATTATTCTCAGACTTAGCATATTCCTAGAATATTTCTCTTGATAATGCTCAAATACCATGGTTGACCCGAATCTAACGTATTGGCTGCTTTTTGGCCGAGTCCGGCGAACTCAAACCCCTCAAGTTGCGGATCCCCGAATTGATCTCGAGAAATCGACCAATCAGGCCAATTTTTACACCTTGTGCATTTGAGCAAAGCTTAGTAGAACTCTAAGTCTATTAATTATATAGAGATGTACCAACTCTAAGTCTCTAAGGGCTCGTTTCTTTTTTTAGTCACGAGACGGGGTGCCCGCGCGATGCAGCGGTGATGGTGGTAACGACAAATGTGTGGCTGCGGCAATTGTGGTGATGATGTGCGGCGGTAAGGGTTAATATCGTTATTTACGGATTGGAGAATCTATGTTGTAGTTTATTTTATTAAGGGTATTATAGGTATATAGGTAAAAATGTTTAAATTAGTGAATAGATAAGAAGCGTAATATGGTCATTTTAGGTTCTTAATTACTTAAAGGGGAATGGGAGTTTGCTTTATATAGTAGTATAGATTAAGTACTGAGTGTATTAAGTGGTTGAATGCATTAAGAATGTCTGTATATATTAAGTAAAATATAAGTAATTGACGGTTATTTTTGTTTATTAAGTAAAAAAATAAACATAGAAATTTGATTGATACTAAATAAAAAAGAAACAAGGCCTAAGTCTATTAATTGGGCTTTCTTTATAAACTAAAAGTTAAGCCCAGTAAGGCAATAGTCAGCGTTTTTTCAACACCCAATATTGGGCTCTCTTTCTCCGGCGATTCTACTCAAACCAAACCAGAATGGACGGTACGTCTAATTTCAAGAAGTGACATGTTATATCCTGTCTATATAAACTCAAAAAAAACAGTCGCCGAGGGCCGAAGAATTCCGGCAACAAAAGCATGTGAAAACCCAACCGCTTTGGAGATCGACGTTTGCTGTGGTCTTCTCGAAATCCCTTGTGCTATTGAGGTTCTCCCAAATCTTTTATTTATTTTGCATATAGAATTTGATTTTTGGGTTTTTATATATTATTTAAACGACCCGATGGCAGCTTCAGCAACCCGCTCGTTACGAATAGTAAGCATTGCTTCATTTTATATGTTTTTTTAACTTCATAGTTTTTGCTGTTACGCTGGGTTTATATAATGGTCAAGCTGCATGTTTTATTAGTTTCTTGGTACCAAAATAGAAACTAAGGTGGATAGGATGTGTAGAATTTTGTTAACATAAACCTTTACCGCCCTGCGAGTTTGATTAGGAGAATTTACACGCTCCTAAAGCTTTTGGAATTTGAGATTTCGAACGGCGTTTACTTCATTGATGCTATTTGTACTGGGAAAAGCATTATAGACTGATAACCCTTTGAAACTATTATTTAATGGTACAAAACAAAGACAAATTTACGATCCTTATTCTGTTGGAGATATAGAAAGCCAGATTCAACATCCTGTATTAATTGTAGAAATAGAGCGGCGTGCCTAAAATCTATTCAGCTTGGCACATTTTGCATTTGTATGTTAATCTAACTTGCAAACCTGTCCTTGTATGCATCGAACATTTAATAATTGCTATTCTATGTATCCCGTGATCAAGTAATTAGTTTCTTGTTGACATGGGTAAACCGCCACATCAAAACTGGTTCTTTGTCGCCAGTTTACAAGCAATAAAAAGAGGCCAGATACATACAGTAGCAAGATTGGGAGTTGGATAGGCACAATAGAAAAACAGGACATTTTGAAGACATTATTGTGTACTTAATCCATAAAAATAAACTGATGTCCACTTTACCAGTCAATTGTGATGTACAACTATGTGCCACCAAACACAGAATATGAACCTGTTGATTTTAAAGCTGGCCGAACATGCTGATTGATAGGTGTCTAAGGCGGCACTACATGCATTTAAATACTAAGTCTGTGGAATAGGTTTCACGCGAGTAATTGGCTTTTTGTTACTTGAACCCGTTATAACTTTGTAGAAGTTATCCTAATCATTCAATGCAAAATTAGAATCTCATCTGTTTTTAGATTTGTAATCCAGTCTTTAATTGTTGAAATCCCTTGTGATGCCGTCTTAGTCTGTTTGTTACTCTTAGTTCACTATAACCAGGCAGAGCACAGAAACAGTGTTGTTATATTCACATACCTTCATTCAACCTCATGTAGTTGCTGTTAAAAACCTGTTGGGAACTTGGGATCCTATGTAGTCACGATCTGTTAGTTGAACTTAGCATTTGACAAATTTGACGTGGTGCTTCAACCCATGCTTCCTTTGTTTTGCTATTTTGATGACGTGAAAGAAATTTGGGATGACAATTTAGTTAGTAATATGCTACCAGCTCCAATATTCTTAGTTTCTTACTAATATGGAACCCATATAAAGACTTATTTTGCTTATGCTAGTTTACTAGATGATGAAGGAAGACTGGATAATTATTATTGTTAATCTGATAGAAAATTTGGTCACTAATTCACTGTTTTTTTCTGTGTACATTTTAAGATATGAAGCGTTGAGAATTATATTCAGCTATTGTAGTAACTTCGAACACATATTGCAGAAAAACAGCTGATGGTTCGTATTGCTGAATTGGTTCCTAGACACCCGGGTAGAGTGAAGAAACAAGAACCTGCAGCTACCTCGTCAAACGCTGGACCTTCTAAATCTGGCAAGGGCGGGAAAAAGAAGAGATAGCTTCATTACTGTGTGTAGCATTAACAACTTTTAGCCATCCCTGTTATTTTTAGTTGTTTTTCGTTGGGACCTCTTCTTTCTAAATACGAACTGTTTGTAGCTTAAACAAAGGTCATTGGCTGCTTAATTGTGAACCAACACTAGACATCAGATTTTCGAAATCTCTATTGCTTGAATGGAATTCCTGTTGAGTTTATTACTTTATAATAGGCAATTGTAGTGTTTTGTATATGAAGGTTTTGGCTATGCTACAGAATGTAATATGACTCTTGAAGGTAAACTGGTTGATTCCAAATCTCATAAACTACACAAATATGTTGGGTATTGTCTTTGTAAAGCATATGAATTCTAAATTTTGAACAATAACAAGCTTTAACATCAAAATGTAAACGCTAAATCACTTTATTGGAGAGCTTGTAAATCATAATTTCTTGCATCTTTCAGACGTCGAACCAAACCAGATAATGAAAGCTAATGGAGCGATCCGAAACTGGTTTGGTCCCTCAGTTGTTCTACAGGTCTAAAGTGGTTTGGTCTCCCAAGTGGACCAATTTTGCCATCAACCAAGATGTTTCGCCTTAAGACAAATCGTAGATATATTTGGAATTGTGTGAATAACTGAATGTTCACCTTTAAAGATGAATCAGTTTGATTTTGCCTAAACCAGGCTTCACTAGACCAGGAACCAACCTTTGTTTTCCTGGAAAATGTTTTTTTTTGTTTAATCGCGGTAAACATTACTTAATGTCATTGATAGATATAGTAATTTACATAGAAATAAAAGGCAAATGGGCAATAAGTTGCGCCGCCACTCCTTTTTGTATAGGAAAACTAAGACGTTTAAAAAACTACATTCATGGATCGTGGCAGCATGACATTACTATACATGCCCCGTTGGACCCTTCCAAGTAGCTCGACGGCCTCAGGTGCAAGGAATTCAAAGGTATCAAATGCAAAAGGTATAAATATGTGTTGGTTGTCAATGCATGTCTTCTCGTGTTTGGCCACTTTGCACGAAGCAACTTTTAAAGCAGCAAGACTAGCAGTGAAACTGCACCCTAAGCTCACAATGTCAGCAGGTCTGAGAGTAGATCTCTCTTCCAACGATCATTCAAGAAATTCACTGGGGTTCCTTCTTAGCAGAGATGTCAGCCCGCCTGAAAATGTCAAAGAGAACATCCTTAACCAAATCGTGTCTGTATTTGAACTCCGTGAGCTCTTTACAGTGAAGCGCATGCCCCCCAAAGGAATCTAAACAAGCTTTCCGGCAAATGGGGCATATCTCATCAATAGGGAATAAGAGGATCATGAGACTATATTTTAGTATAGTGCGATACTCTACCGGTGACATATATTGTCCTGTCAAAGTGTACCTCGATATCTTGGACAATTTTACTAAAAAGGGCACTCGCCAATACATGTTGGGCTTTAGGGGGACGGTGTCCTTGTTAGTGAAATCGTCAACACCAAAGCTGGGAATCATATCACGAAGACCAGCCAAGGCATGAGCATAATCATAATCCATACCACATATACCAAGATTGGGCCCTTGATGCAACAAATGCATAGGATGAAACCTTAAGTGTCGAATATAACCATAAACCCTAATAAGTAAAGAAGCTAATCTCCATTAGAGGTCTCAAAAAAAGGACCACCAATGTGTTGGTAATTCACCAAAGTTACCTCGACAAAATGAACCACATTAGGAACCGACTATACCGATAAACTAAAATAGGATTGAGATATTCTTGAAACGACACGTGACGTAATCCTTGATCGACATGTACCTTTTAAATTTATTTATTTACCTTTATTTCTTAGGGTCATTGAATTGCTTTTACTTAATTGTTAGCAAATGCAATGAAAAGCATTATCTTGAAAAAAAAAACAGAGACCATCTATGTTGTTGACATGTTTGTTCTTTATGTTTCTAAGCTAAGTAATGAGTAACAAGTCAAAAATGGCTTCTGTTTAAAACTTGTTTTGTTATGGGTCAAAAGAAACCAGATTTGCTTGACCATGCATATACAGCTTTTGACTAGTAAAATTTTATTCAGCCCGGCTAATGCACATCGACCACTCATCTTGATTGTGTTTTGAAATGAATAATTGTTCTCTTTTTTGGGGTAATGGGATACCGCGATGAATTTATAACAACACGTAAGTAATGTTCAGTACAAGAAATGTGACAGAGTATCACATTCGTTTATATATGGCATACCATATATATTACAAGCATTAATCAACAATAAACACTATTACTTCCAAGATGGTAAGTAACAATAACTAGGAAGTAGGGCAAGGTAATCTCCAATTTGTGACAACACCACCAGAACTAAGTAGCTGCTACGATGCAATCAGTTGAAGCATTTTTTATGTAAGAATCATGGAAATTCTCAAGTGGGGTTCTTGATTTCCATGAATTTCCACTGTACCATCTCAAAAGTAATTGTCAAAATCTAAAGAGTAACAAAAACCCCACTGTACCAAGGACTCCTGCTCCAACAAAGATTTGTAATACCTCGACTCAGACTGACATACCCTCCATTGATAATGACTTGCATGATATGACCGGGTCAGATGATTTGACAGTTGTAACCATCGAAGAACCCACAATGGAAGAAGTACATCGTCATGAGAATCGTGATTGTTCATGTAGCTTCAATTTCTTTTCATGGAAAAAACATATTCCATGTGTTGTTGTCCATTTTGAAGAAAAACAAGCCATTGTAGCCAAATTTCAAGCCATCATAGAACAAAACAAACGTCTTCAACTCGAAAATGAACAACTCATGTCCAAAAATATAGAACTCAATTCGGCAACTGCTCTTGTTTTGGCAAACACGGAAAGCTTTCAAAGAGAAAATGATCTTCTGCAAACAAAGAATATTCAGTTATGTGATCAACTTAGAGAAGCTCACTCCCAAATCACTGATGAAATCACAAAGAGTCGGTCGAATGAACTTGTTTCGCTTGAAAAGATTTCTCAACTTCGCAACGAATTGCAAAACAAGTCCATTTTGTTTGTGAGTAAAGAGAGAAAATCTCTGAAGATAATCGAACAACTTCAAGTCTATTCTCGATCATTAGAAACACAACTTGCAACCTTGTCAACTCAAGTGAAATCATCATCGCCCCCTAATCCCTATTCACTTTCTCCCCATCCACTGATACAATCCGAAAACAAATCTATTCCCAACAAACCAAAAGTTCAGTCAAGTGACTCGAAACAAATCAAATATTCAATTTCAAAACTTTTGGATCTTGCACCAAAACCTCCTCAACCACCACAAAAAACCAAATCAACCACCTTTGAACCACCAAATAGATCTTCCGCACCACTTCATAAGTATAAGCCAGACTTTCCAAAATCCGTGCCTCATTTCCTAAAGACTCCTACAGTTCCACGATACAACACTTGCCAAGTATTTAAGGATTCTACCACTAAAACCGTTCGGTTTAAAAATCAATATGGTTGGTTTTCACATATGCCACCAAAGCCCAAACCTCAAACGCCTACACCCTCCCCAAATCACCATTGATTCCACAAAAGCTATTTCAAAATGAAGCAACAAGTTTCAAATCAAGGTGGAATTCAATGTTCTTGGATCATGATGGCACAACTTACAATAATTTTTCAAAAGTATCTAAGTCTCTTGGACCTGTTCTCAAATGGGTTCCAAAGATTACTTTAAAGTAAGTTGGTGTCAAATGGCTCGTACACATTTCAGTGTACAACCTGTTCAAAATCTGTTTTTCTTAATACTAATTCTTCATAATAAACCTTTCCATTCACCTTTTGTGCTATCAATCACTCATGCATGATGAACTTGGTTCTCACATTCATCATGAGGGAGAGAGATAGAGATAGAATGATTGAATATGTTGTTCATTCGAGGGGGAGCATGGAAGAAAAAATATATATATATATATATATATTATTTTTTCAATCAATGGTTCCAAATAATTGCTCAATTGTAGAGGTAACACAATAGATTGCTCATTTAAGGGGGAGCACAATGAAAGCTTTGAAGTTTGATTCTTTGCTCCGAAGACTATGCTCAGATTGAGGGGGAGAAAAAGTTTTAAAGATTGATATTGATTATCCTTTTGAGGGGGAGCATTGCCTTGCTTGATTATTTGCACCAAAGATTATGCCCAAGTGAAGGGAAGCTGAAATGAAAAATCACTTCATACTCAATATACACTCAAAGCTAAGCCAAGCTTCCGCACTTTATACCAAACCAAGCTTCTGCACTTTATACCAAGCTTTCGCATTTTACAAGAAACCCGAGTCTTCGCCTCCACAGATTGTATGAGATGATTCAAAGTCAAGGTTGATACAAGACGATAAAGACAGAGAGAAAACTTCAAAGTCACTCAACAGCAATAATCCTCAACAAAATAAGGCCCCCCAAAATCTAAAGTCTTAAGACATTGCTGTAACAACCCTCAATTTTCAATTAGGATAATTTACTTTGACTTATCTAAGTCCTTATCCATAGAGGTTTATTAAGAGGACCGACATTCTAGACATTCAAAGCATAGCGATAATTGCCTCCTAGTACAGTGAAATGCCTTAGAAATGCTGTAAACAATAACTATAATCATTCAATATGATCTCAAGCTATAAATTAGTTCTAATCAAACTTGGTGAAATGTCAATGAACCAAAATTTTATTTCGAGAAGTTGAGTAACATAAATAATTATATAAGGTCTATAAGTTGTGATAGCAACTAAAAATCCTTATAAATATCCAACAAATTCAAACACCAAGTCAATAAAAATACAATTACCAACTCAAAGTTTTATATATAAGCTAGAGTGTATATAAAGAAGTGCTTAAATAATAATAAGTATATATGTCAAATATAAATACAAGTTTATAAATATTGAGGTAAGTACTAAAATTAAAACACAAAAAAATGCACCTATATATGCATATACATACATACACGGCCATACACATATACATGTTTATTTACTTTTACATCTCTTATAAAACTTAATTTAAACTAATTACCACCATATTTTAAATTCAAATATACATATGCATACATGAATGGATGAATTTAGTCATAAACACAACCAAATACACTAACTAGACTTCCATCACTTAAAGTTTACCAATGGCACCCAACCCACCACACCATCTAACCAATTAGAAAGCTCCCAACCCTCCTCCCTCTCCTCTTTCACGTGACAAAGGCCTTGGGAAGGCTCACAACCTTCATTTCTCACCCATACAACTCACACACATCTTCCTCTTTTCTCTCAACTCTTTCTTCCTTTCTTCTTCATATTTTCTTCACTAATTTCAGATTTTACAAGGAAAAAGGGAGCTCAAAATCTATTCTAAATTATTGTAATAATAATCCTTCATAATAATGTTTCATCTAGAATCAAGTTGGAGTTCTTGGGGCTCTTGTATATCACGAAAAATCAGCCCCCAAATGCAAGCATTTTTCGAATCATAAAAGGTTAAATCTTAAGTAAATACACTATTATAATAAAGGGTTTTTACTTGGATTCATCAAGGGTTGTTTGAAGCTAGCTTGGAGGTCTCTTGGGAGCCATCTTGGGGTCCTCTATGGCCGATTTTTCTTCCATTTTTCTGCCCTCAAAACAGCCCCAAATCTCAAATCAAAAGGTTGACAACATCTCTTTGTTTAATAAATATCTAGTAAAACTTGTTCTTTCAAAACCCAAATGTTTTCTTCATCTTTTATTATCATTTTCTTCTTGATTTAAACTCAATGAGGGCAAGGTTGATATATCCTTATCTCACATGTTCATGCATGTTGAAATCTAGAAAAAGGATTCAATGATTCAACAAGAACAAGACCCAAGAGTTAGTAGTTAAATGATTTGCTATAAAAAGGTTAAATGGGTCTCTTGAAAATGATTTTGTATCAAAGGAAAGATGTTTATACTTCTGTGATTTTCCATAAAAATCAAGTTTTCAAAAGGTGGATTTAAGTTCCTAGCTTGATTATGTTCAAAAAGGTTAGATCTTGCCATGCATGTACATGATTTGTGTTAGATTAACTTGTTAAAAGTTTGAGATTTGAGATGGATGGTTGATGATTTTTAGTTTCATATAATAAGTACATTTGATGTTAAAATCATACAAAAATAACCAACAAACATGTTAGAGGTGAAATAAAGTGTAAATAAAGCAAGAAAGCCTATTGGTAAGTTGTCTTAATCAAGAACAAATCTGACAGAAACTATCTTCTGTCTTGTAACGGGTAAACTGGGCATGTGAGGGCATTTTCAAGAACAACTTTCAAAATAAAAGTTGTAGAGAAACGAGTTAAGAATAAGAACCAACTGGAATTACTCAAAAATACTGAACCAAATGAAAGATATGTTTTTTCTACTGAAAATGGTCAAAACTGTAATTTTGTCTGAATATTTTATGAAATTTAACAATTTTTATCTCCTAATCCATAAGGTTCCAGGAGGTCATACTTGGTGGAAAGTAATTTAAATGTGTCGTGAACTTAAAATAAAATCATGGGATTTTTCTAACAATCAGAACATCGAGAACTTTTATAAAACTTCTGATGTCGCAAACAGTCCCCATTCGGGACAGTTCATGTTTGAGCAAGTTTTAGAGGTAGTAAACATCACTTAAAAATTCATCCAAAATTCACAAAATTAGAAGACACATATAGGTTGCTACACAAAAATCAGGAAGGTTCAAATAATTCGTCTTGACCCCAAAATAGTAGCTAACATTTCTTAAAAATAAAGTATAAAACAGAAATTTTGTAAGTAATCTTATAAATGGCATAATGGGCTATGTAATGAACTAAGAACCATAATGGGCTAACCCGGCCCAAATAATGAACCCATAAAGAACACAAATCAGTAGGCCCACTTGGCCCAATAAGCCTTATAGCCCAATAACCACTATGACCCATTATGCACCTAACCCAAATAAGGTAAAGCCCAATAACTAATGTAAGCCCAAAACATTTAAAAGCCCATGACACTTAAGGCCCAATTGATAATGGCCCATAACACTTAAACGAATTTCATGAACCAAGTAATCGTAAGACAAATCGAGAAATATGCGAGTTGAAGATAAGTGCAATCAAAATAAAACAAAGATAATTAAGTGAGATTGACATAAGTGATTATGTTAACTAAGCTATATATTGATATCACAAATGCTAATTCACGCTAAAATCGGTTACACAACAAATGATGAATAAGGATAACATAACTTAATATGGCATTTCTATATGATAACCTAATATATCAAGTGAAACCACAAATGAAGCCAAGTTGCCGAAAATCTAACAACTTATAACTACACATGTAATGAAAGTAACCCTTTACACCATCAATCTCTACAACCAAAACGATGCGAGTGTTACCAATATACTTGGACCCCACAATTGATAGCAACATAATGAAAATGGCATTTCTAAGTGATGGCTTAAGATAGGAACTTACGTATATTAGTCCTATCGTAGGGATAGTCTTGGCTTGAAAAATGATGGAGGAACATAATGGATATATGGTCAAGGAAGCTATAGATGGGAAGTACCCATTTTGGATAGATGAGTATAATATGCGGCATATCAAGGTGAGTCATAGCCCCCTTTCAAACTATTTTATGTGTTTTAACTATCGGGGTGAAAAGCATGATATATAAGCTAAATTGCTTTTATTATTACATATATATGAAATGATTCTTGATATTATGATTATGAAATGAAATTGTTTCGTATATTCATTATGATAAATGATTTATATGATGAGCCTGAGTTCTGTCAAATCGCTTTCTTCGGTTCACTACTATTTACTCCGATTATGGAGGCCTGTAGTTAGTTAGTTGCGCAACTAGGTTTCGTCCACCCACCCATTAGTGTAACGGTGGAAGGTTGGTTGCCTTTGTGACAACCTCCGCTTCCAGTCCGACCACGGGTGTTCTATCTACCTTACTTAGGTCGTCTTCATGGCACGACCCATTATTATTATTATTACGGCACTTGATTGACAGCTTGTGCAAGATTTGTATTATTTATTATTGGACTTTGAAAAAAATGGTAGTAGTAGTGGCTCAAGCATTTACTCATCAAAATTATGTAAATTATGCCTTTGTGGCTAAATGAAATTTGATATTGAATTATGCCTTTGTGGCTAAGTGAAATTGATATTAATATTGTTGATAATTGGAAATTGTTTGGACATACGGATTGGGTATCGTCCCTCATATGATATCTTGAAAGACATTGAAATTGGTGATATTGAAATGATTTTGGTAACCGAATGATTTTAGTATGATATACGATTAATCGATTTATATACTTTTTCTCTCATGATGATTTGACAAATGAGAACCTGAAATTTTACTATAGATTTTTCCAAGTCTTGATATGACATTATGGTATCTGGGAACTTGATAACATGATATGAAAATTTTGTCGGTCATATGGTTTGGATATTTCGAAATGTAATAGTAATTGGTTTTCTAAGTATTAAAACGGTGATATACCAAGATTTATATAAAAACCTATGCACTCACCAACTACGTTTTCGTAGTTGACACTTTTTTTTCATGCTTTTCAGGAAATAAGCTTAAGCATTGAGGATTGATATGCTTCATGATTATTTGCATTGCACTTTGGAGTCAAAGATCAAACCTTGTGATAGGCAATGGAATCCGCCTTGATCATTGTAGTTTACTATTTCATGTGCTTGTTATTTGGTTCGTGGACTTAATATCCAAGGATGGTGCACGCATTTGTACTTGGAAATTGGTTCACATGCTTGTACATTTGTAAATTATTTTTATCAAATAAAGCTATGGTGAATGTTATTTATAATCCTTTGTTTTGAATACTCAACTTTCTGTACATCTCATTGTTCCGCCTTAGTTGGGGTGTTACAACTGCATCCATTACAATTCAACAACAAGAGAGATAATGCAGAGCTATTGGCTGAACTGACAACCTTGATTCATCAAATCAAACACTAAGGGGGAGATTGTTAGATATTAAAATAGTGTTAGGTTTGATATTAATACTTTGTGTCTATATGACAACTTGTAATAGAAGAGGGGGCTTAATGAACATTAGTTCTCCTATAAAAACCCCCTCCCTTCATTCCATTTTTAACTTTTGAAGCCTTAAAAAACCTTTGACACTATTTTATCCAAACACCCTTTTCTCCCATATTCTCTCAAAACACATACTACACACATATATTCTTACATATGCATACTAACATGAATTTCCATGATTTACACCAACTACCAAAAACAAGACGAGACATGACCTTGTAAATGGGCTATCTCGTTGTCTCCACTGGATAATGAAAGCTAATGGAGCGATCTGAGACTTCTTTGGTCCCTCAATTGTTCTAGAAGTTTAAAGTGGTTTGGTCCCCCAAGTGGACCAATTTTGCCATCAACCAAGATGTTTCGCCTTTAGACAAATCGTAGATATGCTTGGATAAACAGATGTTTCATGTGTCCTCCGAACATACATGGTACATAAATACACAAACAAAGAAAGTATAAGAGACACATATTTTCTATCAACAGCTAGTTTTGCGGTGATAATCTACCAAACATATAGCAACCTATGAAGAAACCACTGTTGATACGTAACATTTGGGTGATATCACTCAGAAAAATATGATGGAGACACCCATTGTAAAGCATCCAACAGCCACCCATGGACTCAAGCGCTCGCCTGTTCAAAATATTACAAGTGAGATAGATAAGATCATATATAGGTTGAAAATTACCCATTATCATCTCGATCGATGTAACAACCAATATAATTTGTTAAACCACGTAAACACAATGTATTTTATACCATATGTTATTAACTAACTAGCGAAGAAGTTTAGAACCCAGGATGAAATCAAAACCAGGTTTATTAGGAAATCTAGAGCCAAACCGATGGAATACACCCCTTTTTCTGGTCTGGTCTTGCTAGGTTCAGTTCACGTTTTTTGGGCTTTTGTCTGTCAGCCCATAACTAAGTTATTGATACAAATAGCATGAAAAGAAGAGCGACATACAAACCTAGTATTTTTATTTTTACCAAACCCACACCCACCCATCCAGCCATACTCAATTCCTCGCTACGTACCTACAGAGTTTTATCATAAAAATTTCAATCAAAATCATATAGTTCCACAAGTAAGTCTCGGTCGATTTTCCCTTGATTAAATTTCCTCACGTACTAGCTCTTTTTACCTTTATTAGAATTGTTATAGTTTGAGTTACAATTAATTAATTAATGGCGTTAAAAAGAAAGAAAGAAAGAACGAGATGTATGGACCACCACACTGTGTTTAGTTGTGTTATACGTTACGTACACGATGGTGTTGACCGGAATTCGTTTTCATTAGTTTGTCGTGAATGGTATGACCTTGATTCTCTGACCTGTGAACAACTTACCGTCCAACTGTTTTACGCCACCACACTCTCCTCTCGTTTGTCCAAATGCTTCCCTTTTATCAAGCGCCTAAAGCTAAAGGGATTAAAGTACTTTCGTGCTTTACATGAACCGCGTTTAGACGTCACTGTTTGGATTAAAGAAATCGTTACTTCCTTTGATTACCTGGAGGGTCTTGACCTCAGTTATGTGCAAGTTGGGGATGAGAATCTGGAGCTTTTGGCCAAAACTCGTGGTCAACAACTTAGGACATTGTTGATTTATGAATGTGATAAGTTTTCCACGAATGGATTAAAGCATATATGTCACCATTGCATTAATCTGACAACTTTTTGTATACAAAATAATCAGATTTTTATTAAAGACGCAGAATGGTTGCACGAGCTGGCTTTGCATAATACCTGTATAGAGAAGTTGTTTTTTATATACCGGTCTATTAAATTTGATGTGAATGATCTGACACTTCTTGCAAAGAATTGCAGTCAATCTTTGAAATGTGTGAACATAACCTGCAAATTTAGTACTGTGGATCTTAAAAATTTCTTTAACTCGGCTGTTATGTTAGAAGATTTCAATGGTTGTAACAAGAGAGCCAAAAAGGAAGACTATGCTGGTTTCAAATATCCTCCAAATATGAAGTATATGTTGTTTAAAGGCCGCACTTTGAAAGATGAACTTGGACTCGTCCTCCCCTTTGCGCATCAACTAATAGAACTAGAACTTTATCATGTAAAACAAGATGACCAATGCTTTTTGCTTGAAAGGTGTCCTAATTTAGAATTTCTGCATGTTAGTAGTGTTTATGGGAATAACGGATTTAAACTTATTGCCCAGATCTGCAAGAATTTGCGAACAATTAAGATTTATGGAAAGTATGTGTCAGACAAGGGTCTGATTACACTGGCACAAGGATGCCTTCAGCTGGAAGAAATACAAATCAGACTCCAAGATATCTCAGAAAAGGCACTGGTGTGTTTAGGTGCTCATTCAAAGAACCTAAGAAGCTTCAAAATGATTTCTCTCGACAAGAATAATAGAACTGATCATATTCCAGCGGAAGGGATCCGAGCTCTGCTAATTGGTTGCACCAAACTTGAAAACCTAAGGATCAACCTTGATCACAGACGTTTGACCCTTGTGGGTATGGGATATATCGGCGAATATGGTCATGAGTTAAGATGTCTCTCTCTTAACTTCTCAGAATTAACCGGACTTGAGATATTATCAAAAGGGTGCCCAAAATTACGCTTGTTGACAATAGAGAAGTCCGAGTTTAGCAAGGAAGAAGATTTGAGTTTTGTGTTTGATAATATAACTTCGCTAAGGTACATATACGTTTGGGATGAGGAGGATGAGCACTATTTGACAACGACTCGTCCAGATTTTGAACAAGTACTTCTCTAACTTTGGGAAGACGACATCTTTTTGATGCGATTCTGGTGATTTGCCTTTTATTCTTAAGGTCTTTCCTTTTTATTTAAAGTTTTTTCTTGAATGAAAAACAAAGACCATGTGTGTTTGGAAACTATGTGTGTTTTTTTTTATTTTTCTTCCATATATAAAACTATGGTTTGACATTGGGTTTTACTGATGGATTATAGTATGTCTTTGACATGTTTATCTTTACCTTTCTCAATTTCTTGCTTATAGAAAGCTTAGTAATGAGTAACTAGTCAAAAACAGCTTCTCTGCTTAACACTTGTTCTGTTATGGGTCAAAATTAACCAGATTTTGCTGACTAAATTTAATTCATCCTAGTTTAGGTTAAAGACAGCCCAAAACAATCCATTTTCAAGTAAATCAGTTGTGTGCTCTTTGTTTTGTTTACTATCTTTACTTGGCTAATTTTTACATCTGACCACTCACAAGTCGCAACTTATATGAGGGCTATAATGAAACTGTTAAGCTTCTACGAGTAATATATTTTCGGGCTATTATGACAAATGAATCCTCCTTATAATTTTTTGCCTTTGGGTGCTTCTCATGTAAGGAGAATTAACCTTCTTGATATGTAGCCATTCTCAAATTATCTAATGCAATTTGGGTTTGGTAGGTAGTGCAGATCGATTTCCATCAATCTATTGAAAAAGGGATGTTGATTTGCTTTGTAGGCAACCATTGATTAGTCATTTTTGGTATTTGATTTTAGTGTTTCCAACATTGTGAATAACTTTTCTCTTGTATATCGGTATCCCAATCTTTAGTTGTCTACCGTAATCCACGAAAAGCCAAAAACAAAAAAGAAGTAATTTTGCAGGTAGTCAAACACTCAATTGTATTGAGGGATATAATAAGGGCCTGATCCTTAGGGAGTTGATGGCAATCAAGGTCATTGACGGGATCAAATGGATCATCTAATAAAAAGGAAAATGTATGAGTAAACATTATTTTTAACAACGATTTACTAGTTAGCAGCGAGGACTCGAGACACTACAATATCATTTGAATTACGCATGCATGAGATAAAACCTATAGGCAATATGCAGTTAGTGGTTTTATGTTTGTGGGACCATTATTTTTTTAATTTTCGAGACAAATATATCTATATAACTAATTAAGGATATAAAAAATCTTAGGTGACATCAGTTAACAATTGATATAGAAAATAGAAGTAATTATTATTATTGGATAGAAGATGCTTTCAATAGCCTTTAAAGAGAACATCTAAACCAGAGGACTACATTGTAAATGATTGTTATTCTCTTATAGCTTTTCTTATCCTTTATTTATACATTATTTGATTTAGCTAAAGAAGGAAATAATATAAAGGCCTTGATTCTCGGCTTGCTCTCCAAGACGTAATCTTCTATTCTGGGAAGTGATGATAATTTCTGATCCCGCAAATCTTTTCTTTCCAACATCTTTATTCATTTTACAAATATATTTTTTTTTTACGTATTTGTCATTTTTACAATAAAAATAGTGTTTATTTTATTATTATTATTATTATTATTATTATTATTATTATTATTATTATTATTATTATTTTTTAGAACGACAAAAATAGTCTTTATTTGAATGTTATTTATGTGTACACACTCATCACATTTAATCCTAAAAACATTCTTAAACATAATCTATCTTATAACTAAAAGAGTAGATTAGTGATATGTACACTTGACACATCTTAAAGTCTTTTTTTGGCATACAACTCTCTCCTAATTACTCTAAAACTTTTTTCTTTTTTTTTTCTAGATTTTTTAAATTTTATTGACTTATTAATCAAATAATTATATCAAAACAAATCTTTTTAAGTTTTATATATGTATATATGAAATACGAACAACCGCGCTGGTCGTTTCTCGGAATCATTTTCAGAAATAAGAAAAAATGCAAAAAAGAGTAAGAACTACTCTACTTTCTTTATTTATCCCGTTGAAGCTGCTTCTTTTCTCTTGCAAACAAGCCTACTACAATGACAAGGAAGGCCTTTACTCTTATTCATGTTCCCGAAATGCTTTCTTTCATCAAAGTCAGGTAAGAAATAGATTGCGCATGGGCTCATTATCTGATGCAGAACCGATGCGAGAGGGAGAATCAATATGGGAGAAGCGGGGATTAAGAGCTTTTAAGAACCAGTGGAAAGGAAAGACTTGTTCCCTACATTCCTTTCTTTCCAAAGAGAGATATATATAATATCCTTAAAAAAGTTTCAATATATTATTATGTATACAACTTAAATTTTTATTAATCATTAGATTTGTCAATTCTATAATTACTTTAGTGATATCATTAGATTTCTATATATTTAATTTTATTTTCTCAATAATAATTTCATTATTATTATTATTATTATATTACGTTGATGTTGTATAAAATTTGTACTAAAATATATCTCAATTATTATATTTTAGTTTTAGAGTTAATTGCAAAATTGGTTCCTATGGTTTACACACTTTAGTAATGGGGGTTCCTTTTTAAGTATCGTTACAATGGGGTCCCTATTTTGAGAATTTTTTGCAAGATTGGTCCCTATTTAACAGGATCGTTAATGGGTGTCGTCAAGTCTTAACCGAATGGACCATCATTGCTAGTAAACGCAAGAAGGACACCCATTGCTAAAATGGAAAAACCATATGGACCAATCTCGCAATTAACAACTTGATATCTTTTTTGATTTAATTCAATAGATTGCAACATACAATTGTCAATGCATCAGATCCCTAGTTATACTTTTTAACTTTTCTATAAAAGAATGAAAATTAATAAATACTTAATTTAAATATAACTATTAACATGCTTTAGCTTTCATGATTATTGATAATTAAACTATTAAAAACATATTTCTACAAAAATATTCTAAACATTGTAAATGTTTCAATTGTTGATGATAATCAAATCCACATAATAATTTATATTCACATCTTAAAATAACAAATTGTATTACTCGATATATAAAAAACATATTAAAAAGTTTGTTATGATCTATATTAAAATAAACTATAAACTTATTAATCAATATTTATTAATCCAGCAACTGGATAAATGTTTAACATGTTACACACTTACACAGGGAATCAAAAAAACATATATGGTAATTATATTTTTTTGAACAGGTTTACTTTTTGGTAATATCAAATTTCAAACATACAACATCTAATTTCGTAACTATAAATAATATTAAAAGATGTCAATTATTTTTCATAGTAAAAAAGATTATACAAGGTACATCTCCATTATTAAAATTTTTAAGTATACATAAGTTTACTAATTAGAGATCTGACACACTAACAATTCTATGTTGCAATCTCTTGAGTTAAATAAAAAAGATATCAAGTTGTTAATTGCAAGATTGGTCCTTATGGTTTTTTCATTTAAGCAATGAGGTCCTTTCTGAGTTACTAGCAATGATGGTCCATTCTGTTAAGACTTGACGACATTCGCTAACGGTTTTGTTAGAAAGGGACAAATCTTGCAAATAATTCTCAAAATAGGGACCCCCATTGCTAAAGTATGTAAACCACAGGGACCAATTTTGCAATTAACTCTTATTTTTACGGTCCAGTTTTATGGGCTTTGTTTGTCGGCCCATAAATACTACAATTGTAATAGAAAAGCGACATGCAAACCTAATTGAGTTTTTTTTACCAAACCATCCATCCCCACTCGTACGGTACAGATTTTACAATTTCAGTCAAAATTTAATTGATCCACAAGTAAGTCTCTATCGATTTTCCTAAATATAATTAATTAAATGCCTTCAGTAGCTCTTTTAATTACTTCGTTTTAAGTTATTGTCATTAGAAAGAAAGGAAGAAGGAAATATTTATGGACCACATTGTGTTTAGTTGTGTTAGGCCTTACATAGACGATGGTGATGAGCCAAATTCGTTTTCGTTAGTATGCCGTGAATGGTATGACCTTGACTCTCTGACCCGTGAAGAACTAGCTGTCCAACTGTTTTACGACACCAAACTGTCGTCTCGTTTGTCCAGGCGTTTCCCTTTTCTTAAAACCCTGGCCGTAATGGGATTGAAGTACTTTCGTGCTTCACATGATGAAGCGCTTTTAGACGTCACTCTTTGGATTAAAGAAATCGTTACTTCCTTTGATTACTTGGAAGCTCTTGGTCTCAGTTATTTGCAAGTTGGGGATGAGAATATGGAGCTTTTGGCCAAAACCGTGTACAAAAAAAAAAGTATATGGGTAAACCTCATCAATAAAAAAGTATAATGGGCAACCGTGTACAAATGGGAAAGTACGTTAGTCTTCCCGTGATTAATCCCTTAATCTTTTAGAAAGATATAGCCACCATAGATTAGCTCGCCCATATAAGAAGGCTAGAATTTGCTATGTGGTCTAGAGATTTACCCTTGAAAGGAGTACACTGATATTATCACATCAGAGGTTTTTTGAAGTCCTATTTTTAAACACTACGGATTTCCCTCTGCCATTCCATCATAAATAAATGCACTTTTTAGTTGGAATGTTTAACCATTTTTAAGTACAGCATGTATATATGTTTGAAATTGCCAATGAGTCGTTACATTGTTTTGGATATAGCAATGTGTATAGTTTTTTTGGATGATGTGGACTATGTGTCTATGTATCGTGATAGTCTCCTTTTCTCTTATACAGTATGGCGAGTCCAAATTGAAGTTTTGTATCATTAATGTTTAGGCGTGGTAACTTTGAACCAATTTATAGGTAAATGGTTTAATTGTTAATTATGATTAATCTTTAACATGCCCATGGTGAAGCAAAAAAATAACTTTAGATGAAATGTGTCAAATGGGTAAAAACAACTAATTATGTTTTGTAATTAGTGTTTTGTTTGGTTCAACATTATTTGATTTGATCTAACATGGGATGTAAGGGAAACTTGAAGAGCTTCTTGATCTGGTCTAGGACTGGCACAATGGCCGGTCTAAGTTGAGTAAAAGTTCAAGACAAGCTAGGATGGTGATGTATTTTTGTTGACATATTAGCCAAGTTGAGGAAAGAGAACTCTTTTAATTTGATTTAAGTATAGAGGTTGGTACACTGTTATAATAATATGGGTGTTTTGATTCTTTAGTTTAACATCAACAATTTGGTGCAGGATTCGGATCATGGGTGTTATAAAGGTAGTCTATGTTGTTTCATTATGTTTGAATGTAGAACAGTTATATCTTCTTTCCAAACATTTACCCTGCCAATAACGTACATGTGGTCCCATATTATTACAAACTACTAAACTATGCTTATAATGTTTTGTTACAGAAAAAATCAACTTTGAAAAGCATTCCAAACATGCCGCACCCTGACTACGCTTTTAACGAATAATGACGAAACTTTCATTATTTTGATCCAACAAGAACTTATGTATGAGCCACATATAATGCAACAATTGGATGATACTTGATTCTGTTTTTGAAGCTGATATCTTGAGATGTAGACAATGAATTACTTGATTCTGTTTTCAATAGCTGGAATATACCCCCATATGTGTCCTTTATTGATGGTTTTTCTTGATAACAGTTTGACTATTCAAATGAATGTATATACATTCTTGTGAAATTGATGTAATGGACTAAAAATTAAAATCCCTCTCTGTTCTCCACCAGCATTATACATAATTTTCCTTGCTATTTCCCGATATACTATTGTGTTATAATTAAGATTAGTTTTTTTCTGAAAATATAAATATACATAAATTTAAATTAGAAGGAGGCACAAGTGATGTTGATATACATGATCAATAATTCAGGGTCCAAGTTTTAAGATCTTATTATCGTTATCTTATTGGAGTAATGGCACAAATGCCATCTAATGAAGTAACTGAAATCGACCGATGAAATACTCAATTCATGATGAAACTTGAAAACTAACATTCACAATTTTAAAAATTTGAATTAAAGTTAGAAATGAAAATACAAGAAGAAAGAAAGTCAAAGTTACCTGGTTATATGGTCATTTAAAACTGGTTAAAGGAGTCAGATTTTGCAATATTGTCTGGCTAGCTTATGGCTCTTAGACGAATTTAGTACTCGAGGATTTGAAGTCAAGTATACGTGGAAGTTTTTTTTTATTGGTCAAGAAGTCAAGTTAAGGCACTTTTACGAATCAGTACCTATACTAAACCATGCGTAGGGTGACTTCTACTAATGTAATTTTTGCAACACAAGTTATCAACATTTAATCATCATTTTAATAAGAATGGTTATTTATTACTTGGATAGATTAGCTGGAGTAAGAAAACGTAGGACATAAAGGTTACAGTTTCTTTTAAGAGTAACCAAACATATTAATTAAATTTTAAATAATATGTTTGATAACCTATTGATAAGGTTTTTTATCTTGAGATATTTCATGAGATGGTTGGATCATTGAAAAGTTTATATATGTAAATAAAGGTTAGTTAATATAAAGCTTTAACCCAAAGAAGTAGTTATAATATTATTTATATATAAACATTTTTAATTATGTCCGGGTAGTCACCCGGGTTGACTAGCTCGTATAGTATTAAACCAAAATTACAAAAGCTCACAAAAGAAGAAGCGACAATCCTAAATTAAAGGTTTTCTCCAAACCTTGTCGTACATACAGAGTTTTTATTATAAAGACTTTCATCAAATCGTCGCTAGCAATTTGATCACATTAACTATGTAAGTCTCGATTTTCCCATAATTAAATTTCCCAACTACTTTATTACTCTAATTAGTAGGAGTACTTGTCATCAGAAAGAAAGAAAGATATGGACCGCATTGTGTTTAGATGTGTAATGCCTTACATATGCGATGGTGAGGACCGGAAGTCATTTTCGTTAGTTTGCCGTGAATGGTATGAGCTTGATTATCAGACCCGTCAGCAACTAGCTGTCCAACTGTTTTACGCCACCACACTGTTGTCTCGTTTGTCAAAACGGTTCCCGTTTATCAAGCACCTAAAGCTAGAGGGATTGAAGTACTTTCGTGCTTTAGATGAACCGCTTTTAGATGTCACTGTTTGGATGAAAGAACTAGTTACTTACTTTGATTACTTGGAAAATCTTCATCTTCGTTATGTACAAGTTGAGGATGAGAATCTGGAGCTGTTGGCCAAAACGCGTGGTAAACAACTTAGGCGATTGTGCCTTTATGACTGTGATAAGCTTTCCACAGACGGATTAAAGCATATATGTCACCATTGCATTAATTTGACAACTTTGAATTTAGGATGTGATCAGATCATTATTAAAGACGCAGAATGGTTACACGAGCTGGCTTTGCATAATACCTGTCTTGAGAAGTTGATTTTTTCTACCAGGTTATTGATTTTGATATAAATGATCTGACACTTCTTGCAAAGAATTGCAGTCAATCTTTGAAACGTGTGAACATAACCAGCAAATTTAGTACAGTGGATCTTAAAGATTTCTTTAACTCGGCTGTTTTGTTAGAAGATTTCGATGGTTGTCGTCACCATAGTGCCAAGACGGAGGACTACGCTGGTTTCAAATATCCTCCAAATATGAAGTTGATGGAGTTTGACGGCTGTGCTTTAAAAGATGAACTTGGACTCGTCATCCCTTTTGCGCATCAACTAATAGAACTAGATCTTTTGATATGAATCAAGATGACCAATGTTTTTTGCTAGAAAGGTGTCCTAATTTGGAAACTCTGTATACTAATAGTGTCCATGGGAACAACATATTGCAACTTCTTGCCCGGATTTGCAAGAATTTGAAAGTAATAAAGATTTATGCTGATGAGTGTGTCTCAGACAAGGGTCTGATTACACTGGCACACGGATGCCTTCAACTGGAAGATATACGTATCAATCTCGAAGATATCTCAGAAGAAGCCCTAGGGTTTCTAGGAGCTCATTTAAAGAACCTGAAACAGTTCCATATGACTTCTTTCGACATGAATAAAAGAACTTCAATTCCAGCTGAAGGGATCCGCACTCTGCTAATTGGTTGCACCAAACTTGAAAAGCTAAGTATCAACTTTGTTCACCGACGTTTGACCTGTTTGGGTATGGAATATATCGGGAAATATGGTCATGAGTTAAGACATCTCTCTCTTAGCTTTACAGGAATACGTGGACTTAAGAAGTTACCGAAAGGGTGCTCAAAATTACAAACGCTGAGAATAAAGGATTCCAAGTTTAGCAAGGAAAAAGGTATAAACTTTTTGTTCAATAATATAACTTTGCTAAGGTACATATACATTTGGAATGAGAGAGAGCAGCAGTATTTGATAAAGACTGATCCAGATTTTGAACAAATGCTTCTCTAACTTTGGGAAGATATATTTTTGATTCAATTTTAGTAATTTGCCTTTCATTCTTAGGGTCATTGTTATTATTTAATTGTTAGATAATGCTATGAAAAGCCTTATCTTGAATGATTAAAAAGAGACCAAATACGTTTGGAAACTCTGTGTGTGTATATTTTATTTTCCTTCCATATACTCTTTCTTTCAAATACTATGGTTTCAGAAACTCTTTATTTTGACACCGGGTTTTACTGATTATCGTATGCCGTTGACATATTGATCTTTATCTTTACCTTTCCAGATTTATGGTTTAAGGACAATTACTATAAGTAATGAGTTATGAGCTTCTGTTTAAAACTAGTTCTGTTATAGGTCAAAAGAAACTAGATTTGGTTGACCCATATACAGTTTTTGACTAGGAAAATTTTATTCAGCACCGTTGAGGGAAAACACATCCAGAATACGCTTAACTTCCTTTTGAAACACATCAGGGTGCTATGAATAAGAAGGTTCTGTCATAAAAGTGAAGGACTCTGTTTTTGGTATTTAACAACCATTGACTAACCTTAAATCGTATCATGCTGTGCAGTGAAATATGCAGAACAGAATCTATTTAACGATATCGTTCACTTACACTTCAGTGGGTTGTTGTGCGCGCTGACATTAGCTCATATTTTATTTATCCACTTTGTTTATGAAGCTTTCGTGGCTCTCGTGTCTATAAAATGTGTATATTATTAAGTCTGCTCCCCTGTTTGAAATGAAAATTTGTTCTGTTTGCCTCTTGCAACACTTTTATTTTATGTTAACTCTAGACTTTTTTGTTGTTGCAAGTTGTTTGACACTAAATTGAGAAGCATTGAAGTATACCTTGCTTTAGTGAAAATCTTAACTTTTTGTGAGCACTGCAAAACTTGATGGATGATTCACTTTGATATACTGGTAGAACCCTTAGACAAGGTTAGGCTCAAAAAGGAGTAACAGAGTGAGAAAGAGAGAGAAACACTGACTTTTTGCCCCTCAAATTTCTTCGTATTTTGAACATTTATACTAAAAAAGGATGACTCCTACTAAAATTCAAACAAGTATTTAAACATAAAGTGCAAAACCACGAGTTCGAATTTCATGCAGGAACGCAAAAGTAAGTGGGATCCTAATTAACTGCCGGTACTGAAAGACCATATTGTGACTAGGCTTGTATAGTTGTATCATATAGTTTTGGGTGCTTCTCATGTAAGCAGAGTTCACTTAGATTCTTGATATGTAGTCATTAATTTTCTAATGAAAAAACGATGTAGATTTGCTTTTTCGGTTAGTCATTTGGTTAGCCTCATTTTTGTGGTTCCAACATTCTTTATCACTTTAATCTTGTATGTATATGAAAAAGCCAAAGAACGTGATTTTGCATGTGGTCAAGCACAATTGTATTAAGGGAGATAAAGGATAACCAAGTTTGGAGATGGTGGTTTTGTGAGTAGGATGTCGAAGTTGAGACATACTAATGGACTGGACCGGTTAGGAAAAATAGGTCGGCGCACCAGTTCACGATTGATGGAGCCATATATTGGAAGCCTGATTTGGCCCGTCAATTGTTCTACAGGTCTAAAGTGGTTTGGTCCCCCAAGTGGACCAGTTTTGCCATCAACCAAGATCTTGTGTCACGTTTAGACAAATTGTAAGTTTGTGAGGAATTGTATGAATATTCACCACCGGTTCGGTTTTGTTTAGGACCAGACTTGACTAGACCAGACCAGACCAGACCAGACCAGACCAGGAACCAACTATTAAAGAAGTAGAAAACCAGGATCAAACGGAAACCAGTTTTTGTTAAGAAATCTAGAACCAAACTGAATACACTCCTTTCTGGTTTGATCTTGCTAGGTAAAATTCACGTTTTTTGGGCTTTCGTCTGTCAGCCCATAACTAAGTTATTGATATAAATAGCATGAGAAAGACGAAGCGGCCTGCAAACCTAACTTTTGTAACAAAACCCACCCAACCTCAATTCCTCACAGTTTTATCATAGCATGAGAAAGACGAAGCTCCAATTCAGGTTTAGTAAAATTGTAATCAAAATTTAATCGTTCCACAAGTAAGTCTCGATCCATTTTCCCTTAATTAAAATTCCTCAGTACTAGCTCTTTTTACCTTTATTAGAGTTATTATAGTTTTAAGTTATTGTCCATTAGAAAGAAAGAAAGATATGGACCACATTGTGTCTAATTGTGTTATACGTTATGTATACGATGGTGATGACCGGAAGTCATTTTCGTTAGTTTGTCGTGAATGGTATGAGCTTGATTCTCTGACCCGTGAAGAACTAACTGTCCAACTGTTTTACGCCACCACACTGTCGTCTCGTTTGTCAAAACGATTCCCTTTTCTTAAATCCCTAACGCTAAAGGGATTGAAGTACTTTCGTGCTTTAGATGAACCGCTTTTAGACATCACTGTTTGGATGAAAGAACTTGTTACTTCCTTTGATTACTTGGAAAATCTTGATCTTCGTTATGTGATAAAGGAACACGCATCATACTTGGGTGGAACTCTAATGTTGTGGATGTGATGGTTTTGTCTCAAACCAGCCAGGTAATGCATGTGCAACTTGTGTTCAAAGTCGATAAAAAAGTTTTATTTTGCTCTTTTGTCTATGCCAAAAATCATTACCAACAAAGAAGAGAGTTATGGGCGAATTTGTGTATACATAGGCAGTTTGTTGGAATCATGCCATGGGTGGTTTTGGGTGACTTTAACGCGTCGTTGAATCTTGAGGATAATTTTTTTGGTTGGTCGCACATACATATTGGTATGAGAGAGTTCAAGGAGTATGTGGAAAATATTGAAGTCTCGGACATTAATGGTTCTGGTCTTCATTATACATGGACTCAGAAACCAAAAAAGGGAGTGGGAATTTTGAAAAAAATTGATCGAGTAATGGGGAAATGTATCATTTATTGATGCGTTTCCGTCCTCTTAGGCCGTCTTCCAACCATACAGGGTTTCTGATCACACCCCATGTGTGCTGAAGTTGCCTACGATCAAGAGAACTCAGCCAAGACCTTTCAAGTTTGCTAATTTTCTGGTTTCAAAGGATAGGTTTAAGGCTGAGGTTGAGCATGAGTGGGGACAGCAAGTAAGTGGCAATTGTATGTTTCGTGTGGTGAAAAAACTGAAAGCCATCAAAGCACCCATGAGAAAACTATTATATGAACAAGGTAACTTGCATGAAAGGGTGTTATCATTACGCAAGGAACTTGATCAATTGCAAATGGACATTGATTATGATCCTTCTAATGCACTTTTACGTGAAAAAGAGACCAAATGCATGCAAGATTTCAAGAATGCGTCTTATGATGAGGAATCTTTTCTAAAACAGAAGGCGAAAATAGAATGGTAGTAAGCAGGAGATTCTAATACAGCTTTTTTTCACAATTCACTAAAAAGTAAGAATCATAAATGCAGAATTGAGCTGATTAAGGACGTACATGGGAAAACATTTGAAGGGGGGCTGTTATAGACGCTTTGGTAACTCATTACCAACAATTCCTTGGAGTTGAAAGTCCAACAATTCCATTGTGAGCTTCTGGTTTATTTAATAAAACCCTTGATTCTCAAAAAGCTAACCATATGGTCCGAGATGTTACCGTTGATGAAATAAAAGAAGTTATGTTCTCTATTGGAGATAACAAGGCACCTGGACCTGACGGGTTCTCCTCCGCTTTTTTCAAGTACTCTTGGGATGTGGTAGGAAAGGAGGTTAGTATGGCGATCCAAGACTTTTTCAGTCATGGGCGACTACTCCAGGAGGTAAATTACACTTTTATTGCACTACTTCCTAAGGTGTCAACTCCTCCTAATGTGACGGATTATCGTCCTATTTTTTGTTGTAATGTTTTATACAAATGTATTAGCAAGATTATTACAAATAGAATTAAAGGAGCTTTGGATGACCTTGTAAGCATAAATCAATCGGCATTTGTTCCTAGAAGGAAAATCTCGAACAATATACTTTTAACGCAGGAACTTATGCATAACTATCATCTAGATCGAGGACCCCCCAGATGTGCATTCAAAGTGGACATTCAAAAGGCTTATGATACAGTTAGTTGGAACTTTATGCGTGATGTTCTTGCTGGCTTTGGTTTTCATCCTAAAATGGTGAATTGGATCATGGAATGTGTTACTACTGCCTCTTTTTCACTTTCTGTCAACGGTAATATTCATGGCTACTTTAAAGGAAAAAGGGGACTCAGGTAAGGGGATCCAATGTCACCATACTTATTTACCCTTGTTATGGAGGTTCTCTCACTGCTTCTTCAACGGGCTGTGGAAGAATGCAACGAATTTCGGTTTCACGCTTTCTGTGAAAAACAAAAGATTATTAATGTTTGTTTTGCAGATGATTTGTTTTTGTTTGCACGTGGAGAAGCTAAATCGGTTAAACTCATTATGGAAGTGTTGGAAGAGTTCAAGAAATCTTCAGGTTTGGTTCCGAGTGTTTTGAAAAGTATTGTGTTCTTCAGTAACGTACCTGACCATACAAAACAGGCCATTCTTACTATCATGCCCTTTGATGAAGGCAAGCTGCCGGTTCGTTACCTTGGTGTACCTCTTGTTTCCACAAAATTGATTTATAAAGATTGTAAAGTACTCGTTGAGTGATTGGAGAAACGTATTGAAGATTGGAAAACTAAGTTTTTATCTTTCACGGGTAGATTGCAACTAATTAATTTGGTTCTATCCTCTTTGCATGTTTATTGGGCCTCGGTTTTCTTTCTTCCAACCCGAATTGTTAACGATTTGGAGCATAAAATGAGGTTGTTTTTATGGGGGCACGGCTCAAAGGGTAAAGTTAAATCTAAGGTAGCTTGGAACTCAGTGTGTCTTCCTAAATATGAAGGAGGGTTGGGAATTCGCAGAATTGGGGATGTGAATAAGTCATTAATGGCTGTTCATATATGGAGTATTCTTACTAAAAGGCGATCGTTATGGGTGGATTGGATCTATAATTATAAACTTAAAGGTCGTAGTTTTTGGGATACTGCACATAATGGAAACATGAGCTGGGGGTAAAGGAAGTTGTTGAAAATTCGTGAGAGTATTCGCCCCTATATATGGAGCATCATCGGTAATGGGAGGGACACTCGAGTATGGAGCAACATATGGTGCCAACAAAGTCCCCTTAATCGATTCATTTCTCCAAGAAACATTGCTCGTGCCGGTTTTAACTTGAACTCAAAGGTTGCTGATCTTGTTCAGGATGGAGAGTGGTTATGGCCTTAAGCATGGAATGATCTTTATCCGGTTCTTTTAAACATTCAGGTTCCTCATATTCTTCCTGATAAACCTGATTTGCTTACTTGGCATATTTCTGAAGGTAAGAACCCTCGATTTTCGGCAAGTGTCGTATGGGATACAATTCGCTTAAGACAAGATGAGGTATCGTGGGTAAACATTGTTTGGTTTCATAATTGCATTCCCAGACATGCGTTTCATTTGTGGTTAGTTATTAGGAATAAATTAAAAACTCAAGATAGGATGAAACATTGGGAAGTTGGGAGCTTGTATAATCTCAACTTAATGTGTTGCCCATTATGCCCAAACTGGTGTGGACTCTCGAGATCACCTTTTTTTCCGGTGTTCCTTTTCCATGGAGGTTTGGAATTTAATCAGACATTTGGCGCATATGCAACAAATTGATGGAAAATGGATTTTGATTGTAAGTCATCTTTTGTCATTGTCAAAGAGGAAATCTGCATCGAGCATCATAAGTAGATTGGTGGTGGCAGCAGCGACATACTTCATTTGGCAAGAAAGAAATGCAAGATTGTTTTCGAACGAGACTCGAAGTGCTCACCAGATTCGAGACTTGATTGTGGCTACCACTAGATTGAAGATTCTAACTATCAAATTCAAAGAAAAGTCCAGCAATATGCTTGTTTTGAAGACGTGGAAGATGCACCAATGTGCACCTTATGATGGAAGAGATTTATGATGGAAGAGATGAACATGGCTAATGTATAGTTGGTAAGATTGCATTGGATATCTATGTTTCTTTTGATTATGTAGTGCAAGTATATGGTTTTTCTTGCTACTAGTCTTAGCTAGTTGTCTACATGTATATGGCATGTCATATACATGAGTTAATGTGTTATTCACTCACATTACCTGTACGAAGCACCGATTTGTTGTTATAATAGAATCATCGGGGTAACCTTTTACCCAAAAAAAAGTTGAGGATGAGAATCTGGAGCTGTTGGCCAAAACCCGTGGAAAACAACTTAAGACATTGAAAATATATAAATGTGATAAGTTTTCCACGGACGGATTAAAGCTTATATGCCACCATTGCATTAATCTGATAACTTTGTTTTTAGGAAGTAATCAGATCATTATTAAAGACGCAGAATGGTTACACGAGCTGGCTTTGCATAATACCTGTATCGAGTACTTGATATTTTTCTACCAGGTTATTGAGTTTGATGTGAATGATCTGACACTTCTTGCAAAGAATTGCAGTCAATCTTTGAAACATGTGAAGATAACCAGCAAATTTAGTACTGTGGATCTTAGAGATTTCTTTAACTCGGCTGTTATGTTTAAAGATTTTCTTGGTTTTCGCCATGGTGCCAAGACGGAGGACTACACTGGTTTCGAATATCCTCCAAATATGAAGTATATGTGGTTTGAACGTCACACTTTGAAAGATGAACTTGGACTCATTGTTCCTTTTGCGCATCAACTAATAAAGCTGGGGCTTTTAGATGTGAAAAAAGATGACCAATGCTTTTTATTAGAAAAGTGTCCTAATTTGGAATCTTTGTATATTAGTAGTGTTCATGGGTACAACATATTGCAACTTCTTGCCCGGATTTGCAAGAATTTGAAAGTAATAAAGATTTATGATAGTGAGTGTGTGCGGACAAGGGTCTGATTACACTGGCAAAGGGATGCCTTCAACTGGAACAAATACATATCAGACTCAAAGATATTACAGAAGAGGCACTGGGTTGTGTAGGAGCTCATTTGAAGAACCTGCGAAGCTTCCATTTGACTTCGAGAGCCGTGAATAAAAGAACTTTAATTCCAGCTAAAGGGATCCGAGCTCTGCTAACTGGTTGTACCAAACTTGAAAAACTACGTATCAACTTTGTTCACAGATGTTTGACCTGTTTGGGTATGGAATATATCGGGAGATATGGTCATGAGTTAAGACATCTCTCTCTTACCTTTACAGGAAAACCTGGACTTAAGAAGTTACGGAAAGGGTGCCCAAATTTACAAACACTAAGAATAAAGGATTCCAAGTTTAGCAAGGAAAAAGCTATAAACTATTTGTTCAATAATATAACTTCGCTAAGGTACGTATACATTTGGAATGAGAAAGAGGAGCAGTATTTGACAAAGACTCGTCCGGATTTTGAACAAATGCTTCTCTAACTTTGGGAAGACATTTTTTATTCCATTTTAGTAATTCGCCTTTTATTCTTAGGGTCATTGTTTTTATTTAATTGTTACATCATGCTATGAAAAGCCTTATCTTGAATGAGAAAAACAGACCATGTATGTTTGGAAACTCTGTGTATGTATATTTTATTTTCCTTCCATATACTCTTTTGTTTCAGAAACTCTTTATTTTGACATCAGGTTTTACTGATTATCGTATGCCGTTGACATATTGATCTTTACCTTTCTAAATTTATGATATCTGCTAAGTAATGAGTACCTAGACTTTCTGCTTTAAACTTGTTTTGTTATGGGTCAAATTTAACCAGATTTGGTTGACCTATTCCTATCGCGTATATTCAATGAAATTTTTTATATAATTTCAAAAGTCTAAATACTACTATATACACGGTTGACTAAAATTATTGATGAGAAGCTAGCGGCAAACCTAAATTTTTTTTCTCCAAACCCTCGCTGCGTACGTACATAATTTTATTATAAAAGTTATTGGTGAGATATATTGGTGCTATATATCTGATCGATCCACATACATTATGTAAGTCTCTATTTTCTCATCATTAAATCTCCCCGGCCACTCTCTTTATTAAAGTATTATAGTTTGAGTTACAATTAATTAATAAATAATGGCGTTAAAAAGAAAGAAAGAAAGAACGACATGTATGGACCACACTGTGTTTAGTTGTGTTATACGTTACTTACACGATGGTGATGACCGGAATTCGTTATCATTAGTTTGTCGTGAATGGTATGAGTTTGATTCTCTGACCAGTGAAAAACTAACCGTCCAACTGTTTTACGCCACCACACTGTCGCCTCGTTTGTCCAAACGTTTCCCTTTTCTTAAATCCCTATCGCTAGTGGGATTGGAGTACTTACTTGTTTTAGATGAACCGCGTTTAGATATCACTATTTGGATTAAAGAAATTGTTACTACCTTTGATTACTTGGAAGATCTTGCACTCAGTTATGTGCAAGTTGGGGATGACAATCTGGAGCTGCTGGCCAATACCCGTGGTAAACAACTTAGGCGATTCTGGATTAATGAATGTGATAAGTTTTCCACTGACGGATTAAAGCGTATATGTCACCATTGCATTAATCTGACAACTTTGTGGTTACAAAATAATCGGATCATTATTAAAGATGCAGAATGGTTGCACGAGCTGGCTTTGCATAATACCTGTATTGAGAAGCTGATGTTTTTTCGGCCCGGTTATTGAGTTTGATATGAATGATCTCACACTTCTTGCAAAGAATTGCAGTCAATCTTTGAAATGTGTGAACATAACCTGCGAATTTAGTACTGTGGATTTTAAAGATTTTTTTAACTCTGCTGTTATGTTAGAAGCTTTCGGTGGTTGTAACAATAGTGCCATGACGGAGGACTACGCTGGTTTCAAATATCCACCAAATATGAAGTATATTTTTTTGAAGGTCGCGCTTTGAAAGATGAACTTGGACTCGTCGTCCCTTTTGCGCATCAACTAATACATCTGGAGCTTTATGATACAACACAAGCTGACCAATGTATTCTGCTTGAAAGGTGTCCTAATTTAGAAACTCTTTGTGCGGATAATATTTATGGGAACAAGGGATTGCAACTTCTTGCCCAGTTTTGCAAGAATTTGCGAAGAATTGAGATTTATAAAAAGCATGTGTCGGAGAAGGGTCTCATTACACTGGCACAGGGATGCCTTCAACTGGAAGAAATTCGCATCAAACTCAAAGATATCTCAGAAGAGGCACTGGTGTATTTAGGAGCTCATTTAAAGAACTTGCAAAGCTTCGATATGACTTCTCTCGGCAGGAATAAAAGAACTGATCATATTCCAGCGGAAGGGATCCGAGCTCTGCTAATTGGTTGCGCCGAACTTCAAGAGCTAATTATCAACCTTGATCACAAACGTTTGAACCCAGTGGGTATGCGATATATCGGGAAATATGGTTGTGAGTTAAGACATCTCTCTCTTAACTTTACAGGAATACCCAGACTTAAGAAGTTATCAAAAGGGTGCCCAAAATTACGAGTGTTGAAGATTAAGGATTGCGAGTCTATCAAGGAAGAAGATTTAAGTTTGGTGTTGAATAATATAACTTCGTTAAGGTACATATACGCTTGGAATGAGAAATACAGGCAGTATTTAGCAACGACTCATCCAGATTTTGAACAAGTACTTCTCTAACTTTGGAAAGACATCTTTTTAATTCATTTTTAGTGATTTGCCTTTCATTCTTAGGAAGATTTGTTGATTTTTTTATTTTCCTTCCATACATTCTTTGTATCAGACTATGGTTTCGTTGTGTATGTTATGGGGCACACCTTCCTAGTCTAACATTGGGTTTTATTGATTTATTGTTGTACGTCGTTGACATGTTGATCTTTACCTTTCTAAATTTCTGGCTTAAGGATATCTGCTATAAGCTAAGTAAACGGCTTCTGTTTGAAACTAGTTGTGTTATGGGTCAGAATTAAGCAAATCTAGCTAGGTGATATTATTCAGCCCATTTGAGGTAAAACACAGCCCAAACGTGAATCCATTTTCAAGTAAATCAGTCGTGTCTCTTTTCTTTGTTTACTATCTTTGCTTGGCTAATGCACATCAGACCACTCAGCTTATATGCGGGCTGTAAGATGAATTATCCAGAAAAGAGGCAAAACTGTTAAGCTTCTGATGTATTTTTTGAAAGACTTGGGCTATTATGATAAAAGAATTCTCCTTATAATCTTATGCAACTATAAGTCTTTGGAATCCTATATGCCCATTTGTCCAAAGTACATCAAAGCAGATACTATCAACAAATTCAAGAAACTTCTGTTCAAAAGGTGAAGGACTCCGTTTATTGTTTTTCTCTTGGTATACGTCTGTTAGTTTCTAACCACTGTTGACTGACCTTAAATCGTATCACACTGTGCAGTGAAGATGCAGAACAGAATCTATTTAGCAACATCATTATTTACACATCAGTAGGTTGCAAGTTGGATGACACTGAACTTGATGGAAGATTTACTTTAGTATTTGATGTATGGAATGCTCTACATAGATTCACTCTTTCCATCTATTACAGGTTTTAGGTTAATTTAGTTATATAGTGTAACCAGGATAAAATCGGAATGCGCGCCACCTAAGCATTTAATCGAGTTGCAGGTCAATACAATCTGATGCTATAGTTTTGGCAGACGCATTTGGGTGCTTCTCATGTAAGCTGAGTTCACTTAGCTTCTTGATATGTTGTCATTAATTTCCCAATGCATTTCTACGTTGGTAACTTCATGTGCAAATATTCTCGGCCCCCATTCTATTGAAAAAAGGATGTTGATTTGCTTTGTAGGTAACCATTAATCCATGAAAAGCCAAAGAACATAATTATGCAAATGGTCAAACAGAATCTTATTGAGGGACGTACATAATAACCCAATTGTATTGATTTTCCACTTAGTCTATTTATTTAGTGTGGCAGGTATGAAATTTGGGCTTCAATTTTACATCTCTTCTGTTGTAACCCGAATTCATTCTGTTGCAGATGTTGGCTCAGCTCCTATTATCTCTAGGGGCCAATTCAAATAATAATAATGATCTGATTATATAGGCAAAGACAATGTACGTTGTTAAATTAGTTATTGTAATGGTGACATATACTGCTTTAATCCATTCTGTGGAAAACTTATCACATTTTTAATCGCCAATTTTGTTTACTACGGGTCTTGGCCAAGAGCTCTAGATCCTGATCCCCAACTTCTGTATTAGTAAGATAAAGTTCTTCCAAGTAATCAAACGTAGTAATGATTTTTTCAATCCAAACAGTGACGTCCATAAGCAGTTGATCTGAATCACGAAACTTCAATCCTGTTAAAATTAAGCGCTTGATTTAGACAAACCAGGCGACAGTGAGGCAGCTTAATGCAGTTAGACAATTAAGCATAATGTCCATATCTTTCTTTATTTCTTTCTAATTACAATAAAAAGAATAATGTCCACAAATTGTTATTAGAATTTGAGTCAACGTTATATGCATCTCTAACATATATATCAAATCTTCAATATCAAATAACAATCTGTGGATTCATCTGATTAATGACTTTAAATATGAAACATAACAGGAATTAACCACTTTCAACACTTATAAATCAAAAGGTTCGGCCTTGATGTTGATATATCCAATGCATTGTCTTGCTTTAAGTAAACATTCTCAAACTCCACCCCTCCATTATTTAGATGCCTTATCCCAATTATACTAGCAGAATCTAAAAATAAAATCACTGAGATATATCATTGTCTTTTTCACAATTTGTGTTTAAAAAATAAAACAAAAAACATACGTACATTTAGCTCTATGCGCACATTGGCCCGGCCTGGTCCTTGATCATTTTGTATACGTCCTACGAAAAACAAGATGAAACGAGACCTAGTAAACACGTTATCTTGCACTCATATTTTTATTCGTTAAACACTACTATAATAAAACTCTATCCAATTGATCACTCCAAAGTTATACCTAGTAGAGGTTCGAACCTAAAAACTGTTACAAAAATCATAAAAACTTAACCACTTGAAAGAATATTTAAAAACTTCCCGGAAAAGGAAATGAAATCTATATAGCTTGAAGACCTATAAATCAACCTATGTTACATATGAATGAAGCCAAACTAAATCTTAGACCAACCACCGACTTGGGGACACAAGTCATGTATGAATAGTAGGCATGTTTTGTATATAAAACCATGGTCTGTGGGTCCATATTATTCTAGCACGTTCATGCTTGCTCATATTAATAAAGGCTTTGCATTTGTATGTGTCAAAAGAAAATATATGTAGGCCAAAGGTTCTCAATTGTTTTGTCCTCCTACATTCATACCCTGAAATGGTGGGACACTATTTCTCCCTCTTACGGTCTTTACCCTTCATGTGGTTTTTGCCATGGAAGATGATAAATCTACATAATTATTAGCAATCTATAAAAAAAAAAAATTATATATTTTAATGCACAGTTTACAACTACGTAAAGCATATATTGTTATGGGCGACTAATTTGTCATGCATTATGTAAACCAAAATAATAACCTATAGTTCAAATAATGTTTTTGAAAAGAATATAATTTTTTAAATGAATTGAAATTTATAAAACTAAAATTTGAAGGAAATTTTTTTTTTTTAAAATCTAAGTGATAAATTCTTCTCGTACCCTAAAGAATGAAATTTCTATCAAATAAAATAATGTTTATATATCAACAGAATGATATTCCATCATTTTAGACAACCAAATTCGGTCTATAATATATAAGTCCAAACATATTATTAAAAGTCTAAAATCAGAGGCGGAGGTACATGGAGGTTGCCCAAGGTTCACCCCCAAGAGGCTACTTGCAATAAATTTCAAGCTTAGTATGTTAGTATTTTTATTTTAGCTCACTAGATATATATTTGTTTTGACCCAAATTTAAAGCCCCAATGCCTTATAAACTTGTATGCAGCTATATATCGTCATCAATCAATCCTTTTTGGGGAACATGGATTGACGACTCGTTTACGAACTCTTCCAACTTTGACAATGAAACTCTCTATGTATAGGATGATTCTTTCTTTGTATGTTTTTCTTGCTAACCAACGTTCAATAATTGATAAATTTGATATTTCTAAACTTTTATAATTTCTATTTTGTTATTTATGTTTATAGTTTATTATATTTGTGTATATTAAATTCAATTTGGTCATAAACTTATATATGTAAGTTTATGCTTTTCTTTTAATTAAATGTTTCTATATATAACCAAATTATTTAGTACACCATGATCAAAATCTCTGGCTCTACCACTATTTAAGATACATAAATAAAGTGATAATAAGAAAAATGAAGCATGAAATTCATGCGTCAATAATTGAGTTAATGAGGAATATATTAAGTTTATGAATTTTAGATGTATCATATATAAATATTCAACCAAAAATGTATTATCTATATATATGATTACTCTTATGTAAATGAAATATAACATTGTGTTTTTCCTTAGTTTTAAATTATTTATTATTTGTCATGTGAGTATAACATTGAACTTTTTATAATTGGTATCTTAAATTATAGTTCTTTTCTTAATTAAAGAACCATTACATCTTACTTATTCACACTAAAAAGGAAAGGAAACTACCAACGAGAAACTTTTAGGGTACGTTTGAATGTTTGATTGCGAAAAACATCTTTTATTTTTCATTTTTATTTTTGAAGAAAACATGAAAAACGGAAAATGCGTTTTAATCATAGTTTTATAAGAATATTTTTTAAGAAAACAAAAGACAATGTTTGCAAACTTTTTAATGAAAAATTTAAAATCTTTTTCTTGTTTTTCATTTTTCATTACCCAATTTTATTTGTCATCTAAAAAATATAAATCCTTTTAATCTTTTAAAAAATTAGAAACGAAAAAACATAAAATACTTTTTACAACCAAACGGAGCTTTAATACCAAAGTTTCAATGTAAAGAGTTTGAGAGTCGAGACCGAAGTCTTTAATTAACACCAAAGCTTTAATGGCTTTACATTGAATCCGGTGCAAAATTTAGTTTTGTTAGGCAAATCTTTAGGTTCCTATATATACATAATAAATATTTTCAGTTAAAGTTTAAACCTATTTTTTTCTCATTATGTGGTAATTACAAACGTGAAATTTTATTATATAAACTAAAAAAATGAATAATTAGTGGAAAGTAACAAACTCGTAGAGTCGTAGATCTTTAACAAAAGTAAACAATCAAATCACAAGACCTATCTTGCAATTTATCTTATACCTAGTAGTTCGTTGAATTCTATGGAAAACTTATAATACGAGTTGGAGGGTGATTCCTTCAAGTTACCCATTACTGAATAGTTATGTTAGGGTAATTTTTAACCCTTAGATGAAAATCAAATGTCAGATCTTTGAATCTTGACCCTTAATTTTCAATTAAGATTTAAGATTTTTTCAACTCGACTCAAGGTGGGGAAATAACTTGAGGGAATCTCTCTCTACATCGTATTACAAGTTTTCCCATAGAATTCAACAAATCACAAGGGAATCCCCTTCCATAATAGTGTTTGAAATTTTGTTTCTAAAATATATTTTGAGCTCAAAAACTATGTTTTTGGAAAAACATTTCTTTGTTTACTTTTACAAAACATTATTTTTTTCTTCTTAAAATGCTTTTTAATAACAAGTTCAAAATTTTTGCTAAAGACAAATGAAAAACATATCTTGTAATTTCATGTGTGAAGATTACGGATGGTGGATATGAATTTTATATGGTATGCGTATGTGTATCAAAACGATACAAGACGTTTTCCTTACATGCACAGATGCACTACTTCTTACAATTTTAGTGTTTAAGTGTTTGACAAATACTTGTAGACATACTTTTGGTGGTTTTGGTGTTACATAAATAAATACATACACAATTGAAAGAAAAATACGAGTAATTGATAAGAAATTTAATATATTAGTTTTTTTTATTTCCTTAAAATTTCGAGTGACAAAATAAAAAGCTGGGGTGTCAGTGAGTAAATGAAAACATGAGATGCAAAATCTTCTATGCTCTTTCAGACTCTGTCTCCTGCTTATTTTCAAAAACTGACTCACAAGAATCTTTCACTTCTTTCATATTACAGCAACCAAGAAATATTACTATGCTGTATATATTTTACTTTCATAAATAAGTACACTGAACGAATATTTTAGTTTTTATTTGTTTGATAGGTGAATTAAATTAAAATTGTTAATTGTTTGTATTTAAACAGTAGTCTTTCGTTTACACTAATAAGTAGAACTAATTGCATTTTTGGTTCCTGTGTTATCACACTTTTTGCAGGTTTGGTCTAAACTTTTCATTTGTTGCATTTTTGGTCCCAAAAGTATGCATTTTTCGCAAGAATGGTCCAATTTAACGATTCCGTTAGTTATCAACCGTTAATTTGATCATGTGCACCTCATGTGAAGGGCAATATCATCTTTCTTGTTTCTATTTAATGTATATATATATATGAGAAAATGGAGTATGTGGCTATTAGACATTCAAGCTTGAGTGTAGAACCTCTCACATACTAATTTTTTAATATATCTATAAATGTTTGGCCCCCATGCTTACCACCGATAGTCCTCCCCTACACCACCAAGAGCACATAACCACCACCACTTGGAACCCTAGCCGCCACCATATCGGACTATTGGATTTCTGGCAAGAGAAAGAAGAAGAAGAGTCGAATTGTTGGGTTTATAGCAAGAGGAAAACCCACCCACCACCACCACCTTTTCTGAATTTATCTGTACAACAACCTTGGAAACATTCACTTCCATCCGGTCCATCTTTTCTTTTATAAAATATGTATAATAGATGTAGATCTAAAAAATAAGAACAAAAATATGGAAATTTGTGTGTGTCTGTGTTTATAGATCTATGGGTGTGTGTGTTTATGGATCCGTGTATATATGAAAATTTGATGTGAGCTGAAGGTAGTGAATCCGTGGGTATGTGTGTTTACAGATCTTAGTGTGCTACGACCTTACTTGAACAAGATCTGTTCCATAGGCTCGTACCTCTGTATCCTTGATTTCTATCAAGACAAAAACTCATGTATAGTTGATGAAATAGATACATGTAGCTAGAGTGTGATTAACTGAGCCTTATGGTCTTGACCATGGCCCAGTAGAGGATCTCTGTTTGTCTATAAATTATGTTGGTGGTGGCCGAATGTGATGATTGATTTGGGTTGGTGGTGGCCGGATGTGATTGGAGGTGGGCGGGTGTGATGATTGATTTGGATTAGTGGTGGCCAATACTGTAATGTATATGTGTGTATGTATGTGTGTATATATATATGTATATATATATAAACTACAAGATTGGTCCTATTTGTGTAAAAAGACGATTTGCCCCTCACATGAGGTGCACATAATCAAACTAACGGTTGATACTTGACGGAATCGTTAGATTGGACCATTCTTGCGAAAAATACATACGTTTGGGACCAAAAATGCAACAAATGAAAAGTTTGGACCAAACGTGCGAAAAGTGTGATAACACAAGGACAAAAAATGCAATTAGTTTTAATAAGTAATAATTGAACTCCTTGCTATTGTTGAGTTACATAGCAAAATTAATATCATTAGACCCAAATTCTTTTAGTCTAGCAATATCCACATTCAAGTTGCTAAAAATCACCTTAATGTTAAGTGGAGAATTAATGTAACTTAAAACAACAAGGGTATATGTAGAAAAATTGATATAAGAGAACTTAAATTATTATGACACTTATTGACACATTAAGATTACTAAAAGTAATGGAAAAAAGAAGAGAGAAAAATCATGATGTAGATACGAAATAGTTAATGGTTGAACATAACATGTCTATGATTTGTGTTTTAAAGGTTAGAAAATGTTAAGTGAAGTCATTAGGGTTTATTTAACGTGTATAAAAAGATTATATATGTTTATATTAAAAGCAACTCCTGAATTCATAATAGAGTATAACTATTTAATATAACTTAATGAAAGCATATAAAATTTTGTTTACCAAAACACTGTATACATGCTTGTTCATGAAACTAGGAAATATAGGTGTTTAATGTTATAATAATGGAAAGGGAAGACAAATGGGAAAAAAATTCATTTTTTGTTGTACTAGATAATGAAAATGTGAATGGAGTGGAAATGATTACCATTCTTATTATTATTTATAAGTAAAATGATTAATCAACTTAATTGGTGTGCCTAAAGATATGTCTAAAACCTTAAGAATTTGACATGTGGAATGCACTAATTCTCTTTCCTAATTTTGCCCCCTGATTTTTTCATATGTCATCATCTTACAATTACACACAACTTTAATCATACCAATTAGATTGTTTATCATTATCCTATTTATAAATTGTCATCGATAGGTGAGACTAGAAATAATACTTGCACATTACACGATGGTTGATAGTTGAAGTCAAGATGATAGTGTTTGACAATCGGCTTCGTCAAGCAATTGTTTTGAATTGTTTAAACTTTGAAACATGGATGGAAAAATTGCATTTGTCATTATTAATAGATGATTAAAATTATGTAAATTAGTATTTATATATATATTTATAAACATTAAATAATAATAAAAAATGAGAATGTTTAAAGTTATAAATTTTAAGACATCATGTATATGTTTTTTGTTTTACTAGATAATATAGGTTCAAATAGAAATTGAAAAGCTCTAATTGCATTAAATGTAACAAGTGAATGAAGTTTTTATTTCATAGGGGTGGAAAATAAGAAAAGAAAAATGCATAAACTGATAAAAGTATAGAAATGGAATTTGGAATGGAATGGGCATGATACATATAAATAGGAAGGCACCGTGGTGAAGCCGCATCTATAATCCCTCATTCCCTCGTGACTCTGCCTCTGCGAACACTCTTGCCCTCATCAATTCATTCATTAGTACTTGCCATTTCATTTATGTTTTTCTTTTAATATTAAAATAATAAAAATAATAAAAAAATGACTATAAAAGTTGTAGTCAATGAGGGCAATTTTGACATTTAGCTAAGGTAATTGCCAATTGGAGCAAATTTTGAAATTTTCACTTGTTTTAATGGTTTTAGTGAGCTGGTTTTTTCTATTTTTTATGTTTGCAGCTTTGCACTGTGGCATACTATTTATGTTTAACTTTGAAAGTTTGGTTCACAAGATGCTTCAGCAAGTTGCCAAAAGTCAAAATAATCAAATAATTTAGATTGCTGTACTATAATCAAAATAATAATCAGAAAATTCTTTTTTTTTTTAATAAAAAATGATCAATCTCTTTTACGAAATAACCTAATAATTCTCCTGATATTACAAAAAGATGATATGTGGTATCCACTAATTCTCTTTCCTAATCTTGTCCCCTGATTTTTCCACATGTCATCATCTCATGATTAGGAGGATTAGTAGGCTATTTATTATGAGGATTAATCATTTCCATCCTTTTTCACAAGTCATTATTCAATAGTTAGGAAGATTATTAGGTTATTTTGTTAGGAAGATTAATCATTTTTTTATAAGGCAACAATATATTATAGAGTAAATTACATTTTTCGTCCCTGAAGTTGACACGTTTTTCACTTTTCGTCCCTTAAGTGAAAAAAATTACAATTTTGACCTTAAAGTTGGCAGATTTTTTCAATCAACGTCCCTCGCCAAACGTCGTTAAGTTTCAGCCATTAAGTCGGACACGTGTGTCACACGCGAGGGACTGAAACTGCAAAAAATGACAAGTTCAGGGACGAAAACTGAAATTTACTTTTCTGTTGTCATCATCTTCATCTTCTCCGGCTGACTTTCGTCGGAAAACTTAAAATGCCGATATCTCACTCGTTTTTTTGAATTAGACCACGAAAACACCACCAAACCTCTCAAAATTAATTTCCGCACGAATCCTATAACTGAAACGAGATCCAATGAATCGGTTGTCACACCCGAATTCTTTGTACCTCAATCTACTAATCTAACTATTGTAACAACTTAATAACCTTAATGACCAGTAAACTATATCGAAAACCTTACGATGAAACTAACATCTAACTAAATCGCCAAAAATGAAAGGTATCGAATCGCTATGAAACTTAACACAATACTAGACGAATCAATAGTAAACTTGTAACAACTTTCAGAATGAGATTTCGACGTAAGGATTCCACGAACAACGGATTTAAAGTTTCTATACAAAATATAGAACAAGAGCTATAATCAACCAAATGACGAACTGTAAATTGCTTTGAACTTCTATTACATAAACTAAGAATCAGGTAACGATGATCAGAATTTTTGATCTGAAATATTTGAGTTGCAGGGGCTTGTCAGGCCTCCTGGTCCTTTAGTCCCTCTTTGCTTCCTCCTTATATATATTTCTAATTTTTCGATCTTATGTCTTTGCTTCATTGACAAAAACCGAACCCACGTGAAGATCTCTCCCCATTTTGTACTTTTTTTTGGGTCATAGCTTATGGAATAATAAATGAGGCACACCATTGGTGTCTTAGTGAGGAGCACGTACACCTAATCCAACATGGACTTATTTGCGAAAACATAAATATTGCATTCTTGGAACAAGCTAAATCGTACAGAAATATTGCTCAAAATCCATGTTATGGGTATTTTGAGTTTTCTGGTAAGTGTTGAATCTGAAATCTTTTGGTTAGGATTCGTGCGAAAATTAATTTTGAAAAGTTTGGTGGTGGTTTCGTGGTCTAATTCGAAGAAACGAGTGAGATATCGGCATTTTAAGTTTACCGGCGAATTTTCCGACGAAAGTCAGCCGGAGAAGATGAAGATGATGACAACAGAAAAGTAAATTTTAATTTTCGTCCCTGAACTTGTCATTTTTTACAGTTTCAGTCCCTCACGTGTGTTGCACGTGTCCGACTTAACGGCTGAAACTTAACGACGTTTGGCGAGGGACGATGATTGAAAAAATCTACCAACTTTAAGGTCAAAATTGTTATTTTTTCACTTAAGGAACGAAAAGTGAAAAACATGCCAACTTCAGGGGCGAAAAATGTAATTTACTCTATATTTATAGGATGATAGAAAAGTACAATCATAAACATGAAGATATTGACAATAAAATACATAAATAAATAAATAAATCTTAGCCTCAAATCACAATTGAATATTTATTGATTCACCACGTATGAGTCATATAATGCAGTATAATACTCAATATCATCATACAATCTACATAAAATTCAAGATATGACACCAAAACCAAACAAATTCATCATAGCAATAACCACCTACTAGAAAAACCAAGTAAAAATTAACTTTGAATCTTTGACTTAGCAATTGATAAAATACACTAGCTTAAACCAAATTGTCTCAAGAACACAACGAATGATGACATAATAAGATGTAAAAACAGCTAACTATAAATTCACCCAAATTTAACAAGGTGATCTCTGACTTAACTTATATTAAGCTACACAACCTATATTATTGCAAATATATAAGTTGGGTTATAGTAAAGCATCAACCATTTTAAAATAATATATAAATATATTTGTATATAAGAGTCATATGCCCTTGTAATGAGGCGGCGATGCTGGGGAAGACGCAAGATGGTGGCGGTGACTGTGGTGGCGATGGTGATGTCGAAAGGGGTGGCGGTGACGGGTGATGGGAATGACAATGAAGGTGAATGTTAAAGTAATTGATGTTAAAGATGGTAGTGTAATTATTTTAAGTTTAAGGGTTTACGTTGTAAATTGTTTTATTAAGTAGAGGTACTTAAATCAATGAGTAAAGTTAAAGGTATTTTGAAAAGTTCAAAGTTGTAATTTGAGAAAAGGGAGAGAGGTTTATGCTTTATATAGTACGACTCATATGCTCGCGCAATGTCGCGGTGATAATGGTAATGGAGTGAAGTGGTGGTGGAAGCGGTGGCGGTGATGGGTGGTGGGGACGACAATGGTAGTGAATGTAAAAGTTTTTGATGTTATAGGAGGTAGTATATTTATTTTAAGGATTGAGGGGTTTATATTGTAAATTAATTCATTAATGATATTATAGGTATATTAGGTAGAGATGTTTAAATTTATGAATAATGAAGAGAGATACTTTGGGTAGTTAAAAGTTGTAATTTGAGAAAAAGAAACATGGATTGATGCTTTATATAATACTCGTTGTATACATATAGATTATAGATATGTTTGTATAGATATAGAGATTCTAATTTTCATGAATGTCTAACATAACATGATTAAAGATGGAGATAAGAAAAATATAAGTGAAATTTACGTGTTAAATTTATAATCGTATAGTCACTGTGGAGATGATACATATCAATTTGTTTTTGCTCATCCATATTTTCTCTTCAAAGTCCATAAATTCTCCAAAAAGCAAATAATTGGTTAACTGAAAATAGTCTAACCAAATTTCAGTTTATGTTTACACAATTGCCGAACCAATATTTTCGACGATTAAAGTTTGACTGATTAATGTTAACCATTGACGACTATCTATAAATTATCTAAAATGAAAAATGATTCCCACACAATTTTCTTTGTCATATAAACAAACAATATATGATTTAATAAAAGTTTTATACAAAAATCATCATTTTCTCTAGAAACTAAAGTTTGATATCAAGAAGTAAAGTATGAAAGTATCCATGTCCATAAGGGTGGGGGGAGGGCTTCCCCACTCCTCCCCTCCCCTCCCTGATTTTTCTTCTCCTCCTCTCCTCTCCCCGAAACCTAAGAGCACTTCACCACCTCTCTCCTCCCCTCCCTTTTCTATTTAATTTAATTTCTATTTATTTTTAAAAGTAAAACATTTTATTTAATAAATTAAAACTAATACAAATATTAAATATAAAACAAACAACAAAATAAAACATCAAAGTACAATATTAAACGAAACGACAACACAATACATAAATAAACTAGCGATCGATGCCCGGGATGAATGTGCGATGAATATGGTCAATGAGATCCATCTTAAGATCCTCGTGAACGTTTGGGTTCTGTATCTCAAACAGTCGTTCATCCGATGGCTGTGGCGCAACAGGGGGATCTGGAATGTAATCAGGACTTATAACGTGGTCCTCGTCTTTTAAAATCATGTTGTGAAGAATACAACACACATACATAATCTTACGGATGGGGGTTTCTTCCATTTGTCTTGCCGGTTCTCTAAGTATTTTCCATTTTTTTTATAATACCAAAAGCTCGCTCCACATCCTTCCTTGCAGCCTCCTGTGCCTTAGCAAATCAAATCCTTTTCTCACCGGTTGGATGGGAAATCGTTTTCACAAACATCGCATATCTTGGGTAGATCCCATCCACGAGAAAATACGGGTACTGATATTCGGTTCCATTTACAGTGAATGGAACCAACGGTGCTGTGCCGTCTTCAAAAGGATTGAACAAAGGAGATTGGTTCAACACATTAATGTCATTGTTTGAACCGGCAACACCAAAGTATGCGTGCCAAATCCAACAATCCTGTGATGCAACTGCTTCAAGCGATATCGTCGGCCCGTGATGATCACCTCGCGTGTACTGGCCACGCCAAGCTACTGGACAATTATCCCAACCCCAGTGTGTACAATCAAGACTCCCTATAAACACATTTATTAGACCGAAAATATTAAGTAAGCTACGTAATATATATATATATATATATATATACATTATTAACTAAACTACGTAAAATATATATATATACATTATTAACTAAACTACGTAAAATATATATATATACATTATTAACTAAACTACGTAATATATATATATATATATATATATACATTATTAACTAAACTACGTAAAATATATATACATATATACATTAAGTAAATATATATTAAGTAAAGATATACCTAACATGGCGGGGAAACCATGATAAAACGCATGATGATCAAGAATGCGTTGCGTATCAGTACGCGTTGGCCTACGCAAATATTCATGCCGATACAACTTAATGACTCCATCACAAAAAGCATTAAGGGTGTCATGTGACGATCTTTCTGACATATTTAGGTAATCATCTAAACTGTCGGGATTACTACCGTATCCTAACTGGTGAACTGCAGATGTGCATCTCTGTAAAGCCGAAAACCCCCATTTACCACGAGCGTCGATCTTCCTTTGAAAAAAACTAAAATTGTTTTCCAAATCTGAAGCTATCTTCACAAACAACCGTCTACTCATACGAAACCTTTGTCTAAAAAAAGTCTCATTAAATTTCGGTTCCTCGGCAAAATAATCTCGAAAAAGACGGTTGTGAGACTCACTGCGATCGTCGCGTCTTGTATACGTTCTTGAAGAGGAGGCAGTATCACGGACATCTTGTTGAATCGCATAATGCGCCATTGTGAATAGATTAATATACTGTTCCATCTCGTCGGATGAACTCAAATCCGATTGGAAATTTGGGGGTGTTGGGCCGTGATTATCAAGAAATAAAGGATTGTTGAAAAAAGGGTTCATGATTCCGAAAATATAGATATATGTGTGTGTTATTTGTGTGTGTGATTTGTGTGTTGAAAGAAGAAAAAAAAAAGAAACAAAAGTGCAGAATGGAGAAACAAGGAAGAAAGAAAGAAGAAGGAAAAAAGAAGAAAGAGAGAGAGAGACGTTGCAAACGTGGGCCCCTCTTTTTTTCTTTTTTTTTTAACGGTCAACTTTTTCGGCACCCAAACCGGCACCACTTAGCCCAGTCCTCTCCCCACCCAACCGGTACCGGAGGGTCGGGACGGTGTGCCATCCGGTACCAGCCCAGTACCTGTCCGGTATCTCAATCACTCCGTCTACCATAAGAAAAAGTAGTTTCTCACAAACATAAAAATTACATTTCATAAAACTAAAAAAAAAAAAAAACTTGATTCAATATTGTCTCACTCTCACTCAATCTTTTCTCTTCACACTGTCCATCAAAAACAAAAAAATAATAAAAAAACGGAAAAAAATAACTCATCGAAAACGTAAACTTACTTTTATTCATTCATTCTCTCACATTAAACACTTTCTTCACACACACACACACACACTTCACACTCTTTTCTTGTTGTATGTTGCTAACATGCACCACGCTCTCTTCTTATCATACACCCCCAACACACCATAACAAAATTTCTTAAAACAACTTTCTGTTATGAATTTAACATTTTATCACGCGCCACCAAATTAAATACAGTAACAACTTACCAACACTCTTTTCTGTTATGAATCCAGCAACTGATATACAACAACCTCACGCGCCGCCCCAAGTTTTACAACCACCGCGTTCTTCCTTCAGTTGTGACCGTCATTCTGTCGAAAACTTGACCGGATTCTGTCCTTCATGTCTCTGCGAACGTCTCACTACTCTCGATCAATCCGCCGCCGCCACGTCATCTTCCCGGCGTAACTCTACTTCTTCTTCTTCCGCCGCTGCCGCATTGAAGTCGCTTTTCCGAGCTCCGGCATCCTCCTCGTTCTTGCCGGAGCTCCGGCGGTCGAAATCGTTCTCGGCGACGAAGAATGACGGACTAGGTTTTCCAGCCGGTGGTTTTGAACCGCAGCGGAAGTCGTGTGACGTCAGAGGTCGGAACACTCTGTGGTCGTTATTTTCAATTCACGATGAAAGTAGTAACAATATCAATGTTAGTAATAATAACAATAAACAAAACGGCGTCGTTTTGGAAACGAACAGAGAGGAATCAGAAGAAGAGGATGAAATTCATGAAAACGACGTCGTCTTGGAGGAAGAAACGAATGTTAACGGAATTGTGGAAGAAACGGTTCAAAATGAAGTAACGGCGTTAAGTGATTTAACGGAGGAAGTAACGGAGTTAACGGAGTCTATTTTGAAGCCAATGAAGGATCATATAGATCTAGATACACAGTCAAAAAAGTCAACACGGTCAAACTTTTGGTCAGCAGCGTCGGTTTTAAGTAAAAAATGGCAAAAATGGAGAAGAAAACAGAAAAAGCATGAATATGATGATAATGATGGCGTCACTCGAAACGGTGTCGTTTTGTCATCATCACGTAACGCATTGCCAGTTGAGAAAAAAAGTAAGTTGAAGTCTAGTAAGTATGGAGAAACACAATCTGAAATAGCTGATTATGGATTCGGGCGGAGATCATGTGAATATGACGCGGGTCGGTTTTCATTGGATGCGGGTCGGATTTCATTTGATGACCCGAGATATTCTTTTGATGAGCCTAGGGCTTCATGGGATGGGTATTTGATTGGTAGAACATTTCCTAGGCTGCCACCTATGGTTGAAGATGATGTTCCTGTTGTACACGTGGCACGTTGTGATTCGCAAATACCTGTTGAGGGTGTGGAGGGTTTGGGTCGGGTTGGTTTGGATGATGATGGGGATGTACCGGGTGGGTCTGTTCAAACCCGAGAGTATTATTTGGATTCGTCTTCCTCGAAAAGGAGGAAGAGTTTAGATAGGTCGAATTCGATTAGGAGGATGGCTGCTAGTGTGGTGGCGGAATTGGATTCGAATAGTAGAGGCACAATGCCAGTGGTGGTACCGAGTGTTAATGTTGATAATGAAGCTCCAAGGGTGTCCAATTGTAATTCGTTGAGGGATGATTGTGGGTCAGAAACATTTGAGTTGGGATTTAGAGATAGGGACAATGGGGTGGTGCCAATTGGGGTTGGGAAGAAGGAGATGAAGAAACCCCGAAAGTGGAGGTGGAAATTGTGGGGGTTCATTCATCGTCGAAATAGTAAAGATGATGATGATGAAGAAGATAGGTGTAGTAGTGTTAGTGGTGTAGGGAGATCTTACGCGGAATCTTGGCAAGATTTGAGAACTACAAATGGTGATAACGGTGGGATTAATGTTAACCGGAATGTGTTTAAGAGCAATAGTAGCGTAAGTTGGAGAAGTTCTTCGTTTAGGAAAACAAATCCTAATGTAAATGGTTCACATGTAATCGGGAATGGGAAGAGTAGAAGGGGTGTCGATGAGTTTGTCCTTGAGAGGAATCGTAGTGCAAGATATTCGCCCAACCATTTTGATAATGGGCTGTTAAGGTTCTATTTGGCGCCTTTGAGTAGTAGTAGTCGAAGAGGGGGGATTGGGATTGCGACTGGGAAGAGTAAGCCAACTAGTAACTCGCATTCGATTGCCAGGAGTATGCTTCGGCTCTACTGAAACCCTGAAAGAGGTTGATACAAAAATCTGTCTCTTTTTCTTGCATTTCCATTGTGTAATAATATCAAACTACATATGCTTATGTCTGATTTTGCTAAAATTGGTTGGTTAATTGGTTTCTAATTGGGGTTCTATGTTGTTGCAATAATCTGTGTGTTCTGCTTATTCCTTGCTGCATTTGTTACTGTTTTTGTCCATTGACTGAGACAATCAGACAAGAATGGTTCATATATTACGTGCATTGGATAGTGAATCTAATGGGTTCTTGTTGATAATGTTGGACTTGTTAATCAAGCTTATTCGATAAACCCATGATAAGCATACCCATATAAATCATTATCGAGTGCCAATTTTAGTGGATTTCAGCCGGGAAATCTTGACCCTTTGGACACCTACGAGAGACCCTCCCCGAGGGCTCCAGGCATGTCGCCAAATGGAATGGGCACGTGTCAAACCTCCGACCTCCATTTGGTCAATCTCTCCGACGGGTCTCATGGGCATTTGCAGTGGGTTAAGATTTCCAGTTGAGTCGATAAGCGTAAGATCCGTAATACTCTATCGGCACTGATCCAACATACTCGAATAGTTGATGCAATGATCAACCTTTCTCAACAAAAGCTAAATCTAATGGATCCAGTACTTACCAGCTCGAGATGCCATCGACCCAATTGTCAAACTTACCTTAAATTTAATTGTTCTACTGTATTTTATAATAATGAATGTGAAGTTAAACACAAATCCCATCAAACTAGAATACAAAGAAACAGAAAGTTAACCTTTGGATTAGACGGAACAAAATGAGCTAAAATTGCCACTTATTCAATATCATCTCTAGCTGCCAAAATTTACTTTAAGTCATGCACGTTATAAAAGCAGATTTTGCATCTATATACTTAAATTTATTTCATCCGAATATATTGTTTAACTTTTTCAAAATGATTTAAAACTGATTTTTGAAGTTTTACAATGATTACGATATTACACACACTCCTTTTTTAATAATGAGATATGTGATCTTAGTGGCAGCAAACCAAAAGAATCAAACACAATAATTCTCTGCATTTGTTTTCTTTTTGTTCTCTTTTATTTTGTTTTACTTGAACAAAAAAAATTAACATTACATGGCGTGTCATTATAGTGAACGTTACATTACATATTATTGTCAGGTTTTCAATTCTTATTTTATTGTTTATTTCAGATATTGTCTCATTTTTATCCACTTTAATGAATTAGTTAATTTTATAACTTTTGTTACTCAGCTAATCAAGTGATAAATTTCGTTTTCGATTTTGCTTAACTACCATTCTACCAATATGCATTAAGCACTTTAACTTCTCTTTGATAAAGAATAAGCTTGCCCAGCTGAGCCAATCTTAGGCAGCTGCCTCTCACAAAATGCAATGGAGGTCATCGACCTAGGCCTGTAGGCCATAGACCTTCTTGATCGTCCATTGACTTCGTGCAGTTAAGTAATTTATTCTATTTTACGTATATGTGATATAAGATACTAAATTACCACATAAACATAATTAACTAAATTACCTCAGAGTCCTGATATTCTGGATGGATTTAAAAACAATCATATGAATATCTCGGCTAAGTTGTCCTGCGTAGCTTATCTTGTATTTATTTGTATTTTATATAAGATTAATTAACTGGAAGTCATGCAATATGCTATAAATATGCAAGGAAAAGAAAAGAGAAGCAGTTTATAATCCTCTTTAGAAATATAAGGAATGATATTTGTACCACTCTCTTTAATAATTTTACCACAATGTATAAATATCATTATAGATTGTGCAAGTATTAACTACATAAATATAATAAAATAATCAAATAGTTTGGTATTGATATCAATTCTCTAAAAATATAGATGTAAAAGCTCAATGATCAAAAAACACTAGTGATCTTGATCAGCTTAAAGTCAAAAAGAGAGAGTGAAAACACACCAACCGAATAACATATTTCAAGAAAAAAGAAAAAGAAAAAGGTAAAGTATAAAAAAAGAGGGCTCAAAACCCTATGCCCTGTCAAAGCCTTGCCTTTGTATTCTGTACTCTATTTTTGTCTTATGATTCAATATGCATTTTTCTATTTTATCCTATTTTAATATTTTTTTTATATATATATTTTTTAACAGCAAAGTGAGTTTTATTAATGCCAAAGTACTAACATTTTTTTAAAAAAATTTAATTTGTTATAAATTATAGTTCTTTTATGGTTTTCTCTCATACTACAAAAAGGTTCATCTATTATATATATATATATATATATATATATATATATATATATATATATATATATATATATATATATATATATTGAAAAGTTATTTGAGAACCATTTTTTTTTCGAGAAATTTTGAAAACTTTTCAAATAAAGTCCAACCGATGATTGTTCTTTACATGTAATCATAGCAATATTCGTGTACATGTGATCAAGAATCCAAATCTCCACATAATTGTATAACAGATGATAATCCATGCCTCCACACAATTATAAACTTCAAAATTACACATAAATTATTCAGAAAACAATCAAAAAACAATTTCCATGTAAAGAACAATAATCGGTTGGGCTTGATTTGAAAAATTCTCAAAGGTTTTCGCAAAAAAAGGGTTCTCAAAATAATTTTACCCTATATATATATATATATATATATATTTGAAAGGCATGTTATGGTATATTTGATATGGAAAAGTAAATGGATGGAGATACTGTATGAGGAAATCTAGGATTTAGAATTATGGGTATAAATCTTGTTGTTACCAAAATTGCTTTTAAGAATGAGTTTTCGAGTTCTTTTGAAATTAGAGCTGAGTATGAATAAACATTGCCGCTGAATCTAAATTTATTTGGAGGAAAATAAAAAATTTTGATAAAAAGAAATTTAACGAAATGACACATCAAAGAAATGACATATTCAAAGAAATGACATAATTTAAAGATGAAACTAATGGATGGTAGTGATGAAGAAATTGACTTGAAAACCTGCTAAAAACATAATCTTTTGTCAAAAATAACTTTAGAATTAAACCAAGTTTGCATAAACTCAGCTTAGAGGTGAACTACTCTTTTAACAAAAACCCATTCAAAATATTTTTTCCTTAACATTTCTTCTCATTTTAAGTGGAAATCAAATAAAAAGAAAACAATTTTCTCAAAAATATTCATTTTCCGCCCATAGTCATCTTTTTACCAAACGATGAAGCTGAAATCCTTTTCATTTTCTCTTATCTCAGTTCTCTTTACCAACAATAATGTTGAACCATATGGTCTACAACAAAAAGCATTACTTCTTCAATTTGACTTAAATAGTTAAATGTAAATATTTATTCGTGGTATCTATAAACTATAATTCCAGTGTAATATGACAAATTGACAAGATCATAAACCGTTTCTAACAAATCATTCTAACAATTTTCCATGTGTAATATGATTATTCTAAATCATAATCTTTTTCCATATTTGCATTTCATTTGCTTTTGTTTTACTAAACCAGGAAACCGAATCAATTCCCATGGTCCGGATTATGAATTCTAATGAAACCTTTTTGACCCAGTCCGTTCGTATACAATCCAGTGATCAGCCCGATTTAAAATGGACCCTGAGCCTAGTAAATGACAATTGAATCCCATATTCCCAATTGGACTCAGCCCAGCGGCAATGACCAAAGATTGGGCCAATTACCCCAAACCCGGCTCCTACGCTTCTTAATCTTAATCTTAATATATACTATAAGTCAGTTGAACTAATAACTTATTAACCAATTATATCGTTTAATTTTATCAATTTAACAAATGATGATGTCATCAATTTAGTTTTCCACATAATTTTGTGCATAATTTCCACACCATGATTTAGCTAGCACAACTACTTTTCATTTTAGTTTAATTAATTAGACAATCCACAGAGGTAAAATTTTATATATACTTCCTTTAACTGTTAAAAAAATTGAGTTCAGTGTGATATATGTAGAAGTATGATGCCTAAAGTGACATGCATATATTGTTTGTGTGTACGTGTGTAATAAAGTGTGAGTTGTGATAATTTGAAAACTTAAATTTTTGTGAAAATTAGAAAAATGATCAAAACACACTATAATCTGAATTTAACATAATTTATTTTTAATTATTTTTTTAGAAAAAACATTGTGTTAAGTTCATATCACAGTGTGTTTGTTTGAAAATTTTTCTAATTTTTACGCGCTATAAAAAATACACCGTGATTTAAAACTTAACACAATATGTTTTTAGATTACACAATAAATATAATTAAAACACATTGTGTTAAATTTAGATCACAGTGTATTTTATTCAATTTTATAGTTTTTACAGAAATTTTAATTTTTTAAATAAACATTTCATGATAACAAAGTGTGAACATATATCCTGATGCTCTCATAAACGAAAAGATGTAAATGCACATGCATTATTAGAATTTAGAAAAGCGAGTGTAAATTAAACTTTATATTATCACTTTATTCCACCCTACATATATTTTTATCTGAGAGTGAGTATAAAGAAAATAATGCAAGATAAACTTTTTAATCAAGATCAAAATTATTAATAAAGTGAACATATTTAATTTTCGCTTATTAAAATGATCATAGTTTTAAACATTTCTTAATAAAGATAACATTGTACGTTAATTTTTAAAATTTTTTTAGCATTTTACGGATTTTTCTGATAATATATATCTGTAATAGATATTTGCCTTGTTGGCTGTTGCTATTACTGCTCGCCCAACTAATTTAATGGTACGAGTCAAACTTTATATCATATATATATATATTGAAAAGTTATATACATGTGATCATAGCAATATTCGTGTACATATGATTAAGAATTTAAATCTCCACATAACTGTATAACGGATGATAATTCATGCCTCTACACAATTATAAACTTCAAAGTTACACATAAGTTATTCAGAAAACAGTCAAAAAACAATTTTCATGTAAGGAATAATCATCGGTTGGGATTGATTTGAAGAGTTTTTAAAGGTTCTCGCAAAAAATGGGTTCTCAAAATAACTTTACCCTATAAAATAAAACAAGTATTAAAGTAAAACAAATAAAACAATAGTTTCTCTTCACTAAATATCACCATGCATCATGAAAATCATCGTGTATCAATTGCTTTGTGAATCTTCGTGCATCAATTTAACCATGATCCAAAGGTCAAGATCTTGTCCTATTTGTTTTACTTTAACACTTGTTTTACAATACCCTATATATATATATATATATATATATATATATATATATATATATATATATGGGATGATAATATAAGGTTGTTGGATACCTAAACTTAGGTGTGTAACATTTACATTCAAATTTTATAATCCATAAAGTTCATGGGAGTAAAACATTTATTCATTAAACAAAAAGAAGATGGAAGGAGGATTGACGCGCATAAATAAAGCTAGAATTTAAATGAAGTGATCAATCGATTATTGACCAATATTAAAGGTGGGCGAAAAGGGATAGTGAAATGGGTGAATGGTTATGGGGTGTGGGTAAAAGGAGTAGGTGATGGGAGAAAGGTGAATGTCTTAACCTATGGTATTGGGTACGGTTGAAAATGGTAATCCAATTCAATGAACATCCACCCGATCCGATTCATTATTGGTGGATATGAATGACGTTAAATGAATGAATATTGGAAGTGAAACGGATATGGATGTTTAATGGAGTGAATATGGATAAAAATATGTCATTCATTAACCCGAAATTAATTAAATTTGTTGTTTTATTTACAAATTACATATATAAATGTATATGTGTTAAACACATTTTACATTTTTGTTAATATATATATATATATATATATATATATATATATATGACTTGTAATTTTTAAGGTGGAGTGTTTTTGAAATCTTGATGTTGCAACAAAAAAAATATATAAATAGAATTAAGTTTAGAAGTAATATGTTAGTATTTTTGTAATTGTATTCAATATTTCAGACTTTTGGATTGCAAAAAGTGTGGAACACAATTATGGTTTTTGGTTGTACAAACTCAGAAACCGATGACTTTTAATTTTATAATATAGAGATAACCATGACTTTTGATCAGTGGCGGAGGAAGGGGAGGGACCAAGGGGTGTCCAGCCTCCCCCAATGGCCCAAATTTAATTAAGTTTTTATGATCCATATTCAATAAAATTATATCAAGCCCCTCTCAAGGGCTACTCCACTCTCCATTATATCCTTTTTTTTTTCTCTTTTTTTTTTTATTAGAAATATCTCTTTGGAAGCAAATACACAACTGACAATGGTTCACAACTGACGCTGGTTCGTTTCTTTAATTCTTTAATCTCTTCTTCCCCACTTGATTATGTATTTTATTGTATATATCTATTTCTATTATTTCTAATATAGTAATGTATTTTGTTATTATCATATATATGATTACATGATGTATCAAATTTTATTTTTTTTTACTTTATTGTGAATTGCTATTTCCATGATTAGGTTTTCTTTTTTAGTCTATTTTATTTATCTTTTATCTGCCATATCTCATGTGATAGTTTTTTAGTTTTATGATTGTGTTCTAATTTATTGTATCTGTTGCCTCTTTATTTGTTCCCTTTAGCGAACTGTCATATATATAGTTTTTTAGTTTTATGATCGTTTTTTAATCAAGTTAAAATATCAATGTGTTTATAGAATTATAGTACAAAATCTTAATATAGTCTGTTAATGTAATGGTGTTATTATAGTGTTAGGTTTCATTATGGCCAAGAAAAGAACAATTGATCATTTTTTTAAGCGAAAGGAAGATGTTGTTAATGAGCAACAACCACAACAAGACATAGATGATGATATGGTAGATGATGTTCATGACCTACCACCAGAGTTACCTAATGATAATCTTGTTGATGAGTCTCCTAGAGTTGAACAAAAAGAAATTGGTGTATCAGAATATCTTAATTCATTGATTCGAGATCCCGGGGCATGACCTTCAATTTTAAGTTTTCCAAGTGAACAATGTGATGAGATCATAAGAGCATATATTAAACTTGGACCTTATCAAATTCATAAGTCAAAGTATCCTTTAAGTCGAACTGGTCCAAATGGTAATATGCGCAGTTTTCAATATGCTTGGTTTAAAAGATTTTGGTGGTTAAAGTATTCTGAGAAAAATGACGCTGCTTATTGTTTTCCATGTTATCTTTTCAATAAAAAGCCAATTGAAAAAGCTGGTTCTGAAACATTTACCACACATGGGTTCAACAAATAGAAAAAGGTTAATAGTGGGAAAGATTGTGTTTTTATCCATCACGAAGGTAAGACTCAAGCATCAGCTCATAACTTTTTTGTGAGATGCTACGAAAACTTGAAAAATAGTTTGTGTCATATAGAGAATGTGATAGAGAAACAAACGGCGGAAGAAATTATACAAAATAGGTTACGAATGAAAACTTCTATTGAGAGAGCAAAATGGCTCACATTGCACGCTTGTGCTTTTAGGGGGCATGATGAACGACCTAATTCCAAAGATCAGGGGAATTTTCTTAAATTATTAAAGTTTATTGCTTCTTACAACAAAGATGTCGCTGCTGTTGTGTTGGGAAAAGCTCCTCAAAATGCAAAGTATACATCCCTGGATATCCAAAAAGAAATTTTGCGTATTTTTGCTACAAATGTTCAACAATCAATCCGTGCTGAAATTGGGAGTGCAAAGTTTTGTGTGATAGTTGATGAATCTCAAGATGAATCTAAAAAAGAACAGATGGCTATTGTTGTGAGATTTTTTGATCGAAATGCTTATGTCAAGGAAAGGTTATTAGATCTGATTCATGTCAAAGATACAACCGCACTGACTTTAAAAAATGAGATATTGTCATCTCTATCCTTTCATAAGCTTGATGTTCAGGATATTAGGGGTCAAGGGTATGATGGAGCTAGTAATATGCACGGATAATGGAATGGGTTACAAGCTTTGGTGATGAAGGAATGCCCTTATGCTTACTATATACATTGTTTTGCTCATCAGTTGCAACTAGCTTTAGTTGCATCATCTAAAGGAGTAGTTGAGATGCATAAGTTTTTTAAGAACTTAAACTTCATTGTTAATGTAGTTGGTTCTTCTAGCAAGCGTAATGATCAGCTACAAGAAGCTCAAATTAATGAACTTTCACATTTGGCTGAAATTGGTGAGCTTGAGACTGGAACAGGAGCAAACTAAATCCAAAGTTTGCAAAGACCCGGAGATACTAGATGGAGTTCACATTATAGATCGATTTGTAGCTTGCTGAAACTGTTTGGTCCAGTAAGTGTAGTTTTAAGTGACATTGCTAGCAACGGGTCTACACTTTCTCAAAAAGGTGATGCTTCATTCGCTCTTTCACACTTATTATCATTTGATTTTGTTATTATTATGCATTTGATGGAGAAGTTAATGGAGAAAACTGATAAGCTTTGTCATGCTTTTCAACAAAAGTCCCAAGATATTGTTAATGCATTAACTTTAGTTTCCACTATAAAGAAATTGATCCAAAAGTTCAAAGATGAAGGGTAGGACACTCTTTTGAATGAAGTTGTTTCTGTCTGTGAGAAAAATGGCATTCCTGTACCCGATATGAAGGATACTTATAGAGACATTGTACGTTCTCTTCTTAAGAAAGACATTGTTAGCGTTGAACATCATTATCGAGTTGATGTGTTCATTGCTGCAATTGATAGCCAGTTGCATGGGTTGAATTCCAGATTTAACGAGTCCGTGACAGAACTTCTTCGGCTTAGTACTTCTTTGGACCCAAGAAAGCCTTTAGCTATTGATGATATTTGTAAATTGGTAAACAAGTACTATCCGTTGGACTTTACAGAGCAAGAGAAACTTTAGCTAAGATCTGAGCTACAACACTATGAGCTAGATATTCCCTATCACCCGAAGCTGAAAAATGCTCGTTCACTTTCAGAGTTGTGTAGGGGTTTGCAAGAAACGCGGAAGTATGAAAATTATGAATTGGTGGACAGATTGATTCGTCTTATATTAACTCTTCCGGTTTCAACTGAAACAAGTGAAAGAGCCTTCTCTGCGATGAAAATTGTCAAAACAAGACTACGGAGCACCATGAGTGACGACTTTCTTAAGAGTTGTTTGATTCTTTACATCGAAAAAGAGATTGCCGAGACCTTTTCTACAGATCAACTAATAGATGATTTTGATTCTTTTAGCAGAAGACGTGTCAAACTGAGACTGCACAAGGTACAATTTAATAGAATTTAATTGTATATTTTTTCAAATATAACTTACTTGAGCCTCCTATTTAACGGGTTTTGTTATCACCAACAGGTTCCGTCATGAAAAAGTGAAGTGTGTATCTAGGGTTTTGACAACCTTGAAGGTTATTTTTTTTGCAAAACTTACATAGCTACTATCTTGTAAGTTTTATTTACTTGTCTTGCAACCTTTGTCTAGTTTTGTCTTTTTAGTAATAATACATGGTTATGTTATTATGATAATATTGACTCTGTCGATTATATGTATCTTTCACCAGATTGCTTCAATTTCATTATTTATCATGCTTGTCAATCTAGTAATAATAGTTTGTTATGTTGTTCGATTTTTTAATGAGTACTAGCTTAAATAATCCAAGCCCTCTTATCTTGAAATCCTAGCTCCGCCTTTGCTTTTGATTGTGGAAAGTTAGAACAACATATTTATTGATGACAACGATGTTTACTACACATTTTAAATTGTTACGAGTATTTTGTTGCGTAAATATTTAAAGGCATCATCCAATGGATATCCATTTATCCATCTGATCCATTGGATAAAGATATGAATGGATGAAACTTTTTTAAATAGATATGAATATGGATATGGATTTGACTACATCCGATCCATATCCGATCTATTGTCATCTCTGATAGTGGGGCCTATTTATTTGTTTCATATTATTTGTTTGGTTTTGATTGGATGTTGTGGCGTATTTTAGGATATATTAAAATTTGAAGATAATGAATGGTTAAAAAAAAAGGTAGTAATGATGAGCAAGTGAAAGTCAAACTGACATGTATGTAAAAATGTAGGTGAAAGAGGTGAATTGTTAAAATGGTAGATATAAGTCATATAGCCGAACTGAATTAGCAGAAGTATTTAGAGTGTAGGGACCGAATTTGCTGAAGGTGACGTACCATTATGAATATTTGTTTTCACTTTGTTTATTAACTAGATTTTAGGCTCGTGCTTAATACGTGGACTTACAATATTTAGTAATTTTAAATTGATATATATTATAAAAATTTGAGTTTTATAGTGAAATATTTTTTATAATAAAAAAGGGTAATAGAGGGAATCCTAGCCCCGGTATTGCAATTGGATACCAATCGACTCACCCCGTATGATCCATATGATGCCGGTACAATACATCCATCCTAATTCCCACATGATGTGGGCACCCCGAAGGATCGAACCCGCGTATTTAAACTTCACATGTGTATCTAGGCTTCATTGGTAATGGGTACCTTAAAGGAGTTTTTTTTTTGTGCCAAGCGGGGATTGAACCTGAGAGCTTAAGGTCATCAAGTGTTTTCCTTACCACTAAACTAACTCCTTGTCTATAATATGTTCATTAAATTTGTTTACCGTGACATACTGTGATATAAAAAGTGTAAATTTGTGATTGAAAAAGTGTAAGTTATAGTCAAAATTGAAAATAAAACTCAACTGCAAAAATCGAGAGTTGTGATTGGTCAATATATTTTTAGAGCAACTATCTTTTAGTATATTAAAAAAGAAAATATTTTAGAAATAAAATGTTGAAATTTTTTTAATTAATTAAATGATGAAAATCTAAAACAAAATTATCAAGTTGATAACTACAAATTGTAATAACTATAAATTAAATATTAGTTGTAATACAAATTAAGTGACCATAAACGCAAGAGTTGGAGACCGGTTTTGCCAACAACTAGGCTTGGAAATGAAGCAGGGTGCCTATACCTTATAGTAATATAATGCATATTAATTATATATAGTGATAACAAAAGTTGGATCAAAGGCCAGGTAAGCAGAGCTGGCTCAACGTTTTTTGTGGCCTTAAAACAAAATCGATTTTGGAGGCCTTCCTTTTAAAATGTAACACCCCGAGCTAGGCTCAGAATATTACCGAAAAGATATAGCGTAAGCATGGAATTATCGTAGAACATGAACTATATGAATAAAAAGGATTCGGTGAATCCAGCATCAACAAACAAGTACATAATGCATAATACAAAAATAAGGGGCAAATGAATCTTGGATCCATGTAAGTCCAACCCAAGTTCTAGCACATGCATCAATCAACCATCACATATTGGATTCACTTGATTACCTGAAAAGTGTACTAAACAAAGTCAACACTAGGTTGGTGAGTTCGTAGTAATGGTTCACAAGGAACCATTGACAATAGTCACAATGTAAAATCAGAACAAGGATACATGGCATGAAATAGTCACGTGTAAAAGGTGAGCACAAGTGGTGAAAATATCCGAGTCAGGTATTGTGTGTATGCATATGCCGGGACGGATATCCAATGTAGAACAACCATGTCACAATGTCATATCAAAATAAGATCATATGTGTAGTTGCGTGTAAAGCGCGAAAATATGTATAGTTGCGTGTAAAGCACGACAATATGTATAAGTTGCGTGTAAAGCGCGAAAATATGTATAAGTTGCGTGTAAAGCGCGAAAATATGTATAGTTGCGTGTAAAGTGCGAAAATATGTATAGTTGCGTGTAAAGCGCGACAATATGTATAAGTTGCGTGCAAAGTGCGACAATATGTATAAGTTGCGTGTAAAGCGCGAAAATATGTATAGTTGCGTGTAAAGCGCGACAATATGTATAAGTTGCGTGTAAAGCGCGTAAAGTCTCTCATCTAACAAATCATCCAAACCATAATGCACATACATTTCATACGACTTTACATTTAAGGAATCATTGATGCTTATATATAGGGTCACCCGCAGCCTTCCCACCATATCTCAAATTCATTAAATGTATCATCGTCTACCATATATGTACAACTATCCTAACCACATCTCATAATCATAAACGAATGTATAATCAACCAACTGACATATGAGTATATGATGCATAGTAAATACGTGTAATGAATGGCCACAAGTAGTGCCAATATTGAATCATGCATAGTATGTATGTCCATTTCATAATGCATATCAAACGTATGTCAACCATGTCACTAAAATACCAAATAGGGTGTGCTTGCGTGTAAACCGCTCCAATCGTGTATAACAATGCGTATATGTTCATAACATTATAATTAAGCCAAACCAATCCAAACAGTCAACAAATCCATCAAACCGACAAACCGACAATTCAAGCAATCAAACAAGTAGTAAGACAATCATAACTCAAGCCAATCAAGCAATCAATCAAACAATCAAGTATGTATGTATACACTTTTCAGCCCGAATCTCAATTGAGTAGGGAGCTACGGAACTCACCTTAGCCTTAGATGTCGTTAGAATGAGCTTAAACGGGTGAGTGAGGAGCACAACGATCACAAACCTATTACATCAACATCTTATCATCACATTATATCTTAAAGTATGCCTAGTACATTTGGTTAAAGATATAAAGGTTTTGGTTGAACACGAGTTGAGGTTTGACACTAAATTTTTGACGGAGGAATCCAAGCGTTACACGGGCCTTGTTATGGATCATTAAGATGTAAGAATGAATTTGGGTTAAGAAACTAAGGATTAGACACTTTAGAACACATATATATACATAATTAGCAAATATGTGGCACGTAGGGAATGCATGTGGCACGTATCTAGCTTTTCAGATTTTTGGGCAAATATGTGGCACATGCATACATGCATGTGGCGCATATTTGGCTCTGTTCGGGATTTACACAAAAACTGTGGCACATGCATTACTACATGTGACACATATTTAGCATTTCAGATTTTTGACAAATATGTGGCACATGCATACATGCATGTGACGCATATTTGACTCTGTTCGGGCTTTACACAAAAACTGTGGCACATGCATACATGCATGTGGCACACCTGGGCATGTTCTTGCTTAAATGGGTTTTCACATCAAAATCGACCAACCTAGGAGCCAAATCGAGTTTCCAAACTTTAACATAACCAAATTCAAGTATAACCACACCATAAAAACATACCAATTAACAAACCCACTTCCAAAATCTCAAGATCCTCTTTTAAACCGGTTTTTAAGCAAAAATAACCATTTTACACTCGAATCGACCACAAATCGTTTAGGTCTATAACAAGGAAGTATTCTATTAGTTAAGGGGAACATTTTGAGCTATAGAACACTTACCAATTTGACCCGAAGCTAAAAATCCGGTTTTGGAGCTCTTGGAGAAGATAAACACTCATATAACCCAAAAATCTCGAAGTTTTGCAAGAGGTTATTATTATATAATGTTTAATTAACAATTTGATGCTACAAAACCCTAAATTTTCGGATCCAAGAAGAAGGAGGGAGAAAATGGTGTTTGTGTGTGAGTGTTCTTGTGTTTTAGAGAGAAAAGAGAGAGTGTGTGTTTTTGTGTGTGAAGAGATAAAGGAGAAATGAGAGGTGGGGAGGGGTTTTGTTCCCCTCTTGCACTCTCGCAACTAGTTCCGGTTTCTCCTGAGAAATGATTTGTTTCGTTAACACTTCTAACACGAGACTCGTTCAAATTGTTCGTTGACAAAACCAAACTTATTTTGGAATTACATTTTTAATGACTATTCACATGCTTACCTTTTCATTACAAAAGTTTATTTACTTGAATTTGACTAATTTTTGTTTTACGAGTTCGCTAGCGTTGACCGGTCAAATTGGCGGGTGTTACATAAAATCTCTACCAAAGCTCTTTTATTCAGGCATAAGATATATACAAGTTCGAAGTTCAAAACCAAATAATGAGAAGGTGATGTAGTAAACACAATAAACCCATGAATAAATTACGTAGATAAATCATTATTATTAATCAAAATCAAATCAATTCATAGAAAGATAATGTATTTAAGATAAACGAGCATAATACCCGCACGTTGCGACAGAATTTTGTTTTAGGAGTGACAATTTGTTATAAGGGTAGATACGGTAATTCAGTGTTGTAGTGTACGGAGGACCATTTTGAGAACCATATATATAGTGAAAGGGGTTTTTTGGAAGAAAAAAAACGTATACTTAATTTTTTAAGACATACCATAAATAAAACTTCAAAATGCTTTATAAGGGAGTATAGATTAAAAGAAACCATAGAGGGAAGATGGAACAATAATATTTCATTGAAGATTCTTTTAACCTATGATGATTGAAGACTTAGAGTGGTTGTTTCTTATGTTAAAAATACAAGTAAAAAAAGTCCTTAGGTAAAAAAAACTTAAATCTAGATTAAAATTTGAGGCGTCGTAAATTTGGAGGCCTCAAGCACCCGCTTAACCCAAAACTAGAATAGGGCCGGCAGTGCAGGTAAGGTAGCCCCAATTATCACTGTGATCATGTTGATCTGTTTTAGCGATATACAGTACAATTATTTAGCCTGAATGCGCGCTGTCAAATTCAGTAAAGATCCTCCCTTTAAAAAAAGCTAGGTTTGCCTCCTCTACCATATCAATTGTGGGACAGCAGCAGGTCTTTCATTAAGTTCATTTAATTAATTTCCAAGCCAATAATAAGCAATCCAAATTAATAATGAAACTCTCTATTTCAATTCATTTGTATGAAATCCACACCCCACTAGCTACTGATCATATATGTATGTTACATCAACTTTTTGGTCACACTTTCTTTGTGGTTAATTATATGTATTGATTTATATAAAGGTATTCACTGCAATCTTTTAATGCGCGCGGTTTTAGAATTATTAAGTATAATAAATATTAAAGAACGAAACTAGAAGATCGATCGAGGGAAGGATATATATATATATATATATATATATATATATATATATATTGATTGATAAATAGAAATCAGTTTACATTATTGTTAAATTATGGCAGCTACAACATCCAATAATAATAATAATAATAATAATAATAATAATAATAATAATAATAATAATAATAATAATAATAATAATAATAATAATCCGAGCTTCATAGTTGAAGTTAGAGATGATGATGATGATGATGATGATGATGAAGAATACCCATACCCATCACATAACTTTTCCACAAATATTGTTAGTGTCAAGTTGAGTAATAAGAGCATATACAATGTGTGGAAAACACAGATGCTATGTCTGTTATCGAGTCACGGAATGCTTGGTTTCATTGACGGAACCTTTCCAAGTCCCGATCATCATGACGATCAAATTGATTATAATGGTAAAGGGAAACCACTACTTGTGGCCAGAGACATCAAGAAGAAGAAGAAGAAGGCGGCGGCGGCATGGATGAGGTCAGATTCACTAGTCAAAGGCTGGATACTCGGTTCCCTCTCTGAAGAGGCAGCCGTTAAAGTTGTCAATCGCATGAAATCTGATCATTTCACTGCAAAAGATGCATGGGATCAACTACAAACTATTTATGGTCCTTCACTACTACTTCCTCAAAAACCAGGTCCTCCCACTTTTCTTCTTCAAACTAATGAATAATGGTCATATATATATGATAATTTCCATATTATTATTATTGCATATATCTAGCTAGCCTTTTAATTGAACTAATTATAATTCAATCAAGTCACACACACGTACTTACGCAGATTAATATGCGTTTTTTTTTTTTTTTTTTGGTTTTTGTTCATGACGACTACCAGTTGAAGTTGCAACTAACAGAGAAGTCGAAGAAGAAAAGAGAAGAAAGAGACAATCATTAAGCCAAACATTTTACAGGAGGATTCTAAATGGAGCTCCGGATCATGTGCGTTACTTTCTAGAAAAAGAAGGTCTTGTACCCACGGACAAAATAACCAACAATGGCAACACAACACTCCATGTAGCAGTGGGTTCTTCAACCGGCAAGAATCCCGAGATATTAGAGGAGTTGCTAGGCATGATACCGAGAGAGAACACGCTATTGGATTTGGTAAACTCGGATGGAAGCACACTGCTTCATGTAGCTGCGATCGTCGGCAACACTCAAGCGGCCAACATCTTGTTGAAAAGAAACCTAGACCTTTTGATGGCAGAGGACAATGAAGGTCACACACCACTAGCTGTATCCCTTTCCAATATGCATACCGAGACCTCTAAGTGTCTCTTGAATCACATCGATACCGAGATACACAAGGATCCTATGTTGGAGCTCACCAAAGACACCAAGTATCACAGAACTCTGTTTTCCGGCACAAGTGGTGATGAGCTTCTAGTTCTAGCCATCTCTTCTAAAAATTTTCGTAAGTGTATTATATATATATATATATTGACTTCCGATCCGGCCACTACATGGATAGACCTAATTTATAAATTTCACTTAATTCGACTAATTAACTTTCTCGATCTCAATATATATATACATAGGCTTAGCAAGTGATTTGTTAAGGCATTACAAAACCATACATAGTGAAGCTGTGCTTATGGCTGTAGCTCAAAACTTCCCATGTGAACTCAAATTTTGGGAAAGGATTGGAGGTTAGTTTGTTTTCTACATACATATATATACTTGATTGATTCTATATATAGTACGTGGAGTGATCAAGGGAGAACCAAAATAATGGTGAGAACCACTAAAACAACCATCTCTAGCGTGATTCTATATATGTACTATACGTAGTAGGAGTAGTATATGTTTGCATCCGTCACCTTTTCATTTCATTGGGTTCGCGCGCAGTATGGCCATTCATTGGGGATCGAGTTAGAGCTCATTATTTTGCTTCCAGCCTATTATGGACAATATGTCAAAAAATAAAAGACACCACAGATAGCAATCACTGTTACACCAATCCTGTTTTTGAAGCCACAAGACTAAATGCATTTGAGGTTGTTAAAACTATTGTGTCGGAATTCCCAAATACGATTTGGAGTACCAACGAAGATGGTCACCACTTTATCCAATACGCCGTGATAAATCGTTCGGAAAAGATTTACAACATGTTGTATCAAATGAGCGAACATAAGAATATTTATAAAACAATCAAGGACTCCTTTGGGAATAACCTCTTGCATTTGGCTGCAAGATTGGCACCTTCAAACAAATTGAATCTTATATCAGGTGCCGCTTTGCAATTACAACGAGAACTCCAGTGGTTTAAGGTAATAAAGTTGTTTGACTTACTAGTAATTTGTTTATTATATATCTGCATACAAATTAACTAATAATTCTAATCTTGTAGGAAGTAGAAGGATTTGTACGTCCCTTAAACAAGATCCAAAAGAACTCTTGTGATGAAACACCCGAATTGGTATTTACTAGCCAACACAAGAACTTGGTGATCGAGGGAGAAAAATGGATGAAGGCAACTGCAAAGTCGTACACGATTACAGCTGCTCTCATCATCACAGTTGTGTTTGCAGCGGCTATTACAGTGCCTGGAGGAAATGATGACAAGACAGGGAAACCTAGGTTTTGCCCAGGAAAGGATGACAACGATGACGGCTGTAATTACATCGTTGTTGCATCAAATGACACGACATGGAAACCGCCTAGGTTTTGCCCAGGAAACGATGACAACGATGCCAGTTTTCATGCAAACATCACATACACACATATATCTATATATACATCAAATAACAAGACTAGGGAACCACATATTTCATGCAAACCAGCTTTCAAAGTATTTGCAACATCAAATGCCATATCATTATTCACGGCTGTTACATCGTTGCTAATGTTTTTATCGATCCTCACCACTCGTTTTGCTGAACGTGACTTTCTCTTCAAGTTGCCTAGAAGGTTGATCATTGGTCTTGCTGCCTTGTTCATCTCGACGACAGCCATGATCATAGCTTTTGGTGCATCATTATACCTTCTGTTTGAAGAAGATCAATATTCATGGCTTCTTTATCCCATAGGTGCATTGACATGCCTACCAATTACTTCATTTGTGACGTTGCAGTTTCCTCTTGTTGCAGATCTCATCAGTTCTACGTATGGTCGTCGTATCTTTGTTAAAAAGAAATCTCATGACTACTTCTACTGAATCTTTTGTAGATGTAGTAATGGTCATTCCCCAAAATGATTGGCCAGAGAAACAAGTTGATTGCGTAATGTTGTGTTAACTTACATATTACTCGTATTGTTTTGCGTCATTCTCGATCATCAAGTAATTAATTAATGGGTTTTTATGTTGTGATTAATTAGTGCATTTATTTAAGTGAAATAAAATTTACCTGTTTTGCCTCTCGTATTATGTATCCAACTTTACGAACCTCTGTTGTATGTACTTTTGTTTTTCACCATTAGTGTACCAGGTTATTTATGTCAAAAAAGAATACACACAAGGGCAAAGATCACAATAGCCAAAACATGAATACATGTCATAGCAATATGGTCCAAGTTTAAGACCCTGTTTTATTTTTTACTTAATACACCTAATAGTTAAAAACTTAATCATTCAGTCAAATTTCATATATATTTTTTTTTTTACTTAATAAACAAAAATAACTGTCAAATACATATATTTTACTTAATACATACAGATATTCTTAATGCATTTAGTCACTTAATACACTAATTACCTAATGACTAAAAAAAGAAACAGGCCCTTACGACATATAGCAAAACGAACAATAGAGTTTACAATGGAAGCTGCAAGTTGAATTCATCAAACATAGGAAAATAATAGTTCGATACACACAATTAATGTAGAATTATAGATTTTTAAAGCTTAGTAAATATATATAAGAGGAATAAGAAAATGTGGCTATCATGTATTCAAGTTCAGGATTAAAACCCCCTACATTTTAATATTATAATTAATAAAAAAGATGGGGTCAAACATTTATTCATTATATTATACTATACAATAAATGTTAAAAAAAAATTATGTGAGAGATTTTATACTTAAGCTTAGATACATGACCATCAAGCAAAAGTTACTGTAGTATATATATACAGAATTTGAATGCCTAATGCATGTTGTGAATGTTATATATATATATATATATATATATATATATATATATATATATATATAATTTTTTGCAACATTTTTAGCAAGCAATAATGACTCTTTTATGTTTTAACAAATTTGTTTTTAAAACTATTTGGATCAGTGGACCATGATCTCTAGAAGATCAATACTTACATCTTAACATAAGCTTTTATCTTGTACCTCTCCTAATTACAATATCTGGGATACTTTGACTCTATCATTCTTTTTGTGTGTAATAGGGTAGATTGTTATTGAAACTCATATATAACAGACACAAATGTTACATGCCATGATTGTTGCAAAACTACTGTATTAGCTAGATAATTTCACCACTTTCGTCAAAGAGCTAACATTTTCAAATCTGTCTCTTTTTTCTTTTTTTTTCTTTCTTTTTTTATGTGTGCATGAAATTGATTTGATTTTATGTGAGTTAATTTGGTAAGAATAATACAGATAAATGAATCAAAAGAAGTATATGAAAACCATGAAAATGTTATCATGGTACCTTGAACAGTATATACGAAACCTCCCATTTGACCCGGTACATCTATATATAAAATACTTCAACACGGAGCTTAATTGGAGGTTGGATATATGGTTAAGTAAATAAAATGATCACTATTTATAAAACTGTTAACACGTCATTTATACATGTGTAAGTAAAACGGAAAGAAAATGTGTGGTTGGTTCTTTTGGTCTTTTTGAAAAAAGTGTTCTCAATCTAACGTTTTCCTACATATATATATAGGGATGAAAAATATAAGACTGTCAGGACCTATGCTTAGGTGTTGAACACTTAGATACTTATTTTTTAATCTATAAAATTCATGGGAACCAATTATTTTTCCATTAAATCAAAAAGTATTATATTATTAGTATGTAAGCGGTTACACATCAATGTTTAGGTGTTAGACAACCTTATAATCACTTTTCCATATATATATATAGGAAAAGAGATGAGATATGAAAAATTAATACTACTTCCGTCCCATTAAAAACGTTTTATTTTGAATATTCAAAGCCTTTATTCATAACATTTGACTTAAATAAATATTTTTCGGTTATATAAAAAATTACACCAATAAAATCTCTTCTAAAACACAATCAGTACATGCAATAGTATCAAGAATAATCTACCACAAGTAAAATTGTTTAAAGTTAAAGTTGAAAAAGTTGTACATTGAAAATTCAAAACATAATATTTTCAGATAACCACCTCTTAAAAATATGCAATAACTGTTGAAAATGATTCATATCTTAAGTCACGTGAGTGAGAAGAGGTCTTCACATGTAATGCTAAAGATCAGGTCTAAGCTGAAATAGTTGAGGAATGCAGCTTTTTCTCAGTAGTTTATTTCTTTATATTTGAATAAAATTGTTAGTTTCTATCCGGGTCTATAGGATGTAGCCGTTTGACCTTTGGGTATTTATATGTTACTTCTCTTCTTAGTTTTGTATGCAATTTCTATATTAATAAAATACAAAAGCTGCCTTTGTTCTCTTTCATTATTAAATATATATTGTGAGTGTTGCAATCCATTTTTTCTACAGTGGTATCAGAGCGTCATACGATCTCTGCGACCTATTCATTTTTCATTTCCCTTCATACTCATTCACTCATCAATCGCTGAACAAACTAGCACCCTTCCTACTGCACCCACACCTAATCCTGTATTCAAAGGAGAAGGATACGACCATTGGAGTATCCGGATGAAAACCATTCTGAAGTCAAGAGACCTGTGGGACTTGGTAGAAACTGGTGTAAATGAAGAAGAAGCAGACGCAGCTCAGCTTAAAAATCAAATGAAACGAGATGCACATGTTATGGCCATTATACAACAAGCTGTGCATGATCAGTTGTTTTCTTGAATTGCATCAACAGAATCTGCAAAAGAAAGTTGGGAGACCTTGAAGATGGAGTACCAAGGTGATAGTCAAGTAAAGGCAATCAAGCTGCAAGGCCTAAGAAGAGATTTTGAAAACTTGGCCATGTGAGAAGGAGAGCTTGTGGGTGACTATTTTCTCGGGTAATGGCTATCGTAAGCCAGAAGAGAGCGTATGGTGAACAAGTTTCAGATCAAAGTATTGTTGAGAAGATCTTGAGGAGCCTCACACCAAAGTTTGACTTTGTTGTTTCTCCCATTGAGGTATCTCTTGACCTCTCAAAGCTAACCCCTGTTAAACTAATGGGCTCTCTCCAATCACAAGAAGAAAGAATGAATAGCAGATCTGGACAAACTACCGAAAGAGTTGAAGACCATGCACTACAAGTTATTCAAGAAATCAATCGACCATCAGCCGGTACCTATGGAAGGGGTCGTGGACGAGGTGCATTCAGAGGTAGAGGAAGGACTTTGGATCGTAGCAAAGTACCCCAATGTTATGTGTGTAAAAAATATGGCCGCATAGCTAAGGATTGTTGGTATAATCCCGAAGAGCCTCAAGTCAATGTAGCAACAGAGGCAAATACTCAAGTTCATGAAGACAACACAGAAGATCAACATCTTTTCATGGCTATTATAAGTGAAGAACCACATGCTCTCATGACAGATGACAGCAATGTAAGTGATAACAATAGTTTATGGTTCATTGACTCAGGCTGTTCCAATCATATGTCTGGGTCAAGGAATAACTTTACTACTTTAGATAAGTCATTTAAAATGCATGTGAAATTGGGGAATAAAAAGAAGTTGGTCGTGGAAGGCAAGGGTACAATCAAAATTAGTACTGGAAAGGGTACCTATAAGCTTCTAGGAGATGTGTACTTTGCTCCTGAATTAGAGTACAACCTCCTAAGTGTTGGGCAACTTATGAAAAAAGGTTACTCATTGCATTTCGAAGATGGAAAATGCATTATCAGTAATTGGGGAGCGGAGGTAATGAAGATTATGGTATCCTCCAACAACATGTTTCTTTTAGATGCAAGTAAAGCCCATGTTCAAACTACCAGTCCTCATTCAACCTCTCACTTATGGCACAAAAGGTTTGCTCACTTAAACTTTGACAGCCTTAAAGTCTTGCATGATAATCACATGGTTAAGGGACTTCCAAAAATAAGAAGCACTGAAGTGTGTGAAGGATGCATAATGGGAAAGCAGATACGACAGCCTTTCTTATCTACTTCATGGAGGGCATCTCAAAAGTTAGAGTTGATTCATGCTGACTTGTGTGGCCCTATGCAAGTTCCCAGTCTAGGTAAAAGTCTTTATTATTTTCTGCTTATTGATGACTTTACTCGTATGTGCTGGATATATTTCATATCAAATAAGTCTCAAGCTTTCCAAAAGTTTAAAGTCTTTAAGCAGCTCGTAGAAAAAGAAAGTGAGCATGTCATTAAAGTTCTTCGAACCGATAGAGGTGGCGAGTTCTGTTCAAATGAATTCAATACTTTCTGTGAAGAACATGGAATTAAAAGAGAGTTGACTGTGCCCTACACACCTCAACATAATGGTGTTGTAGAGCGCAAAAACGAAACCATCATGGGAATGACAAGAAGTATGTTAAAAGGTCATGATCTTCCTAATTATCTATGGGCAGAAGCAGTGACTATTGCTGTTCATGTTATCAACCGATCTCCAACAACTGCTATTGAAGGAAAAACTCCCATAGAGGCTTGGTCAGGAGTGAAGCCGAAGGTTGATCATTTGCGCGTGTTTGGATGTGTGGCTTATGGTCATGTCATGGTTAATGGAAGACATAAGCTTGATAGCAGGTCGAAGAAGATGATATTCATTGGCTATACTTCCAGTGGCACTGGATATCGGTTGTTTCATCCAGTGACAAAAGAACTCCAACCACGACGTGGTGGTGATATTACTTTTCTTGAAAGTGAAAAATGGGACTGGAAGGAAGCATGCAAACTTGATCAACAAGCTTATGAGAGGATGTTGGCTGACCCGTTTCCTGTCGACACATGTGAGTTAGGTTCCACTTCTAACTCTAATGATGTATCCTCGGGTAATGAAGGATCTAGTCAGAATGTTGAACCCCAAACACCTCTAGTATCGCAAGCTCAAAGTTCTCAGTCAAGTTTCTCAAGTGGTGGTGGTAACTCTGACTCAACACCTCCTTTCCGCTATAGAGATCTTGTTGATGTCTACGCTAATACCAGGGAGATTGAAACACAACTTGATGAATGTCAATTTGCTCTAAACATATCTGATCCATGCACATACGAGGAAGCTAAGTGCAATAAAGAATGGGAGCATGCAATGATAGAAGAGCTAAATGCCATTGAAAAGAACAATACGTGGGAGCTAGTCACACTACCCACTGGTAAAAATGTTGTTGGGCTGAAGTGGTTATACAAAACAAAGGTTGGGCCTGACGGAAAAATCCTTCGTTACAAGGCTCGACTTGTAGCTAAGGGATATTCTCAGAAGAAAGGGGTGGATTTCGAGGAAACTTTTGCTCCTGTGGCTCGTTTTGAAACAATAAGAATGGTGCTTGCTGTAGCAGCTTCAAGAGGTTGGTATGTGCATCAACTAGATGTCAAATCAGCTTTTTTGAATGGTGACTTGACTGAAGAGATCTATGTTGAGCAGCCAGAAGGATTTGAGAGGCAAGATAAGGAGGAAGTGACTAAAGTGTATCGACTCCACAACGCTTTATATGGATTAAAGCAAGCTCCCAAAAGTTGGTACTCAAAGATTGATGGCTATTTTTTGCAAAATGGGTTCAAAAAGAGTGACAATGAACCTACTCTTTATGTTAAACAAAGTTCAAACAGTGCATTGATCTATGTTTGCCTGTATGTGGACGACATTATTTGTACAAGCTCATGCTCTAAGATGATTGAAGAATTTAAGCAAGGTATGAAAAATGTTTTTGAAATGACTGACTTGGGGTTTTTGAGATACTTTTTGGGCATGGAAGTAAAGCAGACAAGCCAAGGTATTTTCATATGTCAAAGTAATTATGCTGTGAATTTAATAGATAGATTTGGAATGAAAGGATGTAAAGTAGATCAAATTCCTATGTGTCCATATGAAAAGTTTCAAGTTGAAGATGGTCAAGACAAGACTGATGGTACTATGTACAGGAGCCTAGTAGGTGGGTTGATATATTTAACTCACACTAGGCCTGATTTATCATATGGGGTTGGTGTCCTTTCCAGGTTCATGCATGCTCCATCAAAAAAGCATATAGGGGCTGCAAAAAAAGTTCTTCGTTACATTGCAGGTACAGTCAATTTTGGGTTATTTTATAAGCGTACTAGTGAAGTTGAGTATAAGGGTTATACAGATAGCGACTGGGCAGCAAGTTTGGAGGATCGCAAAAGTATCTCGGCTTATGTATTCACTCTTGGAAGTGCTGCAGTGTCTTGGTGTTCCAAGAAGCAAAACACTGTAGCCTTATCAAGTACAGAAGCAGAGTACATATCAGCTACAAGTGCAACATGTCAAGCTGTGTGGATGCGTAGAATGTTGGAAGATCTGGGAATTCATCAAGGTAAGGCTACTGTGATCAAATGTGACAGCAAGTCAGCAATTAATCTATCAAAAAATGCTATCATGCATAGCAGAACCAAACACATAGAGCTCAAACATCATTTCATTCGTGAGTTGGTCAATCAAAATCAAGTACTGCTGGAGTATTGTAACACTAATGATCAGGTTGCTGATGTATTAACCAAGTCATTGTCCAAGGAAAAGTTTGTGTACATGAGGTATCTTCTTGGGGTACAGGAGTATGAATCAAGAGGGGGTGTTGAAAATGATTCATATCTTAAGTCACGTGAGTGAGAAGAGGTCTTCACATGTGATGCTAAAGATCAGGTCTAAGCTGAACTAGTTGAGGAATGCAGTTTTTTCTCAGTAGTTTGTTTCTTTATATTTGAATAAAATTGTTAGTTTCTATCCGGGTCTATAGGATGTAGCCGTTTGACCTTTGGGTATTTATATGTTACTTCTCTTCTTAGTTTTGTATGCAATTTCTATATTTCATTATTAAATATATATTGTGAGTGTTGCAATCCATTTTTTCTACAATAACAAGCTAGATTACAAACGAGATAAATTTATTTAGAAGATCAGAAGTTTTGTCATCATCTAATTAAATATACAAATAAGTTTCAATACCAACATAATTCACGAAATCAAATCAAATATACCATTATTATATTAATATGAGATACAAATATGAAAAACACATCATGTGCATGCATGCAGCTGATGCGATATGATTTAATGACATGATGATCGTATTCCCTCCAACTCTGTTGCAACATCTTTCATAGTTGGCCGTAGTTTACCGTTCAAATTTAAGCATCTTTTTGCAAGCTTAGCAACTGCCATAAGCTGCTCTTTTGGACCATCCGACACTCGCTCATCAATGTTTCCAATATAAGCCCTTCCTCCATTGACAAAATCAATGTTGCCAGGCTTCTCGATTCCCCTGGGCCTGCTGAATATATAGGCTTCTTTCCAGTTAAAAGCTCAACCAAAACAATCCCAAAGCTATAAACGTCGCTTTTTTCTGTGAATTGGTTTGATTGAAAGTACTCGGGATCCAAGTACCCGTAGGTCCCTTTAACTATAGTGCTCAAATGAGTTTGATCCCCAATGACAGACTTTGATATTCCAAAATCGGATAGCTTTGCTTTAAATTTTTCATCCAAAAGTATGTTGGAAGATTTAATGTCTCGATGGTATATAGGAACGGAAGTGGTAGAATGCATATAGGCAAGAGCTCCAGCGACCTCAGTAGCAATTGTTATCCTGATACTCCACAAAGTAGGAAACTCGTAATTTTCATCGTGTAGGAATTGGAAGAGATTACCATTAGCTACAAATTCGTAGACGAGAATTGGGACTTCGGTTTCCAAACAACATCCCAATAGCTTTACCACATTCTTGTGGCTTATTTGGGAAAGTAAAAATACCTCATTGATAAATGACTCAATTTGAGTTTCATCATCCACCGACACAGACTTCTTTACAGCAACTATTTTTCCATCTGGTAACATACCTTTGTACACTGTTCCTTGCCCTCCTCGTCCTACTACTCTGTTGTCGTTGTATCGGTCGGTGGCTGCTTCTAATTCTCTGGCTCTGAACATTCTTATCCTCTCAATTGCATCCTAACCGTTTGATGTTTGTTGTTGTAACAACAATCCGCCGTTTCTTTTGAAGCGTTTCTCTCTAAGTGTCTTATCGTTCCTCTGGGCTACCCTTTGGGCTACTAGGTCCTTCATTCCAATTCCTACAATTACTAATCCAGTGCCCAATAAAGCACCTGATCGAACAAACACATCTTTTTAATTAAACTTGGAACGGCAGAAAGGAATTTTATATACATAAAAAGTTGCTAGAATGAGTTACATGCAGTTTGCAAAGGACAAAGAGCACTAACAATCAAACCGATAAACAGGACACTACAAATAATGTTGCACGGGTATTATTTGAGCGTAATAATTTTTACAAAGTAGTTTTGAAGAAATTACCTAGAATGTATACTACGGGCTTGTTTGAGCCTCCAGGACAACCATTTTCTTTTGTCGCATTACCAACAGATCCCGATGGACACGTACAACTGTAACTCCCTAGAGTATTATTGCAGACACCGTAACAAGGGTAGGTTCCTGGATCCTCGAATTCGTTGATGTCTATATAATAATGAAAAGAGTACGGAAAGTCAATCACACGACACCATTTAATTAATTGTTATTTGTCAAGTATAATAACATATAATAATATCTGTCCCTAGCAATTGTAGCCAGGCGCGCCATCGAATATTTCATAGTATATTGGATGCAGATATACCGATTAATTATTAACACATTTGTTACCGATCGATCGATCGATGTGCCAAGTTTTTGCTTTCAAGTTTTGATTATACATAATGGTTAATTAAAACAAAATGAAAATTTTAAAAATTGCTGATCAAATAATTAGATCGACATAAATAAAAGGCAAGTTGTTCAATTCTATATAGCATACTAGTCTTAATACCCGTACGATGTATGGTAGCTATATAGATTGTACCATAAAGAAATTCGAATATGCCTCATACATAATTCATGAGTATGAAATAAATTGTGGTTAAAATAAATCGATGATCGAAGTTAAATTATACGAGTAATAAACAGGTTTGATATATATATATATACAAGGTTTTTTACCCGCACGATGTGTGGATATTAAATTTATTTTTTAAAATTTTTAATATTGACATTGAAATCAATAATATATATAATGTTCAAAATTTAAATACCAAAAAAAAAAAAAAATTAAACTTAGTTGAACATATTTAGAAACCTAATGGTGTCGTGCTACTTGGATAGTGAAAATTAGTTTAAATGAGATTGACAGTATCTTGTGGCTGCATATTTGCTCTAAATATCGTATTTGATCAGGAATAATTGTAATTACAACCCATGTATTTATTAAAACAATTGCTATCCATGAAAGAAATGAACCCGCATAACCCGTAACTTCAATGAATCAAATTGTGATATCATTATTTAGTTAGAAATATTTAAATTCCTATAATGAAACGATTTTGATAATATACGATTTGATTAACTGAATCCAAGATCAAAAAAGTTAGATAAGGAATATTGCCTTTACAAGGAAAAAAAAGATATATAGAAAATTTAAACTCATATTTAAGTTTATACGGTTTTAGTTTTCTTTTTTGTATATAGGATTTGTTTCTTAAATATAAGGGATTTGGTTTCTTAAATTTGTATATAAATATCTTTTTTATTTAATATTTAATGAATAAAGATTGTCAAAAAAAATGTGATAATGACACATAGGATTAAAACATATGTGGCAAATTTTAAAAATAGCTTTATATTGAGGAGGGCTTTAAAAGGTTAGGATTCCTATTATTTTAATCAATATAAAGAAATTCGAATATGCCTCATACATAATTCATGAGTATGAAATAAATTGTGGTTAAAATAAATCGATGATCGAAATTAAATTATACGAGTAATAAACAGTAATTATATATATATATATATATATATATATATATATATATATATATATATGTTTAGTTAGATTTATAAATTTACCTTAAAATTTTACAATCACATTAAAATCGAAACTAATAAGCATAGTGGATGATTACAAATAGCCTTGTGATTTCGGATCGTGATTTAAGTTTTTAAAGTCTTTATGTTAATAAAAGAAAAAAAACAATTTTAGTAATGAGAAAACGATTTATCAAATAAGGTTGTAATGTATTTTGTATCTATAAGTCAAGAGTTAAAGTTTTACTCTAAGTCTAATAAGGAAATTAGATGTATATAAGATTAGAAAAACTAATTTAATAAAATAAATAAATTAAAAGGACATGTGTTGAGTCATGGATGCGCTGAAGACTTGCTGAGTCACGTACTCGCTGAAAGACATAGCGAGAGGCTCTTTCAGCGATCCCTCAGCGACCAAATTTATCTTTAAGTTAAAGATAAGTTCAATGACTCATCACCAACATTTGTAAGTCAAATATAGGCGAGAATATGAAGATAAGAAAACTGATTCCCAATGACACGTGTTGATTGAGCAGATAGAAGACATGTAACCTTGTACCAAGATGGTACTAAGGTGTTTCTCTTTCATACCGTTTTGGGAAAGAAACAAGATGAAGAAAAGAGATTCCTGCATATCTGATTTATCCTCCAATAGATGGTTGACAACCTTCATGTGTCAACATCTATTGGGTTGTCATGTGATGTCTTTTCTCTCCTATATAAGATATCACTTGACCTAGCGGCAACCTGGTTGGTGTGTTCCACATTTACACTTAGTGTGTGTTTTACATCATTTGTATTTTGTTAAGTATTTTTTGTGTGTCAAAAACTTAACAATATTTTCTCTTTTCTTTTCTTATAAACCGATCATGTATTCACTGTTTAAATAATATCACATATAATTAAACTGTTTATTTTTCTATTTTCTGTTCTTTGTGTAATTTATATCGGTTGTTAATTACATAATTGTTGCAATTGGAACTTTCAACATGTGTCGATCAAGGATTACGTCACGTGTCGTTTCAAGAACATCTCAATACTCTTTTAGTTTATTGGTAGATTGAGTGACAAATATCTTACTTACTAGAGTATAAATTATATTAATGATGATTTTGGGTTAATTAAACTTTAAACTAGTACAGACCAACCTTGGCAGCCGCCTGAATCGTGTTCAAGATATGGATTACCCTGGTAAACTTGTTTGCATCTGCAACGATACCCGCCACCTTCTTCTTTATCAACATCATAGCATTCACTGTACATGCCTTTGCATTCTGTAACCTCTGGTGAGCAGCTTTTGTTGGGTGCAATTACGTACCCAATCTACCACTACAGGGACAGTGTCCCATATCCTCTTATATAACCCCCTAATATTTGCTAAATCAGTAGCTCCACGAAACTCAAAAGTACCGTTCTCACCAAGAAATGCTAATCCAAATTGGTTGAAGGACGAAACATCTGTGTGGTTCCCAAAGCTATCTAGTTCAAGGCGCCAATCTCGGAGACCCTTTGGCATAGATATCTCACAACAGCCTTTTCCTGAGCACTTGCCGTCTTTAGCTATACCCGATTGGTCGTTGATACATGAAGTAATACAGCCACTTGAAAAGTCATCTTCCAATGTCGGTGCTTTTAAACTTCTGCCTTTGATCAATGAATAATCATCACATCCGACGACCGTGAACTTGTTCTTTTCCGATAAAGTGAACCGATCATCTTCTAACATACTCCAAGCACTCATGCTATCATATATACTCCCATCTGGATTGTACGATCGATAAGCAACCCCAATACTCCCAGTCTTGATGCGCAGCTCTGAATCTGAAATGCTGTGTACAAAATTTAAGTTGAGGTTTGATCCTAGATACAACTCTGGGGCCGTTCTATCAGAAGAAGTGTTGCATGTCAAGGAGAACGCGTCGTTTAGAGAACAACTTCTGTCGTCACCCTTGGCAATACCGAAAGGGAATGGAACTGTTATATCGCCACACTGCTTTTCACATCCTGGCCTTACACCAGCAAAGTTAGCTGTTGCTCCGTTGCTGGCCGCCATTACAAGAGGATTAATATTTATTAATAATGAAAATTGACAAATTATTATTATTAGCAGGCGGATCATGTAATTATAAAGAATACTCATGTTTGTTTGTATCTTTTCTATTCTAGCTATTATTAATTATTAGTTATGTTGCGTTACCATATCAGTCGTCATTGCTATTTATATAGACGTACTGCCAATTTCCTAAAGAAATAGCATGCAGTTGACTGCATATAACCTTTTTGGGGATCGAGTGAGGCTATCATTTTAATTTTATTTATTCTTTTGTATTTTTTTTAAATGATAAAATTTGAGTTGAGCGGTAGTAGTAAATATATATATATATACTAGGACTTTTTATCCGCATGATGTGCGGTTATTTAAAAATGTTGTTTTAGTTATACAAATATTTATAATAACTTTTAACAACTATACATTATTTAGGCATGTATATATAAATCTATATTATCATTAAATGGAAATTTTTACATTTATTAAAATAGATAAATTCAAAATATAACTTTTATTATTTATGAAAATCTTTGCATTTATATAAAAACATACGTTATCAAATATTCATATTAACTATCACATATTATACTTCATGGAATACTAATGAACATAGAATGAAGTTAAAATGTAAATATAATGTAAAATCATAACAATCTTTTATTTTTTGCAAAGTGATATGTGACTTATTAGAATTTCATCACACTCTTTCAAAGAAAATAGTTTCATAAAACTTACTTCATCAAATAATAAACTTCGTAAAAGTTGAAAAGCTTTAATTAGATATAGTTAGAAATCAAACTCAAATTATAATTAGATTACAAAGAACAAACCTATGATTCAAATTACGTTGAATTCACCTAGTAATTGATAATAGGTTTTATAAAACATAAAATCACCACCACGAAAAGGATAAAAAACTATATTATAATGTGATATATAATATTGATTATATTAGATAGTAAAATTAAGAAATAAATAATTTGAAAACAAAATATTTTTCAATTTTAAAAATAGATTTTAAATTCATACGGTTTCTATTATGATATAAAATGTTATTTTTTACTTTTATTTTTGTAAGATTTTGTTTATATATAGATTTTATTTTTATTTAATTTAATAGTTTTAGATAATATAATTTTGTAGATTTATATATTGTAAAAAATTATAGAGATGCCACATAGGATAAAGACTTATGTGGCAATTTTTAAAAATAGCTTTAAATTGTAGAAGGCTTTAAAATGCTAGGATAACTATTGTTTTAATATTTATATATATATAAAGTTATATATATATACTAGGATTTTTTTACTCGCACGATGTGCGGCTGCTTTAAAAAGGTGTTCAATAAAGTGAGATTTGAGTTAAACTTGCTTAAAAAAACATTTAATGAAACGCTTAATATGTGAACAAATGAGTTAATAAAATGGATCAATAATGATCGTAAAAAAAACATATGGACGAACAATTTATTTAGTTTCACTTAATTAAATTAGCAATAACGTATTCATTATCCAATCATTAAACTAATTGTTATATACACTTGTTTTGAACTAACTCTTCGTCCACCATCATAATATTTTTCTCATCATCACAATGAAAAATTGTATTGTTAAAAAACAAAAAAAAAAGAGATTATATTAACCATTATCATAAAATTCAAAAAAAGATAAAAGAATTAAACCAAAAATTGTACATAATTTTCATAGTGATATGAACGAAAGAATTAACATAACTATTTCAGAAAGTTATGATATTATATAAAGCTCTTAACTCATATAAGATGAATATAATTTAGTGGTGATAAAAAAAGCTTATAAACTTTAAATATTGCCACTAATGATTAATGCGATGAAAGTTCCAACTAACCAATGGCCTGAGCAAACTTTCATATAATCACCATAAAAAAAAAAAACAAAAGGAACCTCATATAAATGTTGAATAAAAAAGATAATGAAATATCATTAGGTATAGACGTGATTTTTTAAACTAAAGAGAAGATATCATTTTATCTAAAGAGAAGATCTTAGATTCTTACAATATATATATATATATATATATTTATTTATTTTAACATATATACGTTCATTTGTTTTCTAAATATATAGTTTATTTAAAGAAAAATATGGAGTTGGCACATATGATAAAATCTTATGTGGCAATTTTTCAAATTAGTTTTAGATTGCAAGAGGACTTTATAATACTTGATTAAATATTGTTTTATAAGAGTTATAGATATATGGTTGGGTTATTTATAGTTCATACATTAAAAAAAACTACAAAAATTACATGTGTTCACTTACACATGTGTATATAACTTACACATGTGTAAATCTCGTCGGAGATAGAAGGAAGAATAAGGAAGTAAGTTAACTTACACATGTACTTTTTGTACTTTTTTTTAATGCATGTACTAAAATTATCTTTCCCCTATATATCTATATATATATATACAAGGTTTTTGACCTGCGCGATGCGCAACCGTTAAATTGAATTTATAAAGCTTTTATTATTGACATTGATAATCAATAAGATTTATAATAAACAATATTTATATATAAAAAATATAAAAGTAATTGAATGCATATAAAAGTCGAACTATCGTAATAGTCAAATCCATGAAAAAACATGTACAAAGAAACTATTCAATTGAATAATTAAAACAAATAGAAAATCTAGAAAACTTTCAAAATAAACAATATGCAGAGGTAATTACTTCCACAATGAACAAAACATCAAATTCTAGTTTGCTTTACACTCAGTGATACAATCTATATTACCCAAATCTACAATTAGTATTGTGTAAATAGAATTATTAATTAACTACAAATTTAGATATATTTAAGAAAAAGAGAGAGAGAGAGAAAGACCATTGATTACTATCTTTACTCCATCTAAGCACCCTTTTGAGTCTCGTACTATAACACAATAAAATTTGAATGAAAAATAAACTAACAATAAAATAAAATATAGTTATAAAAAGACATCCATTTATCTTTGATATGTACGGGCAATTTTTTAACATATACCGTAGAGAACTTTGACCAAGATTTTCATAAAAATCAATTTGAACGACTATCAATAAAAAATAATGATTAGCGTTTTTTTTTTTTTCAATGATTAGCTATTTTGATAAGGGGTATTATTATTTGATCATACTTTTGGTTTATCGATTAGTTTTGATCAATTTTCTTCATGTATTAATGAACAAATTAATCATTTTTACAGAATGGCAAATCTTTTTTAAATATGTTAGAGGATTTAACTTTTCCGGATCTAATTAGTAAAATACATATCTTTTCTACTTTTCATATGTTTTGTACGGTAACTAATGAGTTGTTATATTATTGGATTTATGAAATTTTGAAATATTTCTTTTTGATATATATATAAATAAATAAATAATAATAAATATCGTGAAAAAAACATGGAGATACTACATAGGATAAATCCTACGTGACAATGTCTAAGGATAGCTTTGAATCGAGAAGAATGGCTTCAAACGCTCGGATAACTACTCTTTCATATATAGATACTCAACTCCGATTTCAAAAGAAACCCAGTTATTTCCGGTGTCTCCAGTCCGGGAAGCATATTGCTTACACGCACCCATATTTGAACCCAAAATCTTAGTTCTTTCAAGTATCTATTCATCTATTGATGGTCGGTATCCTCTCTTAAACTAAAGATGTAAAAGCTCAATAATTAACCAACCCAGGGTGTTTCAAGAAAAAAGATTAGAGAAAAAAAAGACGTAGTGTAAAGAAAATAAAATGAAAGGGAACTAGTCATTGTTCCTTTATAAGACAACACTTTCATAAGAGAAAAAAAAAAGTGCGATAGATACAAAACATGGTACTACATGACATTAGCTTTTTATTATTTATTTTTTTAGAAGTCAATTATATTCTACACAAATTTTATATACATTTACAAAATGTCCCCATAAAAGTTGAGCCTATAATGCCATTATTTATAGATTAACAGGTCCTCATATCCTTAAAACGATAACAAATAGTTTAGCTTATGTGTAGGATTGTTAATCCATGAATCATTCATCTAAATCCAAATGCCTTTGTTATCTATCCAAAAACCTAGTAGCATCAATCATGAATTGTTTATGCAATTACCATGTATACGTACAGATTTTGAAACAATTTGGTTAATTATAACTATAATAACAAATAAAATATAGTTGAAACTAAGGCCGCTAAATTTGGTGCACTCTATGGAAAGGAATCATATATTGAAATCAAAATCACAATGCTAGAAGTAGGAGTGGTTAAAAACCAAACCCATAATCTAAACTTCGACCAAATCATGAAAACCAAATCGAAAAAAATTTAAAAAAAAACAAAAACGGAACTTTTTCTTTCGGTTGTTGGTTTCATATGAAAAAAACCAAAAGTGTATATATTTTAGTTTATTTTATATTTATGTTATATTATTTGTTATATTTATTATTTATGTTGAGTATATATGTTAATGTGTTTGAACTTTTTGCACAAAACAATTAAGTTCAACAATATATATATATATATATATATATATATATATATATATATATATATATATATATATATATATAGGGAAAAGAGAATATAAGGATGTCCGACACCTAAGCTTAGGTGTGGAATCCTTCACATTCTAATATTTTATTATTTATTGTTTAATGAATAAATGTCTGGGCCCTATGATTTTTATGATTTAAAAAATTGATATGTGAGTGCCCGGTATCTAAGATTAGGTAACTAACAGCCTTATATTCTCATCCACGTATATATATATATATACTAGGTATTTTACCCCGCGCGATGCGCGGCTAATTAAAAAAGTTATTTTATGCATTAGTAAATAGTTAATCTACAGGTTTATCTTGTGGAAATCAATTATGTTATAGTTCATGCCTTCATGGTTAAATCCTGGAACATTCTGATCACCTTTTATCTTATCTGACATCACAATTGATATCACAGTCATTTAATTTACTTTGGTGATTACACACCTTTAATAATCCTAAATACAATTAAGAAATAAGGTATTTTATCTCCGTTAATCCAAAACCCATTTGTAAAACTCAAGTAACTATTGTTATTATCATTATATTATAGACTTTGTTTTGTGGTTAGAATAACAACCAATTTGATTACTTTATTTTATGTGTTTCCGCCAAGAGAACGAAGGAGAGAAACAACACAATTGTGTTGGACAACTTTTTATTCTTAATTTAATATTGAGTTTTGGTTTTTTTTATATCTTATGTATATAGTTTTGATTTAATATTTTTATATTATATTTAATAAAATAAATTATATTGGTTTGAGAATAAGTATTATAAGATAAATATTATGAAAAAATGTATGGAGATGCCAAATAGGATAAAATCCTATGTGGTAATTTAAAATTGATGTATTATCACAAACTTAATTAATAAACATATTCATGAGTATTAAATTAGAAACCATAAAAAGATGGTATAAATGTATAACATACCAATACTAATAGGTGAAGCCTAAATGGGGTTTCTACGGTTGAGTTAAGGTATGATGATGTTCATGGATATATACAACACAATGGTTGCCCGCTTCGACTACCATTAAGTGTACAGTCTGTAAAACCACGAACGGTTTGCTTTCAATTTTCGGTAAATTGCTTATAATATATTAAACGTTTGATTTGAGGTGATGAATAAATGACCATAACTCGTGGGTCTTTGAATGGTTATGCCAAAAATTATATACACATTATATGTTTTAAGCAAATATTATCAAATAAGGATATTCATGAATTTTACGTTGTATATAGCATATATGTGAATGATCACAATCCATAAACAGTTTGTCAAATATGTTTACCAAATTTAGATCTAGTGGATCTAAATTTTCAAACAAAGGGTGCTTCTTTTTTTATTTACGTACGTAACTTATTTTTTTAAATATTGTATGTATATAGTTTATATATATATATTTAAAATTTAGTAATGTATTTAATTTAAGATAAATATAGTAAAAAAATTATGAAGATGTCACGTAAGACAAAATCCTATGTGGCAATTTTTAAAGCTAGCATTAAGTTGAAAGAAGGCTTTAGAAGACCATGATTCTTACTGTTTTAATCCTAGGTATTTTACCCGCGCGATGCACGAGCTGTTATAATTAGTGTCCAAAAATATTTAAAAATAAAAGTTCAGATGTACATATATTCATGATTGGTTCATGTTGTTTTGTTGTTTTTATTGTTATATCACCATATTATACATAACCATTTGGTAGATATTTCTAAATTATACAAAATTCATAAGATAAATAAAAAAAAAGAAACATTAACGACAATCACTTGTATTTTTTTTCTGTGTGGCTCCATCCTAGGATTGGTAAACAACTATCACTTGCAAATCACAAATAGTAATTCTCTATAATCTTGAGATTTCATGATATAACTTCCAAGATTGCATTTTTTTCCCCATACACGTACGATGTTTTTTTTTTAAAGTAACAGGATTTCCATTGTTAATTTTGTATTATATAGTTTCATTTATTTATTTAATATTTACTGTATTTAACTTTAAAGTAATAAGTTATTCTTGTATTTAATATTTAATTTGATTAAAGATATATAAATATTGTCAAAAAAATTATAAAGATGCCATGTAGGTAAAATCTTATGTTGCAACTTTTTAGTATAGGTTTAGTTTTGAAGATGTCTTTAAAAAGCTTGGATTACTACTTTTTTTAATAATTATATAGATATATGTTATAAATGGAAAAGCACATAATCATCATTTCAGTTTAATAAAATTATACCAATTATTTCAACACCTTAAAAAATATAATTAGTAAAAAAAAAGCAATTGTATATTTAATTTCTTTATCATAATTTTTTTTGCTTAAAATGGCATATTTATTTAAAACTTAATAAGCTCAAAGTGTTGGGGGGAAAAAAAATCACGGAACCAAAACTAAAAATCGATCCAGATTGAGCTCAAAACCGAATGGTTGAAAAGTTGAATCAATCAATATAACAAAAACAAAAAATAAAAAATCGAAGTAATCGATAAATTTTAGTCTGGGCCGAAACCGAACTAGAAGTCAATGACATTTCATAACTACAAGATACAAAACCTTTTGGACTTAAATATATATACCGATATACATACAGTACCGAAATACAACACATAACATCAGAAAGTGTTAATAAATAAAGTTACCAATAGTAAAATAAGACAGATAGATAAATTTTCTAACCATAAAATATTATATATCTACAATAAATACAAGGCTCCAATAACTTGTAGACAAAGTCCCCGTAAATTATAATACTATCAATTATTGAAAAAACTAAGGAAACAAGAAAAGGAAAGGAAAAAGGAAAGTACTTGAGGCATTCATGATAAACTTACATGACTTTAAACCGACAATTCAGAGAGAGATATGAGGTGGTGGAAATTTCAAGATAAAAAAGATTCGACGGGAGATGGGGTCGGTACAGTTTCTTGATTTAAGCATGAGGCCGGAGAAGGAAGTGGGGAAAACTTAATAAGGATGGAGACTAAAGCAAGTGGCAATCTTAAAACACTTTCATATTGACGAAGGGATTTGTGAAATGTAGCTTAGGACAATGTTAATTAAATATACATACATGTTTGACTGCAAAAAAAAAACATATACTGTAATATTGTTACCAATTATCTATCAATACTTTTGAGTTTTTGCCCTTTCACGCTTTTTAGGATTTTCATCAAATCCATTTTAATAACCAAACCACCACTATTAATTCTAACCGTTCGATTAATAATATCAAAGATTCATATCTATACTGTTTGAAAATGTAATATGAGAATGTACGAAATTATCCCTCCTTCTACCCTTTCCTACTCAGACACGCTCTAATGTTGTCTGTCTCTACCTCCTGCATCTTAATTCTCAAATATCCCTCCTATGTGACTATGTCCATTCCCGACCGCCGTCAATCACGATGATCACAAATCAACATCACCACCGATCACCACGACGCTTGATCCGGCGACCCCTTCCCCGTGTCTCTCCCTCATTGATTCACCGACACCACCACCAAATGATCCGCCATCGTCACCGCCATCAAAATCGATAGAGGTATGATTTTTTTTACAGTAATCTGTTCATTACGTCATCAATCGATAAAGGAATATATTAACTTTTTTTGCAACGATCTATTAATAACCTGTTATTCACACTTATATAACTTTTTTACATCGATCTAGGGGAAAACCAATCTATCGCAACCACCGTCCATTTCCATCACTGTCCATCTCCACCGCCGTCCATCATCACCGCCGCGCCAACAGCATCGTTGTGAATCACCACTGCCGCCCCAATTCAATGTCGTAAAGCTTTGTCTTTCTCTTACTATCTTGTTCTATTTTGCAGACATGGGCATACACTTGTGTAAAACACGGGATGGCTGATGGAAAATGTTGTATTGTTCAATTCGGGTAATAATAAGTTGAAGCTTTTTGAGTTTTATTTCAATCTTTATTGAAATATGATTGATTAGAGGGTACACTTTGGTTTGTAAAGAAGCTTTTGTAAAACACAGGATGACGGATGGAAAATGATGTTTTGTTTCCATTGTAACATGTTGTGTTGTTTCCAATGAACTAATGTGGTTGGTTTACAATTTAAGGTCTTTGAGTTTGTGATTTTGGGATAAAAGATAATGTTCTTTTTCAAGAATACAAAGTAGTAGCTAGGGTAATTCATTTTTTTATGGCAATTTTTAGTTCCTATCTGCAACAGAAACAATCTTATAAGACCATTGTTTTAGTGGTTGATAAAAAGCGATGCATGTTTAATTCAGTTCCTATCTTATATTTAGATCTGAGTTTTTAAACTCCGTTGATGTTAATTGCAGGATCATTATGGATATGGAGTTATTTTTCTCTATAGTTTCACTTTTGTTGCAATTGAGTTGAGTAAATTTTCAGTTTTTGTTCTTATGATTTCCAGATGGTTCTTACGATTTTCAGATGGTTCTTGGAAACATGTTAAGCTACTTCAATTCAATTTCCTTCAACTTTTTGGATATCAAGTATAACAAGGTGTATTACATATGTAGATATCTGATTTTGTATAGTATATATATTCTTTGAGTTGGGAAAAAAAACAATTGGGCATTATGATACACAGGTAAAAGATCAATATGTTAAGGGGATGGGAATATAACGCTGTTGGGTATCTAAGCTTAGGTGTGGAACATTCACATATTATTTTTTTAATCTATAAAAATTATGGGGGCCCATGCATTTATTCATTAAACAAGAAATAATAAAATATTAGTATGTGAGGGGTTCCACACCTAAGCTTAGGTGCCGGACAGCCTTATATTCTCTTTTCCCATATATTAAGGGGGATGGGAATATAAGGCTGTCGGGTATCTAAACTTAGGTGTGAAACACTCACATATTATTTGTGGTATTTTAAAATCTGTAATTACTATGATTATAAGTTATTGCAAAGATATATCTTTTTAAAATCTGTAATTACTATGATTATATGTATTACACTTACATTTGTGGCATTTTAAAACTTTCATATTTAATTTGTCACACCACATTTGTCCATACTAACTAAATATGTGGCGGGAACAAATGTGGTGTGACAAATTAAATATGAAGGTTCACACTAAAATGTGTGAACTTTTAAAATACCACATTTCAAGTGTGGATTAATTTCTATACACTTTTAGTTTTTCATATTTTTACACACATAAAAGCGTTACAATTTTTTTAATTTGTTCATGCTAACTAAAAGTGTGGACAAATGCAATATTATTTGTAGTGAGTTCTTATGTAACTCTCTTTCTCTCTGTATATATATATATATATATACACAAAGTTTCATGGTACGAGAATTTTTTTTTAGCGACAAAAACTTTAAATTTTTTATTACATACTTCTTATTGTCATATATAAATGGTACATGTGAACAAATCCATTTGCATATAAATTGATCAGTTATACAAAATTTTCATTTGTATATCTCTTTAATTTGGAAAAAATAATCATATGAACTTTAATTATGTTTTCAATAGGAATAAAGTCTAAGTCATTTACATGCATGTGATCTAATGTATATTAGAAAAGATTTTCACAATTTTTGTAAAATTAAAGTTCTCAAATAATGAAACCTACCAAATTATAAAAATTAACTCCTCAAATTAATCTATAATACCTTATAAAAAGAATGACATATTCTATGTTAGGTAATTCTATTTTTGAATTATCAGATTTGCCCTTAGACTTTTTTATTTTTTTTCTTTATGTAACTACCCAAAATCTCTAACAGACCGTCTTCCCCATTACTGCCGCCGTATTGCGCAGGTACCATGCTCGTTAATTATTACGTCTTCCCAACAATCTTTTTCATTTTGTGCTTTGGACGATATCATTTGCAATAAATTTTAACTGTCGCAAGATTACCGATCACATGCGACAATAACATCAATTATTTGTTCTAATATATAACACACACATAGATTTTATAATTTATTAAACTAATTAAGGTTTAAAACATATCTTGAATATGTAGTATATTATCTTAAAAGTATTGCTTTTATGAACTAAAGTTTGCAACATTAAAAAGAGTGACATTACATCTTTAATATTTGATATATGCACCACTTTTTCTAAAATGTTACATTCTATTTTTATTTTGCAATATTTATTTATGTGTGGCTCTGTAATCAAATTTATCTAAAAGGCAACAATAAAACATATGTTGCATTTGATTCATTTTATACTAGTGATCTTCGTCAGATTAAAATCAAAAAGTGAGGATGAAAGCACACCAACCCGACATGTTTAAAAAAAAAGAAAGAAAAAAAAGAGAAAGGTAAAGGTAAAGTGAAAAAAAGAAAGAAGAAAAAAGACATCCATATACCCCTTATAATACAAACTACAAATCTATTTTAAGAAGTTTAAACAATTTTTTCAATATCTTCATATTACCCCTAATTCACACATTACCTCTAATTATAGAGTATTTTTAAATACAATCAAACAAACACTCTACCAAAATTTAACACACAGTCACTTTTTTCTCTTCTGCCTATTTACACTGCACACACGCATATCAATTCCCCCTAATGTTTTGTATTATTATCACCGTATAACCACCACAACGTGTGGATACCAACCCTCGTTCTTTTATATGACAACTTTCTTTCTATTAAAAATGTAGCTAATGAAGGACCGAATATAAGATATTGAACCAAACAATAATTTTTTATTTAATAGCAACTACATTCTATACAAATTCAAGGTATATTTACATCGTGTCCACCATAAAACTTACATCGTGCCACCACCCGGGTTCCAATCCGGGTTGGGATCTGATTTTTAGGAATTTATTTCAAGATGAACCGAACAGGTTACAAAAAGCCGGTCGACTCATTGGTTCCCCGCCGGTCAACGGATTACAATGCCATGGTTCTACCCGATTAATATGGGTTAGGAAACCTTTTAAAAGACTGAATCAGTATTATTTGTTGGACCAAAGACGTAAGGGGCATTCCCCCACCCTTTATATGTTGCACTCGTCCTTGACGTGGTTGTGTGAGAGACTGAGAGGTGTGCCAAGGGGTGTTTCATATGAGAGAAAAATTCAAAATAACCAAGTTAATTTATAAACCTATTAAAAGAGAATACTGTGAAACTTTGGAGAACATTTTGCTTATTACCTATCATCCACATCATCTTACCGTCGCAACGCGAGGATATTTTCTCTCGTTTTATTCAAAGTACATAACAATTACAAGTCACAAGGGCTGAACCATGCCGATTGTTGGGCTAATTTAGCCCACCTTTACTTTCAAGTGTATACCATTTTAATTACATCACCAAAAAGATAACAATTCAACAAGCCGATGTTATAAATATTGGTATATACCCGGTAATACTGTTATCAGAGGATACTCTAGTACAACGAGCCCTGTTATTTTTCCTTTATTTTCTCTATGTATTACCGCCGATATTATCCTGTATTGTAAAGCCGGTTTTCTCATTTTTTTTATACTTTTTTTATAAAAAAAAATTAAAATAATTTTTATGATATTTTGATGTTACTTTAATTTTGTTGTTTGTAAACTTTAAAAAAAATATATATTTTTTTATGAAATACTTATTTTGATATTATTTTTGAATGTATTATAAGTGTATTTTGAATATTTTTGTTAAACTATAACAAGTTTTGTATAACTTTTATAAAATTAAAAATTAAATATAAAAAAATACCCCGGTAATACCGGTACCAAATACCAGACTGATACCGGTATTTATAACATTCCAAAACACCAGATTTTGAAATAACTTACAAAAAGGCTAAAAAAAAGTCATTTTCCAGTTAATGAAATGCCAAATCTAAAGCAACTTATATCCTCTGAAGCATAATGTACAACCAGTTAAACATATAGTGCTTTGGCTTTGGTAAAAATTCTTTTGGAAAATACTTTGACACCAAAACAAGATAATGTATTGCATTTGGTTCAAAGAAGCTGTGCGACTGTTTCAAAACATAACATAAAAGATAATTGATATTAGTACCACAAAAGTTGATATATTTATCACACAGTAAAATTATTTCAGTATATTGTACAAGTCAGTAAAACATGTTGATGGTAGATTAATCAAACGTTGTGGTAGGAATATCACTTGGTTAACAGAAAACATAGCAAAAACGTACCATGATTAGCCATACAAACAATTTTCACCATTACAAAACATGACTAGCTTTTTTCATAAAACCGATTTCTTCATCGAGAACAAAAACCACCATTAAAGGATACTGTTTGTCTGCAAGTCGAAAAACTCAGACACGAATACTGAGTCATCATCACCAGAACACTCACCTGAAGGTTATGTTACACGAAAACAAGAGCTTCTAGCTAGACTTGTAATGCTCCAAGCCCAAAAACTCCGTCTTACTACCGATTACTTGGATGAAGGATCGGAATATATCTTACAAAGTTTGCTGAAGAAGCCAATCTTTAGTTTGACCAAGACGGATATATTTTTTAAGATATTCCATGATCACAAGCCCATGAGTTAGAAATTGGTTCTGTATTAAATAAACTCCATGTCTAAGTAGAATAAACCATTTACATGGTGCAAATTAAATAAACTTGAGTTTGGAGTGTAATCTAAAAAGTTCAAACAATATAAACGTAATACAGACATTACATGATACAATTACTTTAGTTACTACGTACTACTTCAATTCCTCTAGCTAGCTATACATAAATGACATACATCACATGATAACATATATATTACATACATCACATGATAATTACATCCTACAATATATAACACATAAATGACATATATAGCCGTCAAATGAAAGCTTTATTCATTATCTATATGTTTAAATGCCACTTTTGTATTCGGAGCATCATTCAGTACGTAGTGCTAGAAACTGTCTCCAATAGTATCACTTGTAGGCATCGGCGGAAGAGTATCGGGATCAGTTTGTTCCATATCAATCATATGACTGCAGCTCGTTTCATCGTAATTGTCTTCACTAACCAAATTAGTAGGCTTCCCAGACTTTCTCAAAGCGTCGAGCTCCATAGTCACTTCTTTCATGCCAGGTCTGTTCCCGCCTACTTGGTTAAGACACCTACACACCAGGATGCTTATTGCTTTAAGTTGCTCATAACCCGCCTCCTTTACCACACCGTCTTCAAGAATATCAAGTAACTTATTTTCCTTGACAGCCTTCAAAAAATTTGTTGCTAAATTTCGCTCCTCTGGACATTTTTCGATACTGAGGGGTTGTTGCCCTGTTAAGAGTTCTGCAAGAACCACACCGAAGCTATAGACGTCACTTCTATCTGTCAAGTGGCCGGTATGAAAATATTCTGGATCCAAGTATCCGAGCGTTCCTTGAACCAGAGTTGTTACTTCATCATGACCTAAGGGAACTAGCCTTGAAGCACCAAAATCTGCGATTTTTGCGGTGCAATTTTCATCCAACAAGATGTTAGTGGACTTCACATCTCTATGTATGATGGACATTCTAGTATCTGTGTGAAGATAAGCGAGTGCACCCGCGGATTCATGTGCTATCCTTAATCGAGTATCCCAAGACAATCTCTTTGTGCCAGTTCTTACATTATTATGAATGTGGCGATGAAGAGTACCATTTGAGACAAATTCATAGACTAACAACGGGACCTCGGTTTCCAAACAAAATCCTATTAGTTGCACCACGTGTGTGTGATTAATCTGAGTGAGAATCACCATTTCGTTTATAAATTCCTCCCGTTGTCCTTCATCTACTCTTTGGGATTTCTTGATTGCGACAACACGCTCGTCTGTTAGAGTTCCCTGGTACACGGTACCATTGCCTCCCTTTCCAATAACCTTACTGTCTGCAAAGTTATCAGTTGCTTTTTTAAGTTCTTGGACACGAAAAATGTACATAGAACTCACATCGACGCCACCCCTAGTTGTTAGCTTCTCTTTTAATAGTGCCCCCCCATTTCGCTCGTAATATTTTTCTCTTAGTTTTGCTAGCTTCCATTCCAGAGCCGTGAAGTACAAACCCAGTAATCCAATCACCATTAAGGGTAACGCAAGTCCAAAACCTACATATAATCAGCGACGAATCGATCAATGATTAATGTAATTTAGATGCATGGAATTATAAGAGTACAATTATAATCATAATTACTTTAAAATCATTTACGAACAAAATAATAACAACATACAAAATGTGAATAAATGAGTAACAGTAAAGTTTTTGTATACGAGTTTAAAGACACGATCACCGTCCGGCTCAGCTATACGACGTGGCCATCATGCTTAAGGTAAAAAAAAAAAAAACTACTCCTTTTATGTATGAAATAAGAGTTTTGTTAATGACAGTCGATATTAATTAATTAGTATTGAAGAATTACCTAGAATGTATACGGGCTTGTTTGAGCGGGGGACTGCTGCAGGTTCACAACCAGAGGTTGCATTACGAATGTATTCGGGAGAACAAACACAACCATTTTCTTTTGTCGCATTACCAACAGATCCCGGTGGACACGTACAACTGTAACTCCCTAGAGTATTATTGCAGACACCGTAACAAGGGTAGGTTCCTGGATCCGCACACTCATCAATGTCTGTAATAATGAAAAGAGTACGGAAAGTCGATCACACCTTTCAATTGTATAAGTATATAACATAAAATAATATCTGTCCCTAGCAACTGTAGCCAGGCGCGCCATCAAATGTTTCATCGGATGCAGATATAATTATATCGATTATTAACACATTTGTTACCAATCAATCTATCGTTGTGCCAAGTTTCGATCATACATAATGGTTAAACATAATGAAAATTTTTAAATTTAAAAATGATAATTACATAATTAGATCGACATAAATAAAAAGCAAGTTGTTATATATAAGAGATCAAATGAAAATGTGTTTTAAGCAGAAAATGGAGAAAAGATTATATGTATAATCAGAACGTGACATGTGGTTTTAAAAAAAATATGGTGGCATTTTGGTAAATAAATAAACTTTTGTGAGGTGTAACATTCCAATATTTTAAGGTAATAGAAAATTAACCCTTTTTGTAGTTTTGACATTAAATTAATTTCCTAGTATTTTGTTTTGAGATAAGGGGTTAATAGCCGGAACTTTAGTTGTTAGCGGGTATTATACCTACAAAAATTAAAATGGAACGTGGCATTAGGGGAGAATGCACAGCCATTTCAAACTTGATGATTCACAATTTCACTAACACTTATTCTTTCAATTCCCAATCCTTCCACTTCTTCTACTCTATCAAGATTTTCATGCAATTCAATCCCTCCCAAATCTAATTATCTAAATCTTCCTAATAGTTAACAAAGTGAGGGTTTGTATTGAATTAAAGAAGGCTGAATTTAGCAAGGAGAAAAGGGGAAAAATCTAGAAATTTAATTGTGATTGTTCTTGAGGTAAGAATTCCTTCATTTTTCAATTTCAGAATTTAGGGTTTTGGATATTGAAATTAGGGTTCTTAGTTGGAATTGGGAAATTGGTATTTTGGGGATTTTGATGATGAAGCCTAATGAAATTTTAAAAGGAGAAGCTTTGGGTAAATGCAATTGAGTTTTTGTAATGAAACTCAAAGTAATAAACATTATGTCTTGAATGTTTGGCTAAATTGTGATATGAAGTTGACTATAGAAAATTGTTAAAATGTTTTGTAATTTGCCAAACACCATGATAATAGAATGCATGATGAATTCAAGTAGATGTTTGTGAAAGAGTTGAGTTTATGGAACTCATGGATGTATATATTGTATTATGGTGGTGAAGATCATCTAGTCGAGCTTTTAGCCATAGTATCTAATAGCCATAGTATCTAATAGCCAAATTTAAGATGAGTGTATATGCATATAATCATGTTCTTGTTATGAGAGGTCATAGGTGGGTAAATTCCTATGAACCATTTGATCGTTGTTTGTTAGAACTAGTAGGTGGGTAAATTCCTACTAGTCAATTTGTTTGCAAGAGCTAGTAGGTGGGTAAATTCCTACTAGCCAAATTGTCCATGGCCATGTCGAAAATGATTGTGTGATGAAAGTTATGCTTGTGATTGCTATGATTGTAATGGCTAGCTTGCTAGGCTTTATGTGATGTTTGATGCACAATGTTAAAATAGCATGATTATGATTATATGTGTATGCACTCACTAAGCGTAGCTTACCTTTTTAGCTGTTTAACTCTTTTATAGGAGTTGGTAGTAGCAAGAGCAAAGAAGTGATAGAGTGAAGTTCAAATTGGAAGTTCTAGCCATCTCAAAGGTTGGCATTTGGGTAACTAGGGTAGATGATCCCTTTGATACATGTTGGCTCTTGATACATTTTCCTTTTGGTTAATCTAACTTTGGTAAAATTCTGAAAATTTGGTTGATGTGATGAAATGTAAGCTTTTGGTAAATTTGTGAATGACTTGACAATTATCCAAATTGGGCAATTGGCCCGTTTGTTGAACTATGTAGTTGTAAATTGTGTATAAAAGGTAGAATTTTAGTGTAATGGTGTTTTTACATATCTTGAATGGTTCGGAATGGTTTTTGAAAAGTTGGAAGTGAAATGGTGTTTTTGATTCAAACTATTTTGAGTCCATGTGCAGGAGAATTTGGTTTTTGAACAAAAAGGGTTTCCTGCAGGTGGTCTCACCGCACCGCAGTGGGAGACATTCCCAGCTCACTGCGCCGCAGTGAGCTTTTGATCTTTTGTTGCCGGGATTTTCCACTGCGCCTCAATGGAGGTATTTCGACTCACTACGCCGCAGTGGGTTTTTACATTTAAAAGGAATGGAGTGGGCTGATTTCAAGATAGTTTTCTTTAAAGAATTTTGATCCGAAGTCGATGTGACTAGACTTAGGAGTGAGTTGATGAATGACTCTGAAGGCACCTTAAATGTAAATGAATTCCGGGTGCAATTTCTGGATAGCTGTCAAATCGCGACACGAAGTTCTCAAGCGAAATTCACCTTTAAAAAAAAATATAAACAAGAAAGCCATTGTGGAGTTCACTCATTATATATATATATATATGATCGATGAACAAAAAAAAAAGAGTGGACTTGGTCATCGCTATTAGTTTTCTTTATCTCTAATTGGATTTCCTTTTCTAACTGGATTTTATTCCAAAGACATATTAGATTGTTAGTTTAGATAACTAGATCTAGCTTGTTCTAATCTCTCTATATAACTAAAAGAGAATATATATTTTTGATTATGTGATAATTATTTTTATTTGCCCACTTAGGATTTTAACTTAGGTGTCATTTTTTGGTTTTTTTAACACTTTTTCTTAAAACTAAGATAGTTATCTATTATAAAACTAAATATAAATATATTATCTATTACTTAATTAATTAATTTATCTTTACATATATACTAGATTTTAGACCTGTGACAAATACATAGGTTTAACAATATTATCAATTTAAGATTTAAGATATGGAACAAAAAAATACTTGTACACTAAATGTAAAAATAAAAGTATTTTATAAAAGGAACTGAGACATTCAAATATTAATACTGAAGGTTAAATCATATCAAAGTTGAATGGTGTAACAGAGTTTCTTTCATTCAAAAGAGAAAAAATATCTTAACTTTAATTACACAATTGACCGAGTTCCCATTAATGTCTTATAAATTATTAATGTTAGTTTGTTATGATTTAAAATTTAATAGACTATATTTAGTGATAAAAATTTGATCTATTTCTTAAAAGTTTGAGTTTTATATTTAAATATTTTTTGAAAAATATACCCATTGAAGTTCTTCTTATTTACTAAAAAACCTTCAAAAAAGGATAATAATACATATTTGAAGTTTTTTATACGTTCTGTATGCATATTTTTTTTTATTATATACTACGTAGAGCTATCAATTTGTAGATAAAGTTCGACATAAATGATAAATAAGATTTATAATATACTTAAAGTAATTACAAATGGTATTTCAAAATCAGGGAATATAGTTTATAAAAATCGTAATCTTAAAGTCTAACTACTAAGTAGAGTTTTTGGTTTGTAAAATAATAAAAGCTTTATTGATCCAAATCCAAATTTAAAGATAGTTAGTATTGATCCAAATTAAGCTACGTGTTGGTTTTTTTTTATCTTTTTGAAATTCTTTATTTTTTCTTCATTAAATTATTTCTTTTAAAAAAATAAATGATGATATCATCAAAGGTCAATTTGATGAAATTGAGTGATTTAATTGATTATTAGTTCAACTGTCATATAGTATATATTAAGATTAAGATAAGGATTAGTTATTATTTTTTTAAATACAAAAACTCTATATTTTATTATATCAATATTAATTTCACTTTCATTTTTTAATTTATTTTTATCTATTCTAAAACCACAATTATTATTTCATGAAACTATTAACTTTCATTGATAAAACTTTTATATAATTAAAATAGGATATGTTTTATATTATGTGTAAAAGTGTCATTTTTTGGTTTTTTTAACACTTTGAAAAAAAAATAGTTATCTATATTTTAAGAATTTATAAAAAAAAAAAAAAACTCAAGAACCATTTAAAACCACACATTATTTCTCTTTTTCCCTCTCTTCAACTAAATAATAAAATTTACTCAAATCATTCAAAATGTTTTATCTCACAAACCGTAAATCGTTAGACGAAACAAAAAGCATAGGTAGTCTTAAAATTTCGTCATCTTTCATTAGAAATCAATTCGATATACTTTTGACGACTTTTTAATTTTCATTTTCTTTTTGATACTTACACATAACTTACACATGTGTAGGTTGAACAAAACTTATGATTCGGAGCGGGCTTCGCCCTTAAGGATATTCATAAACCAAAGTTGGTGGGAGTGATAGGTCATTGAGGGTGATAGGTCAAAGTGTGATAGGTCATAGAGGGTGATAGGTCATAGGGGGTGACCGGGTGATGGGTGATCTACCTAACGCGCTTCGCCCTTAGCCGCTATGGCTCTGCCATAGATTGACGGGATCCGCCCTTGACCTTCATTGTTGTGTAAATATGTTCATTTACTAATTTAAATGTGAAAACAATGATCCTACACATGTGTAGGTACACAAGTATAAGAGGAAAAAAAACGAAAATTAAAAAGTCGTCAAAAGTATAATGAATTAGATATCTAATGAAAGAGTACGAAATTTTAAGACTACCCATGCTTTTTGTTTCGTCTAACGATTTACGGTTTGTGAGATAAAGCATTTTGAATGATTTGGGTGAATTTTATTATTTAATTAGAGAGGGAAAAAGAGAGAAATAATTTGTGGTCCAGAATGGTTCTTGAGTTCTTTTTTATTTGTAGGTTCTTAAATAACCCTTCATCTATCTATTATCTCACTTAATTAATTAAGCTTTAAATATAAATTAATTATTATTTCTTTAAATACAAGAACTCTATAATTTATTATATCAATATTAATTTCACATTCATTTTTTAACTATAATTATTTTTTCTATATATTCTAAAAGCATAATATTAGTTAATTTATTTTTTGATAGAAGTTATGGTTTGTTTAGGATTAAAAGTACGATTAATAAGGAGCTTATTCAACCTATGTGTTTACATATTTTTGATATGGAAAAAAAATCTTTGTGGTACATTTATTTAGATGACAAATATTAGTTAATTTATTTAGTCTCTTTATATTTGATGTGAATAATTCATGACTAATACGACTTGAGTCTTTGAGTATCAACTAAGTTTTTTGCTTATTTGTTATTTTTAATGTTTTCTTTTAGTATTTTATGATATTATTTAAAATAAATACTTAGTCAAAGCTATTATTTAAAGATTATATGATGAATTAGAACTTAAATATGATATAGTTGTTTTTTTATCTTTTGAATTTTAGAACATCTTATTTTACTTTTTACTTATTAAAAAAAATCAATCTTTTACTTAAGTTCAATTAATTATTTAAAATTTTGAAATTAACCATTTCAGTTTTTGCTTTATGTATTGAAATTTAATTTATGTTGATGATTTATTTATGAAGAACATTATTCTTTATATTTCATTTTTTGATTTCATTTGTTGTTATATGGGTGGGATAAATTTGAGTCTAGGTCTTAATTTGAATCAAGATGGTCCATAACTTACACATGCGTAAGTCGTAGTGACGGTAGTCGTCGTCGCTGGAAGATCATGGTGGTAGTCAGAGATGATGGAGGTTTTATAACTTACACATATGTAAGTCGTGGTGACGGTGGTCGCCATCGCCGGAAGATGATGGTGGTGGTTGGAGATGATGATGGTGGTCGGAGGAGGTGGTTGGGATTTGAGGAGAGGAAAGAAAAATGAATGTACCCTTTAGACTCAAATTAAGACCTGAACTCAATTTATCTTTTTCATATATCTGACTTAATTAATTACTGTACTTGCTAGAGTATAAATTATACTAATTACGATTTTGGGTTAATTAAACTTTAAACGATCACAGACCTTGGCAGCCGCCTAAATCGTGTTCAAGATATGGATTACCCTGGTAACCTTGTTTGCATCTACAACGATACCCGCCATCACCTTCTTTATCAACATTATAGCATTCACTGTACATGCCTTTGCATTCTGTAACCTCTGATGAGCAGCTTTTGTTGGGTTCAACTACCCAATCTACCACAACAAGGACATTATCGTTTATCCTGCTATATAACTCGTAAAAATCTTTTATATCACTCTCGCCATGAAACTCAAAAGTATCTTGCTCACCAAGAAACGCAAAGCTGCAAGGGTTGAAGGACCGAACTTCTTGTGTGTTGTTCCTTAAGGTATCTAGTTCAACCTCGCAATCTCGGAGACCCTTTGGTATAGATATCTGACAACAGCCTTTTCCTGAGCACTTGCCGTCTTTAGCTATACCCGATTGGTTGTTGATACATGAAGTAATACAGCCACTTGAAAAGTCATCTTCCAATGTCGGTGCTTTTAAACTTCTGCCTGTGATTAACGCATAGTCATCACATCCAATCACCGTTAACTTGTTCTTTTCAGATAAGGTGAACCGATCATCTTCTAACATACTCCAAGCACTCCAGCTTCGATACAAACTCCCATTTGTATGGTAGCAACGATAAGCAACCCCAATACTCCAGGTCCTGATGCGCAGCTCTGAATCTGAAATGTTGTGTATAACATTGCTTCCTAGGGACAACTCTGGGGCCGTTCCATCATCAGAAGAAGTAGTGCTGCAGGTCAACGAGAACGACTTACTTAGCGAACAGCTTGTGTCGTCACCCTTGGCAATACCGAAAGGGAATGGAACTGTTATATCGCCACACTGCCTTTGACATCCTTGCTTTGCAGTACCAGCAAAAACTGTTCCTCCGTTGCCCGCCGCCATTGCAAGAGGAATATTTATTGATAATATTGAAAATTGACAAACTATTATTAGCAGGCACATGTAATTATAAATTAGAATAAGCATGTTTGTATCTTTTCTTTTCTAGCTATTATTAATTATATATGTATGTACGTGGTGAAAACACCTACCTACTTTGCTTTATTAATAATAATAATTGTGAATATGTTTCATTACCAAATCAGTCGTCATTGCAATTTATATAGACTGCCAATTTCCTAAAGAAATAGCATGCAGTTGATTACATACATGAGTCAGTACGAGGAAAAATTTTCAAATAGGACAAACTTAAAAAACTTATGAAAAATAAAATTAAAAGGGGGCAAAATGTTAAAAACCTATAAAAAATTTATAAAAATTTATAAAAAATTTAAAAATACATGACAAAATTTAAATTTGGAGGAGGACATTGGACCCTCTTGCCCCCCTTTAGTACCGCCCCTGACTGCATATAACCTTTTTTAGGGATAGAGTGATCAGGCTTTTTGGTTCAGTTTTGGTTTCATAGGATAAAAAAAACCAAGTATATAGTTTAGTTTATTTTATATTTATATTATATTATTTTGTTATTTATTATTTATGTTGAGTAAATATGTTAATGTGTTTGAACTTTTGCCCAAAACAATTAAATTCAACGATATATATGTTCTAAATGGAAAAGCACATAATAAAAAACAATTAAATTCAACGATATATATGTTCTAAATGGAAAAGCACATAATCAATCATCATTTCAGTATGTAATAATTAAAGGGATTAGTTTCCTAGAATTAAAGAAACTTTGAATGAATGTCTATAATAGGTAATAACTAAAGTTGTGTGTATTATATGTAAACAACTTTGAAATAATGTTTATTATATATAAGAATTTCGTTTCAACCTATTACAATCTGACAAGTGACACCTGTATATGTTTGCCACATATGTTTTCTTACATACAATAAACATTTTTTCAAGTTGCTTACATACAATACACATAACTTTAGTTTTTTCCTACTATAGACATTCGGTCAAAGATAGTTACATTCCAGGAAACTAATCTCATAATTAAATTATACCGATTTCAACACTTTAAAAAATATAACTAAAATATAAGGTTTTTTTTTTCGTTAAGTTAGTTTCGATTCAGACGTGCTGGAAGCAATTTTAACCAGCGAATTGCTGGACCTCCAACCCCTTCCTCATGAAAAATACCTTAGAGATGAGAAACCCAAGACTCGAACCCAGAAAAACTCACCTCTGTGGCCCAAATAGTGGATTTAGAGAAATACCTCTGGCCAACCCACCTAAGTGGAGTTGGTTAACTAAAATATACCGTAATTAGTAAAAAAAAAATCAATTGTATATTTAATTTCTTGCTTAAAATGGCATATTTATTTAAAACTTAATAAGCTCAAAGTGTTGAAAAAAAAAGAAATGGAACCAAAACTAAAAACGATCCAGATGAGCTCAAAACCGAATGGTTGAAAAGTTGAATCAATCAATATTAAAAAAAAAACAAAAAACCAAAGTAATCGATGCAAATTTTAGTTTTGGGCCAAAACCGAACTGCCTCGTACGTCCCTACTCCCAGTCCATGACAATTCATAACTACTAGATACAAAACAAAAAAGTATTAATAAATAAAGTTACCAATAGTAAAATAAGACGGATAGATATATTTTCTGACCATAATATACTATATATATCTACAATAGTTATAAGGCTCCAATAAGTTGTAGACAAGTCCCAGTAAACTATAATACTATCAATTAATGAAAAAACTGAGGAAAAAGGAAAAGAAAAGGGAAAAGGCGTACGTGAGGCATTGAGAAACTTACATGACTTTAAACCGACAATTCAGAGAGGGATATGAGGTGGTGGAAATTTCAAGATAAAAAAGATTCGACGGGAGATGGGGTCGGTACAGTTTCTTGATTTAAGCATGAGGCCGGAGAAGGAAGTGGGGAAAACTTAATAACGATGGAGACTAAAGCAAGTGGCAATCTTAAAACACTTTCATATTGACGAAGGGGATTTGTGAAATGTAGCTTAGGACAATCTTAATTAAATATGAGGATGGTAATATAAGGTTTTCGGGTATTTAAGTTTATGTGTGAAACACTTACATATTAAAATTTTAAACTATAAATTTCATAAGGGCCTAAACATGTATTCATTAAACAAAAAATACTAAAACATTATTATGTGATGAATTTACACACCTAAGTTTAGGTACCATACAGCTTTAAATTTACTTTACCATTATATATACATACATATTTGACTGAAAAATGTCAAAAATATGCTGTAATATTATTACCAATAATCTATTAATAATTTTCAGTTTTTGGCCTTTCACGCTTTTAAGAACTTTTACAAATCTAATTTAATAACCAAACCACCACTATCTATTAAAATCGTTCGATTAATCAGATCAAAGATGCATATTGTTCATGGTACAAGAACTTTTTTTTTCGCAACAACGGTGAGAACTTTAAAATTATGTATTACTACTTGTTATTGTCATATGTGAATGTTACATGTAAACAAACCGATTCACATATAAATTGATCAAGTTTTTTAAAATTTTCATTTGTATATCTCTTTTGAAAAAAAGTTATCATATGAACTTTTATTATGTTTTCAATATGAATGAAGACATTTACATGAGATTTAATGCATGCATATTATAAAAGTTTTTCACAATTTTTGTAAAATAAAAGTTCTCATGTGAACCCTACCAAATTATTAAAATTAACTCCTCAAATTATCACGTCTTCCCAACAATCTTTTCATATTGTGTTTTGGACGATATCATTTGCAACAAATTTTAACTGTTGCAAGGATCACCAATCACATGCGACTAAAAATAACAACTATTTTTTTAATATATAACGTACACACACAGATTTTATAATTTATTAAACTAATTAAGGTTTAAAACATATCTTGAATATGTGGTATACTATATTATAAAACAGATATCCCTTGTTTACATTTTATATTTACTTAACACAATTTTTCTCTATTCAAATCTCAACCAATCATTTGTTTTCTCTTTCCTCTATAAATCATTTATTCCTCCAATTCATTCAAAATATTTTATCTCAAAAATCGTACATAGATAAATTATAAAAATTATATGGGTGTTCTTAAAATTTCATGCTCTTTCATTAGAGATGTCATTCGATATACTTTCGACGATTTTTTAAATCTGAGGGCGGAGCCCGTACGGCTAAGGCATTTAGCTATCACACTCTATGACCTATCACCCTCATCATTTCACTGCCGCAACGCGCGGGTACTTACTCTCGTTATCTCTTAAAAGTATCGCTTTTATGAAGTAAAGTTTGCAACATTAAAAAGAGTGGCATTACATCTTTAGTAATTGAAATGCACCCTTTTTCTAAAATGTTACGTTCTATTTTTATTTGCAATTTTTATTTCTATATTGCTCTGTAATCAAATTTATCTAAAAGGCAACATTATAAAACAAATGTTGCATTTGATTCATTTTGTAATAGTGATCTTCGTCAGATTAATATCAAGAGACAGAGAGAGAGAGGTAAAGTGCAAAAAAGAAAGAAAAAAAAAAGACATTCTTTTATATGACATCTTTCTTTCTATAAAAAAAATAGCTAATGAAGGACCGAATATAAGAAATTGATCCAGACAATAACTTTTTATTTAATAGCAACTACATTCTATAAAAATTTCTACGTATATTTACATCGTGTCCATCATAAAACTTACATCGTGTCCACCACCCAGGTTCCAATCCCAGTTGGGATCTGATCTTTAGAAATTTGTTTCAAGATGAACCGAACAGGTTACAAAAAACCGGTCGACTCATTGGTTCCCCGCCGGTCAACGGATTTCAATGCCATGGTTCTACCCGATTAATATGGGTTAAGATACCTTTTAAAAGACTAAATCAGTATTACTTGTTGTTGGACTAAAGACGTAAGGGGCATTCCCCCACCCTTTACATGTTGCACCTGTCCTTGATTGGAACATTTTTTTTTTATATACATATGCTAACGTGAATAATTGGAAAGAAAGATAGTTAGTCAGAAAAATTCAGAATAACGTGAATGATTGGAAAGAAAGATAGTTGCACCCAACTTGATGGGATACCTTTTACAAAGTCTTTCATACGAGAGAAAAATTCAGAATAAATAAGTTTATACACCTATTAATTAAGAGAGAATACTGTAAAACTTTGGAGAACATTTTGCTTATGCCTAACAAAACAACAAATCTAAAGGAGAGGGTAACAAAGTCAAGAATAGTTTCAGTCTTGTATTGTGTTTTATTAATCCATCAATAGGTCGTATCAATTTTGTTTCAGCGTTGTAGGATGATCTACGCTACTTGCTTTTTGGATAGTAGATTTGGAAATATGAGTCGGTCTGTCGGGTACTCGGGTGTCAAATAAATCAAGTTGGGTAAAGGAATCATCTTAAGCACTCATGTATGGTAGCTCTATTCAAAGTATATAACAAATACTAGTCACATGGACTGAACCATGCCGATTGTTGGGCTAATTAGGCCCACCTCTACACTCAAGTGCATACTTTTCAATTAGGCCACCAAAAAGATAATAACAAATCAATAATTCAACAAAAACCAGATTTCTAAACAACTCACAATAAGACTAGTGTCATTTTTCCAGTTAAAGAAATGCCAAATCAAAAACCAACTTATAACTTCTTAAGCATAATGTACAACCAGTTAAATATGTAGTGCTTTGGCTTTAGTACAAATTCTTCTGGAAAATACTTTGACACAAAAACAAGATAATGTATTGAATTGATAAGAGGTTCAAAGAAGCTGCTTCTGTTTCAAAACATAACAGAAAACATAGCATGATTTCATTGAAAGCCATACAAACAATTTTCACTACGACAAAACATGACTTTTTTCATAGAACCGATTTCTTCATCAAGAACAAAAACCACCGTTCAAGGATATTGTTCGTCAGCAAGTCAAAAGACTCTGATACAAATACACAGTCATCATCACCAGAACCCTCACCTGAAGGTGATGCACGAAAACAAGAGCTTCTAGCAAGAATTGCAATGCTCCAAGCCCAAAAAGTCCGTCTTACCGATTACTTGGATGAACGATCGGAATATCTTACAAAATTTGCTGAAGAGGCCAATGTCGAGTTTGACCAAGTAGGCGAAAATGCCCTCAAAGAACTTGAAGAAGCCAGTGCCAGGGTTGTTCCATCTTCTTTGATATGATATCCGTCTTTAACATATCTAAAATGTATTAACCAATAATGGAAAGTACTTGCATTCCTTACCAATTTAATTATCTCTTGCACCATAGGCTTTACGCAAGACAATTTCCCACATGAACAAGCAACCTCTAGCTACACATTTCGTCTAGAAGTGAAAAAAATGAGTTGGGTAATTTGTCAAAAATGTTTGTGTTGGGTTGGCTAAAACGGATTTTGTTCCTGCATATTAATTTTTTAGGGGGAAGGAAAACTTATTTAACTTTTTATTACACAACAAGAACAGATATACACGATGCTACAAATAAGTTTTCATTCTATAATAAAAATAATTCGACATATGTACTAGCTACATAAATTGAAAGACATGAATCAATAAAACGAAGCCTTGGGGATGAGAGTACTTACATGTTAATGAGCGATTTGCTTGTGTTCTCAAAGTATATTATTACTCCATAACTGAGTCAGGTTTTCCTTGTCTATTATTCACAGATAATGGGGAACATAGAAAGCCAAATGCAAGCGTTTGAAGAATCAGCAGAATCAAACAAGCTGGAGATAGAAGAAAACCAAAGGAAAATAGATGAGTTTGAAGTACGGTTCCAGAATGAAGTAAATGAAGGTCTATTCTTCAAAAACTTGGGGCAAAGTAAGCCTGTTGATAAAACACTGGCAAAAGAGGAAGCTGAAAAGCTCAAAGAATTGACCAAGCAAAATGCAGGAACGAAAACTAGAAGAAACATTTACCTTGCATTGATCGGCTTGATTAGCATCTCTAATTGATTCCTTGATCGCTCCGTCTTTGATTGGAGGAAAGGTGCAATTCTTGGTGTATTTTGGTTGGTTTGATTACACAATTGACCTACGAGCAAAAGATGTTAGGAGAAACACAGAAAACAGAAAGCAAAAAAAACGATGATGAGAAAGAGTGAAGTGACTTTTTGTAATTATAGTTTTGTCTTTGAGTAATTATAAATATGGCATGGTGAATAACCCAAAGTATTATCTCAAACTCTTCGGACTGATATATCATGCTAATTAACTTTTGCATCATTATTATTCTGGTGATATATGTAGTCACCAAAATGTCATTTGAATAAGATGATGCTAACATTGAAAAAAAAAAAAAAAAGAGGTTTGACTGAATGAAGGTATAAAGCCTACATGGAAGAGAGGGTATACACATGCAAACTTCAAAACAGTCTTTTTAGAGTAAGAGTAAAAATTTCTTATCATAGTGCAAGGACTAGATTTTTGTTATGGTAATGATTACCCAGTCAAAATCCTAGACCTGCATCGATATAGATAACAGTTTTGACCCATTTACTTAGCACGTTCCAATTATGCTTTTTCCAATGAGTAGAAACATGGTTAAAAGTTGGCCAAGGTGTATTTTTAACGCATAAAAACTCGTAAGTCATATTATTATACTTCAAACATTAATGTAACATTCAAATGCATGAGAACTGTTCCGTTCATATGACGACACCTAAAAGTTACCTGTTTTGACCAGTTAGGCCATTACCACTTTCCCAATCCCCCCGACCCACTGCCACTTCTAAATGTGTTTCGACTTCTTTGATTTCTAAGAAATGTTGATACAATTTAGAAGGAAGAAAAAGAGTGAGACTTGTAATGAATCTTTCAATGAGAAACAGGTATAGTATGAGATATAACCCAAAGTATGACCTTGCTACTTTGAGCTATACATCATACAACTTCACTTTAGCATCATCATACATTGTTGGCAACATCTCTTTGACCAACAACCTGCAATACTGATGCATCCTTCCTTATTTACTATACTTGCATACGATTCTATTAGTCTATTAACAAAAAGTAGATAAATGAAACCATGAAACCCAGTACTTCATGAAAACATTTTTTCGAAATGCATATTGTGTACAAAAGAGCAGTACTTAAAAAAAGACACCCACTCATATCCCCTTTTACGGGTTAATTTTATTGGTCCTTTCCATTCACATATTACAATGAAGGAATGATACTTCATTCTACAGATGCAATCAAATAATCAAAATAAATTCACATGTATCCAACTACAGTATATAACAAACCTTGTTCTTAAAACAGCCCTAAATAGAGACTAACAAGTCCTTATGTTGTACTAAAGTATATAATAAGTTACGTAATACTTTTGTATAAGGAGTACAGGAGCAAGATGCAACGCCGAGCACATCATATTCGAGCTTGGTCTTTGTATTGATAGCAACGACCAGCATCTCAACCATTACTCCAGACGAGTTGCGCAGCTCTTTGTCACTGAAATGTTGTGTATAACAAGATTTCTTCCAGAAACAACTCTGGGGCCGTTCCATCATCAGAAAAGTAGTGCTGCAGGTCAACGAGAACGACTTACTTAGCGAACAGCTTGTGTCGTCACCCTTGGCAATACCGAAAGGGAATGGAACTGTTATATCGCCACACTGCCTTTGACATCCTTGCTTTGCAGTACCAGCAAAAACTGTTCCTCCGTTGCCCGCCGCCATTGCAAGAGGAATATTTATTGATAATATTGAAAATTGACAAACTATTATTAGCAGGCACATGTAATTATAAATTAGAATAAGCATGTTTGTATCTTTTCTTTTCTAGCTATTATAATTATATATGTATGTACGTGGTGAAAACACCTACCTACTTTGCTTTATTAATAATAATAATTGTGAATATGTTTCATTACCAAATCAGTCGTCATTGCAATTTATATAGACTGCCAATTTCCTAAAGAAATAGCATGCAGTTGATTACATACATGAGTCAGTACGAGGAAAAATTTTCAAATAGGACAAACTTAAAAAACTTATGAAAAATAAAATTAAAAGGGGCAAAATGTTAAAAACCTATAAAAAATTTATAAAAATTTATAAAAAATTTAAAAATACATGACAAAATTTAAATTTGGAGGAGGACATTGGACCCTCTTGCCCCCCTTTAGTACCGCCCCTGACTGCATATAACCTTTTTTAGGGATAGAGTGATCAGGCTTTTTGGTTCAGTTTTGGTTTCATAGGATAAAAAAAACCAAGTATATAGTTTAGTTTATTTTATATTTATATTATATTATTTTGTTATTTATTATTTATGTTGAGTAAATATGTTAATGTGTTTGAACTTTTGCCCAAAACAATTAAATTCAACGATATATATGTTCTAAATGGAAAAGCACATAATAAAAAACAATTAAATTCAACGATATATATGTTCTAAATGGAAAAGCACATAATCAATCATCATTTCAGTATGTAATAATTAAAGGGATTAGTTTCCTAGAATTAAAGAAACTTTGAATGAATGTCTATAATAGGTAATAACTAAAGTTGTGTGTATTATATGTAAACAACTTTGAAATAATGTTTATTATATATAAGAATTTCGTTTCAACCTATTACAATCTGACAAGTGACACCTGTATATGTTTGCCACATATGTTTTCTTACATACAATAAACATTTTTTCAAGTTGCTTACATACAATACACATAACTTTAGTTTTTTCCTACTATAGACATTCGGTCAAAGATAGTTACATTCCAGGAAACTAATCTCATAATTAAATTATACCGATTTCAACACTTTAAAAATATAACTAAATATAAGGTTTTTTTTTTCGTTAAGTTAGTTTCGATTCAGACGTGCTGGAAGCAATTTTAACCAGCGAATTGCTGGACCTCCAACCCCTTCCTCATGAAAAATACCTTAGAGATGAGAAACCCAAGACTCGAACCCAGAAAAACTCACCTCTGTGGCCCAAATAGTGGATTTAGAGAAATACCTCTGGCCAACCCACCTAAGTGGAGTTGGTTAACTAAAATATACCGTAATTAGTAAAAAAAAAATCAATTGTATATTTAATTTCTTGCTTAAAATGGCATATTTATTTAAAACTTAATAAGCTCAAAGTGTTGAAAAAAAAAGAAATGGAACCAAAACTAAAAACGATCCAGATGAGCTCAAAACCGAATGGTTGAAAAGTTGAATCAATCAATATTAAAAAAAAAAAAAAACCAAAGTAATCGATGCAAATTTTAGTTTTGGGCCAAAACCGAACTGCCTCGTACGTCCCTACTCCCAGTCCATGACAATTCATAACTACTAGATACAAAACAAAAAGTATTAATAAATAAAGTTACCAATAGTAAAATAAGACGGATAGATATATTTCTGACCATAATATACTATATATATCTACAATAGTTATAAGGCCCAATAAGTTGTAGACAAGTCCCAGTAAACTATAATACTATCAATTAATGAAAAAACTGAGGAAAAAGGAAAAGAAAAGGGAAAAGGCGTACGTGAGGCATTGAGAAACTTACATGACTTTAAACCGACAATTCAGAGAGGGATATGAGGTGTGGAAATTTCAAGATAAAAAAGATTCGACGGGAGATGGGGTCGGTACAGTTTCTTGATTTAAGCATGAGGCCGGAGAAGGAAGTGGGGAAAACTTAATAACGATGGAGACTAAAGCAAGTGGCAATCTTAAAACTTTCATATTGACGAAGGGGATTTGTGAAATGTAGCTTAGGACAATCTAATTAAATATGAGGATGGTAATATAAGGTTTTCGGGTATTTAAGTTTATGTGTGAAACACTTACATATTAAATTTTAAACTATAATTTCATAAGGGCCTAAACATGTATTCATTAAACAAAAAATACTAAAACATTATTATGTGATGAATTTACACACCTAAGTTTAGGTACCATACAGCTTTAAATTTACTTTACCATTATATATACATACATATTTGACTGAAAAATGTCAAAAATATGCTGTAATATTATTACCAATAATCTATTAATAATTTTCAGTTTTTGGCCTTTCACGCTTTTAAGAACTTTTACAAATCTAATTTAATAACCAAACCACCACTATCTATTAAAATCGTTCGATTAATCAGATCAAAGATGCATATTGTTCATGGTACAAGAACTTTTTTTTTCGCAACAACGGTGAGAACTTTAAAATTATGTATTACTACTTGTTATTGTCATATGTGAATGTTACATGTAAACAAACCGATTCACATATAAATTGATCAAGTTTTTTAAAATTTTCATTTGTATATCTCTTTTGAAAAAAAGTTATCATATGAACTTTTATTATGTTTTCAATATGAATGAAGACATTTACATGAGATTTAATGCATGCATATTATAAAAGTTTTTCACAATTTTTGTAAAATAAAAGTTCTCATGTGAACCCTACCAAATTATTAAATTAACTCCTCAAATATCACGTCTTCCCAACAATCTTTTCATATTGTGTTTTGGACGATATCATTTGCAACAAATTTTAACTGTTGCAAGGATCACCAATCACATGCGACTAAAAATAACAACTATTTTTTTAATATATAACGTACACACACAGATTTTATAATTTATTAAACTAATTAAGGTTTAAAACATATCTTGAATATGTGGTATACTATATTATAAAACAGATATCCCTTGTTTACATTTTATATTTACTTAACACAATTTTTCTCTATTCAAATCTCAACCAATCATTTGTTTTCTCTTTCCTCTATAAATCATTTATTCCTCCAATTCATTCAAAATATTTTATCTCAAAAATCGTACATAGATAAATTATAAAAATTATATGGGTGTTCTTAAAATTTCATGCTCTTTCATTAGAGATGTCATTCGATATACTTTCGACGATTTTTTAAATCTGAGGGCGGAGCCCGTACGGCTAAGGCATTTAGCTATCACACTCTATGACCTATCACCCTCATCATTTCACTGCCGCAACGCGCGGGTACTTACTCTCGTTATCTCTTAAAAGTATCGCTTTTATGAAGTAAAGTTTGCAACATTAAAAAGAGTGGCATTACATCTTTAGTAATTGAAATGCACCCTTTTTCTAAAATGTTACGTTCTATTTTTATTTGCAATTTTTATTTCTATATTGCTCTGTAATCAAATTTATCTAAAAGGCAACATTATAAAACAATGTTGCATTTGATTCATTTGTAATAGTGATCTTCGTCAGATTAATATCAAGAGACAGAGAGAGAGAGGTAAAGTGCAAAAAAGAAAGAAAAAAAAAAGACATTCTTTTATATGACATCTTTCTTTCTATAAAAAAATAGCTAATGAAGGACCGAATATAAGAAATTGATCCAGACAATAACTTTTTATTTAATAGCAACTACATTCTATAAAAATTTCTACGTATATTTACATCGTGTCCATCATAAAACTTACATCGTGTCCACCACCCAGGTTCCAATCCCAGTTGGGATCTGATCTTTAGAAATTTGTTTCAAGATGAACCGAACAGGTTACAAAAAACGGTCGACTCATTGGTTCCCCGCCGGTCAACGGATTTCAATGCCATGGTTCTACCCGATTAATATGGGTTAAGATACCTTTTAAAAGACTAAATCAGTATTACTTGTTGTTGGACTAAAGACGTAAGGGGCATTCCCCCACCCTTTACATGTTGCACCTGTCCTTGATTGGAACATTTTTTTTTTATATACATATGCTAACGTGAATAATTGGAAAGAAAGATAGTTAGTCAGAAAAATTCAGAATAACGTGAATGATTGGAAAGAAAGATAGTTGCACCCAACTTGATGGGATACCTTTTACAAAGTCTTTCATACGAGAGAAAATTCAGAATAAATAAGTTTATACACCTATTAATTAAGAGAGAATACTGTAAAACTTTGGAGAACATTTTGCTTATGCCTAACAAAACAACAAATCTAAAGGAGAGGGTAACAAAGTCAAGAATAGTTTCAGTCTTGTATTGTGTTTTATTAATCCATCAATAGGTCGTATCAATTTTGTTTCAGCGTTGTAGGATGATCTACGCTACTTGCTTTTGGATAGTAGATTTGGAAATATGAGTCGGTCTGTCGGGTACTCGGGTGTCAAATAAATCAAGTTGGGTAAAGGAATCATCTTAAGCACTCATGTATGGTAGCTCTATTCAAAGTATATAACAAATACTAGTCACATGGACTGAACCATGCCGATTGTTGGGCTAATTAGGCCCACCTCTACACTCAAGTGCATACTTTTCAATTAGGCCACCAAAAAGATAATAACAAATCAATAATTCAACAAAAACCAGATTTCTAAACAACTCACAATAAGACTAGTGTCATTTTTCCAGTTAAAGAAATGCCAAATCAAAACCAACTTATAACTTCTTAAGCATAATGTACAACCAGTTAAATATGTAGTGCTTTGGCTTTAGTACAAATTCTTCTGGAAAATACTTTGACACAAAAACAAGATAATGTATTGAATTGATAAGAGGTTCAAAGAAGCTGCTTCTGTTTCAAAACATAACAGAAAACATAGCATGATTTCATTGAAAGCCATACAAACAATTTTCACTACGACAAAACATGACTTTTTTCATAGAACCGATTTCTTCATCAAGAACAAAAACCACCGTTCAAGGATATTGTTCGTCAGCAAGTCAAAAGACTCTGATACAAATACACAGTCATCATCACCAGAACCCTCACCTGAAGGTGATGCACGAAAACAAGAGCTTCTAGCAAGAATTGCAATGCTCCAAGCCCAAAAAGTCCGTCTTACCGATTACTTGGATGAACGATCGGAATATCTTACAAAATTTGCTGAAGAGGCCAATGTCGAGTTTGACCAAGTAGGCGAAAATGCCCTCAAAGAACTTGAAGAAGCCAGTGCCAGGGTTTGTTCCATCTTCTTTGATATGATATCCGTCTTTAACATATCTAAAATGTATTAACCAATAATGGAAAGTACTTGCATTCCTTACCAATTTAATTATCTCTTGCACCATAGGCTTTACGCAAGACAATTTCCCACATGAACAAGCAACCTCTAGCTACACATTTCGTCTAGAAGTGAAAAAAATGAGTTGGGTAATTTGTCAAAAATGTTTGTGTTGGGTTGGCTAAAACGGATTTTGTTCCTGCATATTAATTTTTTAGGGGGAAGGAAAACTTATTTAACTTTTTATTACACAACAAGAACAGATATACACGATGCTACAAATAAGTTTTCATTCTATAATAAAAATAATTCGACATATGTACTAGCTACATAAATTGAAAGACATGAATCAATAAAACGAAGCCCTTGGGGATGAGAGTACTTACATGTTAATGAGCGATTTGCTTGTGTTCTCAAAGTATATTATTACTCCATAACTGAGTCAGGTTTTCCTTGTCTATTATTCACAGATAATGGGGAACATAGAAAGCCAAATGCAAGCGTTTGAAGAATCAGCAGAATCAAACAAGCTGGAGATAGAAGAAAACCAAAGGAAAATAGATGAGTTTGAAGTACGGTTCCAGAATGAAGTAAATGAAGGTCTATTCTTCAAAAACTTGGGGCAAAGTAAGCCTGTTGATAAAACACTGGCAAAAGAGGAAGCTGAAAAGCTCAAAGAATTGACCAAGCAAAATGCAGGAACGAAAACTAGAAGAAACATTTACCTTGCATTGATCGGCTTGATTAGCATCTCTCTAATTGATTCCTTGATCGCTCCGTCTTTTGATTGGAGGAAAGGTGCAATTCTTGGTGTAATTTTGGTTGGTTTGATTACACAATTGACCTACGAGCAAAAGATGTTAGGAGAAACACAGAAAACAGAAAGCAAAAAAAACGATGATGAGAAAGAGTGAAGTGACTTTTTGTAATTATAGTTTTGTCTTTGAGTAATTATAAATATGGCATGGTGAATAACCCAAAGTATTATCTCAAACTCTTCGGACTGATATATCATGCTAATTAACTTTTGCATCATTATTATTCTGGTGATATATGTAGTCACCAAAATGTCATTTGAATAAGATGATGCTAACATTGAAAAAAAAAAAAAAAAAGAGGTTTGACTGAATGAAGGTATAAAGCCTACATGGAAGAGAGGGTATACACATGCAAACTTCAAAACAGTCTTTTTAAGAGTAAGAGTAAAAATTTCTTATCATAGTGCAAGGACTAGATTTTTTGTTATGGTAATGATTACCCAGTCAAAATCCTAGACCTGCATCGATATAGATAACAGTTTTGACCCATTTACTTAGCACGTTCCAATTATGCTTTTTCCAATGAGTAGAAACATGGTTAAAAGTTGGCCAAGGTGTATTTTTAACGCATAAAAACTCGTAAGTCATATTATTATACTTCAAACATTAATGTAACATTCAAATGCATGAGAACTGTTCCGTTCATATGACGACACCTAAAAGTTACCTGTTTTGACCAGTTAGGCCATTACCACTTTCCCAATCCCCCCGACCCACTGCCACTTCTAAATGTGTTTCGACTTCTTTGATTTCTAAGAAATGTTGATACAATTTAGAAGGAAGAAAAAGAGTGAGACTTGTAATGAATCTTTCAATGAGAAACAGGTATAGTATGAGATATAACCCAAAGTATGACCTTGCTACTTTGAGCTATACATCATACAACTTCACTTTAGCATCATCATACATTGTTGGCAACATCTCTTTGACCAACAACCTGCAATACTGATGCATCCTTCCTTATTTACTATACTTGCATACGATTCTATTAGTCTATTAACAAAAAGTAGATAAATGAAACCATGAAACCCAGTACTTCATGAAAACATTTTTTCGAAATGCATATTGTGTACAAAAGAGCAGTACTTAAAAAAAGACACCCACTCATATCCCCTTTTTACGGGTTAATTTTATTGGTCCATTTCCATTCACATATTACAATGAAGGAATGATACTTCATTCTACAGATGCAATCAAATAATCAAAATAAATATCACATGTATCCAACTACAGTATATAACAAACCTTGTTCTTAAAACAGCCCCTAAATAGAGACTAACAAGTCCTTATGTTGTACTAAAGTATATAATAAGTTACGTAAGTACCTTTTGTATAAGGAGTACAGGAGCAAGATGCAACGCCGAGCACATCATATTCGAGCTTGGTCTTTTATTATTGATGCAAGTGACCAGCATCTCAACCATTAACCTTTAGACGAGTTGCAAGCAGCCACTTTGTCACTGAAAGTGTCATAACAAGATTTCTTTTCAGAAAACAAATCAATCTGCAGGAAATCAGACACTACAAAACTATAACTGATTCTGGAACTTACTTCATGACCACAGCAATTCAACATACATTTATTTAATCACCCAAGTGACTTCCTTAACATAGCTGATTCAAACTTAAGAGTCGGATAATCTTACATATACCACCATAATCATTCTAACCTCAACTCCTTATCATCTCACCATGTATACATAAGTACTATGGTTATAAAACTCATTCACTTTCGAATGGAATAACTACAAATAACAAATTAAATAAAAATAAAAATAAACTTACTTTTACCACAGTTAATTTCCGCATTACCACAACAAAGGTTGTTACCTCAAAACTGCCCTCACAAGTATATTCCATGTAACAGCAGATGGTACAATCTCCCTCACAATCGCATCATTCAAAAAACAAATCGCATCTGGTATCTTATTACAAGAACAGAGGCCCTTAAGTACAATGTTATACGAGATGATATCAGGCTTAAAGCCACTTTTCAATATCCGGGCCCAAAAACTTGATGCCTTTACACAATCCCTAACTTTGTAAAAACCTTCCATTAAAGTGTTGAAAGTAACAAGATTTGGAACACATTTGTGTTCACCCATCTTTAAATACAGCTGCAATGCATATTCAACATTTCCTACCAAACAAAGCCCGTGCAAAATAATATTGTACATAATTACATCAGGTTTAAAACCATTGTCGATGACCTGATGCCACAACTTAAGAGCCATCTCCACCTTTGTGTCTTGACATAAACCACGCATTAACAAACTATTAGTGATCTTATCGGGTGTCAATCCCTTTTCCAGCATTTCCCTCACAAGGCAATAAGCTTCATCAAAACGTTGTGCTTTGCATAATCCATCAATTAGTGTATTGTAGGTGACAATAGTTGGGGAGCTACCCATACTCACCATCTTATCAAAGAAGCCGATAGCATCCTTGATTTTACGAGCTTGAATAAATCCTTTAATTAGTGTGTTACAAACATTTGTGTTTGGATTATAGCCGTTCTTAACCATTCCATCTAACACGGAAAGAGCATCATTCAACCTCCCAACATTACAAAATCCGTTGATCATTGAAGAAAATGCATAAACATCAAGATTATTATCATTTATATCTTCTGCTTCTTTTAAAACTGTAAAAGCCTTATCTACATACCCGTTCTGACATAAACCATGGATCAAAATGCCATAGGTAGTCGAATTCACACTGAAACTATTTTTTTCATGCAATTGCTGCCACAAAGAAATTGCTTCCTCCACCTTCTTATTTTCGAACATCCCCTTAATAAATATATTAAAACTAATTACATTCCTACAATCATCCTTCTCCATAAGATCCCACAATTCAAAGCATTCGTTAATCATCCCAGAACGACAAAACCCATTAAGCAACACATTATATACTGCAGCATCAGGACACACTCTTTTCGTTACCATCTCCCTAAAAATCATCATACCCCCTTCAACATTCCCTGACTCACAAAACACATTAATAACCGCACTATACGTAAACAAATCCATTTCCCTCTCATTCCCCTTCATTCTTTCCCAAATCCTCAAACTCTCCTCAACTTTCCCACACTTACAAAAACCACTAATCATAACATTATAACTACTTACATCCGGATACACATCCGACGACCTAACTAACCTCTCCCACACCTCACACGCTTTCAAAACCTCGCCTTTTTCAAAAAACCCATCAATCAAAATATTAAAACACATCACATCTGCTCTCACACCTCGTTCAGACATTTCATCAAACACCTTAACCGCGTCTCCCATCTCCCCATTCTTAACCAACCCATTAATCAACGTCCCATAGCTAACCGAATCCGGCCCCATTTTCCGCTCCCACAACCACTCCAAAACTTCCTTAACTTTCCCAAATTCCCTCTTTTTACACAACATTTTCATATAAAGATTGTAACTTTCCAAATTTGGAACAATACCCATTTTCCTAAACCTCTTAAAAAACAAACCCGAGTGATCGAACCTGCCTGATTCAATCAAACTATTAAGTACAGTATTATAAGACCTCACACCAGGCTCACACCCAAAAATTTCTTTCATTTTTCTAAAAATTTCCAAACTTTTATCAACCATTAAATTATTAGCATACATTTTAATTACAATTAATGGAATATCTTCATTACAAATGCATTTCTTGGATTGAATTAAAGATAAGATTGCTGGGATTTTTGTCAGGCTATTTTGATTTGGGGATTTTGAAATTTTTGTTAAAATGTGGTGATAGATTGTAGGTGTTGGATTATAATTTGGATTGTTGTTGATAAAAGAATTGAAAAAATTGAGAGATGAAATTAGGGTTTTTTGGGATTTTAGGGTTTTAAGAAGGGGTTTTGGACTGTGTAATTTGGCCATGAAAATGAGGGAATCAAGGTTTGTTTTGTCTAGTCATGTTTTGTGTTATGAAGATTAACGTTTGACTGGTCTAATCAGGTGTTTTTTAAGTGATGATCGGACTTTTAGAAGAACCGTTTCTATCTTTTACACCGGTTTGGTTTTTTTTTTGTTTGTTTAAATCAGTTTTTATATTTTTTTTAAATAATTTTTTCCTTTATTAAAATAATGTGTATCCTTTAATATTATTTTTATTATTTGAATTTTTAATTTTTCAATAAACTCAAATCAGTTCAACAGTCCGATTTCCCAATCCACCTGGGTGAACTTGATTGTTCGCTTTGACCAGTTCCATTATAAAAAAAAGGTTTTAACTAGTACTAAAATGATGATATACTCAAAAACATTTTAATTTTTGAAGTCATATATAAAATCTAAAATCTATATACACATAATGTATAATGTATAGTATATTATACGCTGATCTATTAACTAGTTGTTGACTAACATACAACTATACTACCTTTTTTTTATTAAAAATATAACTATTGTTACAGCTTTAGTTATTTTATACAAAAAAAATGTTGTTTACATACTTGAATTTGTTAGAGGACATCAGTCTTTTTATCCGGCTTGATATGTAAATTTGAATCTTCTGAGTCAGTCTTTGTTTGGGGTCATGATTGTAATTAACGCATATGTGTCTAAAAACAATCTCATGATGCCTACAACTCTCGTTGTGGACACGCGATACATTAATATTTTTGTTTCAAAATCTGATGCATGAGGCATATAGTTTTAAAGAACTAAAAGATTGTTTTTTTATATGTATTATATTGCAACACAAAGGTAACAATCAATATAGTTAGATTATACTTTTTTATAATTTTTTAGATTGTCAAAACATAATCATTACCTCTTTTTGGTTTTGTTATCATAACAACTTTATAACGAATTCAACTAATTAGTGGTTGTAGTTGATATTCCCCAACAATAAACCATATTATTCTATTTCTTTTTATTTACCCATATTAAAAATCTAAAAGGGTGTTTTGTATTCGATACTGTGTTTTAAGCTAGTCACTGGTGTATGATGGGTTAGCCGAGCATATGTCAAAAAAATTTAGGTCAACAAGAAGTAACTTTATTGTGAAATTGATTGATCTTTTTTAATTTTAAGCAAATAAATAAGTAACATTAAGTATCGTCTTTTACAAATTTAGGTTTCAATACCGTTAACAATGAAAGAAATTGAGATTTAAACGATTTTTAAGTGTTATCTATAGCTAAGGTACACATATGAAACCGGTCAAAGTTATTATTACAATTGAAAATACATTTCAACATTTGTTAGTGGTCTATATTCGCAGCAAAATGTGGGCACGATTTCCTTGTTACAATACTACAAACAAATTAATTGGTTATTGGTGTACAAGTTGAATTGCTTTATACTGAAGTTAATAAAATCTCTATTATTTTTCAACTAATTTCTTTAACTTCTGTTTGCTAAGAATCATCAACACATTTGTTTCTTTTTTTTTATACTAAGTCATAAAAACAAACATTTTGATTGTTCATTAAGTAACAAGAAAACAAACAACACCTAAGTTATGTACACATTCTTTTTCTATCTTAGATGGAAATAACCGGAACCTCTTCCATTTAATTAGGTGTTTTTAATATATCAATTCACTGAGTTTTTGTTAATGTTAATCACTTGTTATTAACATGACAATAAATTAGTTAGTTATATATATACTATCAAACATATATCTTTTATGTCTTTTTCACGGTTAGTGAGCATATTAAAAGCATAATACATATATCTGGAAAACAAATTTCAGGAAATGATTGTAACAAATATTTAATACTTACTCTAACCAAGAATTTGCTTTCATTTAAAGAAAGAAAGCAACCAAACAATTAACGTGTTATCTCTATCAATAACCAGTAGCCCACACCTAATTTATTAACCAGCAAAAAAATGACATGACAACGATCATATTACAAACCTTATTGACTTATATATATATAAGCTTGAGTTGGCTTATAATGGTCATATATATCTCAACATTCTCTGTACTTAATACATTCCATCACTGGCAACTACTTGATCATTAATTACATCTAAAACAAAACATCAATGGCGGGTTTGCATTTTAACGTTGGTGGTTGGGTTCGAGCTTTCATGGTTGTCGGGTTCATGATCTTGCCTCTTTTGGTCGATGGCAGAGTTCGTCGTTACAACTTCAACGTTAGTACTACTGTATCTTTTTTGTGTTGAGTAATCGCATTACTTCTTGGTTACTTTCAACTATTTATATATATGCTATTTTTGGAAAGGAGAATACATTGTCATGCATGCAGCAATGGAACTCTTTCTATATTTATGTACAACTTTCACTACCTAAAAATTGTATAACTAATGTGATTAAAAAAAAAGCATTTTGTATACCTTTAAAAAGTATTTACACTTGTAGAAGTATAAGTTGCATAGTCTTATAAAGCAATATATATGTTACTAGCTACTGTATGGAAGTGTCTACAAAAGTGTATACACTAACTAATAATTAAAATATATGTAGGTGGTGATGAAACAAGCGAATAGATTGTGCTCGAAGAAGCCTATCGTAACGGTTAATGGTCAGTTCCCAGGACCAACACTTTACGCTCGAGAAGGTGACACTGTTCTTGTTAGAGTTGTTAACCATGTCAAATACAATGTCTCCATACACTGGTACATACAGATAATTCATCCTTTTTAACCATCTATATGTTAATTCGGTCGTTAGTAGATGATAAAGTTTGTTTGTATGTATTTGCCAGGCATGGAATACGACAACTACGAACAGGATGGGCTGATGGGCCAGCATATATAACACAATGCCCGATTCAGCCTGGACAGAACTATGTTTACAACTTTACCATTACAGGGCAACGTGGCACGCTTTTTTGGCATGCACATATTCTATGGCTTAGAGCAACCGTCCATGGTGCTATTGTCATTTTGCCTAAACTTGGAGTTCCATATCCTTTCCCAAAACCTGATGTTGAACAAGTTGTCATCTTAGGTGAGTCATCTATATATAGTCCGAAAACATAGCCCCTCTGGTAGAGAAAATTAGTACTGCAAATCAAACTTACCAATACGGATTTTTGAGTTAGAAAAGGGTCTAATATGATCATGTGTGTTTATTGCAGGTGAATGGTGGAAATCAGACACAGAAAAGGTGATCAATGAAGCTTTAAAATCTGGTTTAGCCCCAAATGTTTCTGATGCACATACCATAAATGGCCATCCAGGACCCATCAGTAATTGTCAAACACAAGGTACATATACTACATATACATATACACATACTATAATATGGAACTTAACAATAGTTTTTCAAGGCAAACTTCTAAGATGACCACCAAATAAAACGATTCAAGTTCTTTAAAGTATAACAGAAGTTCTGATGTTTACAGGAGGATTTCAGTTAAGTGTTGAAAATGGAAAGTCATACATGCTACGTATAATCAACGCTGCACTTAACGAAGAACTCTTCTTCAAGATCGCAGGTCACCAGCTCAAAGTGGTTGAAGTCGATGCCACCTATGTAAAACCCTTCACTACCAACACAATTGTTATTGCACCGGGCCAAACCACTAACGTCATAGTCACCGCCACCAAAAACTCTGGCAAGTTTATGATGGCAGCATCCCCATTTATGGACTCACCAATTGCAGTCGACAACAAAACTGCTACAGCCACACTACAGTACACCGGAACCCTTGGTACCACCACCACCACCCTAGCTATCCCACCTCCTCAAAATTCCACAGTCACGGCTAACAACTTTGTAGATTCCTTACGTAGCTTGAACTCGAAAAAGTTCCCAGCCAATGTACCATTAAAAATCGATCATTCTTTATATTTTACAGTCGGGCTCGGGATCAACCCTTGCCCGAGTTGTAAAGCGGGCAATGGAAGTAGGGTAGTGGCTGGTATTAACAATGTTACATTTGTTATGCCCACCACAGCTTTACTGCAAGCACATTACTTTAATAAGAAAGGAGTTTTCACTACTGACTTTCCAGGTAACCCACCCATTGTGTTTAACTATACTGGCACCCCACCCGCGAATATGGCAACGACTAGTGGGACTAAGGTTTATAGGTTGAAGTATAACTCGACGGTTCAGCTTGTGTTACAAGATACAAGTATTATTGCAGCGGAAAACCACCCGATTCATTTACATGGGTTTAACTTCTTCGCAGTGGGTAAGGGGTTAGGCAATTATAACCCTAAAGTAGACCCGAATAACTTTAACCTTGTTGACCCGGTGGAAAGGAATACAATTGGTGTACCTTCGGGCGGATGGGTTGCTATACGATTCCGAGCCGATAATCCAGGTAAACTTTTGTGCATGTCTTTTCTTTTCCTGGAGAATAATAGCATTATCTTTTTTTTCTTTTTTTTTTTGTCACTTTTACATTGTTTTGCCCTTTATTACAGGCGTTTGGTTTATGCATTGCCATTTAGAGATTCATACAACTTGGGGCTTAAAGATGGCATTTTTGGTGGATAATGGGAATGGACCAAATGAGTCAATATTGCCACCTCCGAAAGATCTTCCTAAGTGTTGAAAGACTGGGGAGTGAATATTAGAAACATTTCGGTTATTGTCTAGAGGATTTATTTGTTTCTTGAGCAGATAAATGATTTGCTCAATCAAAGACACAATAAAACTTGATGTATTTTTTCTTGCAATACTGATATATTAAACCAAATTATTATGTGTCTCGTGGAATGCTTTACGCTAGCTCCATCTTTAATCTTTTAACCAGGCCAAACCAAACATTTTTTTTCAAGGGTCACACAAGACATGGGCCAAATACAAATTTGGTTAAGCAAACTCGGTCATAGGCTAGCTCGGCTAAACCTACTATAGCCTGTTATAATGGCCGAGCCATGCATAGCCATAAACAAAATTTAGACATTTTTGAGACCACCATAACCAAGATCAAACTTTTATGAGATCTGGATCTAGAACCCGGCCTTGAGACTATCTTTGTTAAACAGAACAAAATATACTTGAAAAGTTTGTTATTGGTATTATAAAGAAAAAAAATTTCTGGATAGTCAATTAACGCATTTCTAATATTTTCAATACTAATCAGAACTTGCCTAATAGATACAATAACACCACCTATGGAGATTCTTGTGGTTTATATCGTACAAATCATTATAATTAATAGAATTAATAGTGGTTAACGAGTTCATGGTCACAAATCACCTGCCTTTAACTTCATATGTGTCTGAATCGGTAACAAGATCTTTGAAATCCATTGCAATGGTTTCAACAGCTGAGCTCTCTTCTTCCTCCAAAACCATATTGCAGCATTGTATTGTTGGTTACGTATAACTTTTGTAGCTGCCCGCCAACCAAACTTTTCCATTTCCAGTCGGGCAGCCTGCCCTATGATTTCACGCAACTTGGCATCATGCAAAAGTGGAACCAGTTTGTTTAAGCAGTCGTCAAGATCTCCAGGAGTGTAGAGGTACCCGGTTTTTCCTTCCTGTTCTTCAGGGATAATGTCAGGTATACCACCAGCTCGTGCAGCTACCACAGGTAGCCCAGATGACATTGCTTCTAAAACAACAAACCCGAGGGTTTCAGATTCTGACGGCATTACAAAAACATCACCACTTGCGTATGCTTGAGATAGCTCTTCGCCTTGCAACATTCCTGTGAATACCACCGGCATGCCTACAAATAATTTTTCCAAATCTTCCCTGCCAAAGATCATAAGCTTCTAGATCAAATTCAAGTTTGTACTTTACGTGATTGATACAAATATCTCTGAACCCATGTTTGTCACTTAATAAAAATTTGACCCTTTCAGAGATATTAAGGCTTCCACATGGTGGTTGTTATCGGTAGCCCACAACATAACTTTTAAAAAGCTCACTATAAAAACACCAAGGGTAATGCGGCTTAAAAGAAGCCTTTTCAGTTTCTTAAATATTTGTTTGTACAACTTTCACAATTTTAGGTTTTCAAATTTAGGAAGTTGATATCATAAATTAAAGAATTAAAATTGACAAATTTTGTAACTAATTACCTGTGTGGACCATCACCAACAAAAGCTATCCTTGCTTCCGGGATCTTTTCCATGACACTGTATTTTAAAAAATCGACAAAAATTACTGTCAATGAACCCTTGGTAGATGATTGACTTGTGTTTGGACAACCAATCTCACAACTACTACGACAGTATATTAAAATATACTAATATAGATACCCTTTGAGGAAATCTAAGCTCTTCTCGACTCCTAGACGTCCAACATGTACTATCAATGGCCGGTCAGGCTCACCATTCCTGTTTAATGAGATCAATGTAATTCTCAAAATTGATAAACTGATGGGGTTTATAGCTGTTTTAAAAAAATTGATTAATCTCATAACATGTTTGAAAGTTGGAAGGTTTCGGTAACAATATGTAAAGTACAATGACCAAAGGATGAAATTTAAGTGTAGAAATAAGAATCATACGTTAGTCTAACTCGCATTTCATGAGAACGGAACTTTGGATGGAAACTTTCTGAATCAACGCCCTTATTCCATAACCGGATTTTGTTAGCTGAAAAGCAAAACAAAATTTGTTCATACAACCCTTTGTGCAAAAAAGGTCCATATTTGAGAGTAGCTCTTTAGTTATCAAAATTCAAATCTTTAGTTAGCCTTTTGCAAAGAATTACCTGCTGTCACTCTTGCTTGACGAAGATCCTGTGCAATAGCAGCCGATGGCACCAAGGTGAGGTCAGCTGCCCTGTGAAGAAACTCTGATAGGAGAAGAATATTGAAATCAAATTCTTAAACTAAAGCTAGAGAGACGTTGAAGCTAGAGGTGGCACTATGGGGCAGTTGAGCAGGTAACAGAGTCAAATAGATTCGGGGCAAAATACGCTCAAGGTAAAACAGGTCAGGTTAGATTGACCAGTAAATAATTTTTGTCTGATTAAAAAGTAGATTTATAAGTAATGTATTAAGTATGACTATAACACTACATAGTTACAAAACACTCTAAATTAATGAAAATTGAAAAGATACATTCTGGGTGATTTTCAAACCACTGGTCCATTTGACTCGTTTGCATCTTACCAATTTTATACTCGACCCATTTAAGATAAAACATAACCAAACCTGTCCTGCTCGTTAGTATATGGGTCAATATTACTGTCTGTGGCAAAACATAATAAACACAAGCATATAGTAAGAGTCATCGCATACTTATAACTAACCACATTGGCTTGACGAGCCAGCTAAATGTGTATCTTGGTATGTAACTGCAACAAAATTACAAAACATATTCAAACCAAAGCATTTGAATATGTGTATTCTAAGATATGCAATCACCGTCCCATGGATATTCCAATGTGGGATGACACGTGAGAGTTGCAAGTCGCCAGTATTTTGACCATAATCATCAATAAAATCTATTAAGATAATATCGCATTAACTAAACAAAATTCCTAAACATGTTAATGGAAGAGTGTTTTAGGGAGTCTTTGGATGTGCATTTTGAAAATCACATGGTTAGGTAATTTTACCATTATCTCAATAGTCAATATTCTTAGACAAGCTCATTACTTGATTATCTAAAATTGATTTTTATCAGGAAAAAATAATCATAAGCAGTTTAACCAATCATCCAACACTAATCATTGCGACTTTGGATGGCAATAATCAGTATAAAAACGCTTCCAAACACCATCTAAGACATTTAAAACATTTTTTACTAAACCTTGTATTGAATCACAACTTGCCCTTTTTACAGGACAGGCAGTGCATTATGCATATCATTAAATGATAAAGTAGCTTATGCTTACACAGGTACATGTGTATGATAGGACATCACAATAGGAACACACAGCAACTTGGCAATAAGGAGTGCCCCAAAAACCTAATGATTAGCACAACAACCATATTAGAATGTAGAAAAAAATACGAGCTTAAAGATCAGAGAAATATTAGTAAAAACTTACCATAATACCAGGAGATGATGCATGAATGATGTCTGGCTTAAACTTTTTAACCTCATTGATTATTCTAGGGCTCAATGCTAGGGAAAGTGGCACATTTTGGTACCATGGAAGAGGAAAGCTGCACGAGAAAGAATCAATAAATTTTAAATATAACTACATATTCCAAAAGTGTCACTTTTGCAGTGTCAAACACTGATATTATGCTGATTATTGACTTCTGTGAACGAAAGGCATTTTAGACGTTTGATTAATAAAAAGAATTAAGAAACCAACCTTCGTGAGCCAACTAACTTTGCTCCATGGAACTCTTTAGGCACCCCTTCATGAGTTGTTACAACCATCACCTATACAAGTGGATTATGAGTTTACTAAATAAAAGGTGACAATTTGTAGATTCCATATTATTTACTTACTTTATGCTACATAGAGGCAAAACTGTGATAATATGCGATATGGTTTTATTTCATTTCCAATTCGGTCACTGAACTCTAGAAATCATTAATCATAAGTGTCGGACTGTCAGTTAATATTATATCTCTCTGCCTTTCAATAGAATAGTGTAGAAGTTAAGGTAAACAAGAGGTAACATGTGTTAACAAATAAAGTAAAAAAAGGCGTGCAGTTTTCGATGGTTTAATTTGCAGTATTAAATGATAACGAACTTACCTCGTCTCCCATCTCTCGTAGATATTTAATGAAGTTTTGGAAACGATTCTTGTACCCAGAAACGTACCTATAATCCAAAGGAACCATAAAGTTTGGTTAGTATATAGGCTACACCAAAAAGTAAAATCGACCTCATTAGCCGTGAATGCATATATTGTTGTATGCTTACCAAATAATCCTGCATAAACCTTTGAGGTTTAAGAAGTATCATTAAAAAAACAGATAACTAAATTAATGTTAAAAGTATAAACATAAAGTCTTTATTGGCATAAAAGTGTACGATGCACGTGCATGCTCTTAAAATCAATTTGTAGATCCTAGATGCAGTTAACTGCAATTTATGGTCAATCACTTTCCAGACACAAAGGCATAATTCTAATGCTTGGTTCGGTCAAATATTAGAAGCCTCTCAAATTTTGTATAAAATGAACAAATAAACTAGTAATTGCAAGCAAATGCTTTCTGAGCACTGTGCCTTGTAAATATATTATGCAAATTAGTATTAGCAAGCAAAACAAGATTTTTGTATTTTATTTTTGTCCGTAGGATAAAGGTTGTCTGAACAACACACGAACTTGCAGAAGTCAATGAATAGGTACAAAAAAAGTTCCTAAAGGGAAACTTTATGTTTATGCTTCCAAAGTTTTCGTTGCACAAAAGACACATTATAACCATTATAAAAGACGTTTCTTACTGCTGACAATTGCTGTGTTACATCAAAATACACAAAAAATTAACTAGGCAGCATATAATTGAACCGGCAAATTACCACTTTAAACCATACAAAGATGCATATAGATATCACTTTGGATCAGATCACATCAAAAAAAACCCATGATTTCTTTTATAGATTACATGAAAATTATAATATATCCATCAAGACTGAGGCAAAACACACACCATGATTGTGAAATACACAATCAAGCAATTTTTTCATTACTACCTTAGAAATGGAAACTATTCATCAAATCAAGTGTTCACGTGTTTTCTCGTGTTTCAGTAGTGGCTAGTTGTATCGGATTAGGATCTTCTCATGTTCCATCGAAAAGAAAAGATATATATTTAAGACCTACTTTTGGTTCATGTTATGGGGCCCACTAATTTGTATAGTTTGAATACATGACCGCTCATGTTGGCCTCAACATGCCAGGATCTAAATCTACTTATGTTTATAAGTATCTCAAATAATCCGTATGGTAGTAGCTACAACAAACTTGATTATTTAAACCATAAGACTAAAATTATATAAACAACCCTGTTTCATGATTTAGGATATACAAATGCCCAGAAGCATTTATCTAGCATGATTATTCGCGACACATAATCGGTTTCAAATAACATAGCACATTCAAACACTCCTCCTAAAGTTGTAAAGGGGTGATATGTACACATCACAACTTAGCCATACACAACAGGTACAAATGGTATACGACACAATATACAGCTTATTAAGGGCAATATAATTAACTTTTGTTGTGTAAATACAACTTCCCAAAGTTATAGAACATCGTTAACTCCGTTAAGCAAGCTCATAAATAAAACTATCTAATAACATGAAAACTTAGTAACAAAGACAACTTCACAGGGTCAACAACAGCAATATATCAACAATATCAAGGTTGGGGGTTCTATTCATAGTTTCAGTATATTGGTAGTTAGTTGGAAACAACAATATAATAGATTATCAGATAAAAAGCCAAGATTGAACAAAAAAATAGCAAAATTTCGAAACTTTTTCGAAAGAGGGACTCACGAAAAAGGAGAGGGCTCAACAAAGATAGCAATACGCCTTGGTTTACTATTAACTTCAGATTCAACTTGAGAAGGAGGACCCTCTTCTTCATCATCATTATCTTTACTAATTTCCACAAATTTCAAGTCTTCAGATACACAATTCAAAATGGGGGTTCTTGTTTTTTGTTTAATACAACAAAAAGATTGAATCTTTTTTGTTTCAAAAACATAAACACATGAAATTCTTGAAGAACTCAAATTGGGTGTTCTTGTTTTTTGTTTAAAGTAATAAAAAGATCCAATCTTAGAGCTAATTGGCTTTGTGGGTGTTGTTTCATTAGCATTAAAATATGAAATTCTTGAAGATTGAGGTGATAAATTTAAAGAAAGCGATGGTGTTGGCATGTTGATGATGGTAGTGGTGGTGAAATGTAAATTTGAGAAATTGGGAGGTTTTATTTAGGAAATTTGGAAAAGGGAATCAAAGGGATTTGTGTGATTGGATTAAAGGGATATTCCTTTTTTGAGAGTGAATGGTTGATGATGAAGAAATTTGGGGGGATAATATTTTTTGTTGACGGTTTATAAGAGCATATGCTCGTAACATGTTGCTATTTGAAGATGGAGCTATCAATAGGTAACGGACAAGGTAGTTGACATGGGAAACATGTGTGTTATATCTTGTGTGGCAGCTCTTTTGAGGTTTTCATTTTTAAGACCAAAACTTGTAAGACTCGAATCAACCTCAACAAATATGAATACTCCAAGTTTCTTATAAGCTTGTCATAGATTGGTAAGTCATGTATTACGTTCGACTCATAAAAAAAATATATCATTAGCAAGACTATTTTTACGATTACTTTATAAATTATCATTAGCAAGACTATTTCTACGATTACTTTATAATTGAGGGTGTTAAACTGTTAATAAAAATCATCCTAACCTCCCAAAGAATGAATCTATATCCATTTCTTTAGGGTCATTTCCCCTTACAAAATAGACCCACGGGTTTTAATATTTACGATCTACATAATTGGTGTAGCACCTAACTTTTATTAGGGATAATTGCATATATCCCCAAATATGACATAAATTACAAATTTCCCCAACTAAAATTTTAAATAACAAATATACCCATTATTTTTTATTAAATAAACATATTTATCTATTTATATCCATTTCATCAATTAATTTTTATCTTATGACCATTTTATCCTTCTTTACTTAAACATTTTGACAGAGCACCAGCCACTAAGATCAAAAACAAAAACTTACGAACTCCTTTGGAAGCCAAATTCTATGTATGCAGTTAAAAAAATCCCTATAATAACTAAAGTTTCAAACTTATTAAAAGTCCACTAGACCATCAAAAATCAATCTATAATCAACCTATCAATCCTATAAAAAAAAAAAAAATCCATCGCTATATTATCAAGGAGTCAAACACCACAATCGATATAGAATCAATTCTGATTCAACTAATTCTTTTGAATCCTATCATCATCATTATAATCAAGTTTTATAAATACATTGTTTTATAGAACCCATTAATCTATGTGTTTGACCTTCAACAACAATCATATCCTCCTCCAACTGCGGTTGTTTAATACCCGACACCCCCAACTTCTATCCCACTGCTGCTATGTCTTATATATAGATTGAATGTATGTATGAATCTATATATTGATGATGATATACACCCATGTAATTTATATGCACAAATTTTTTGTTGTTTGAATGTATTCACGTACATATATGAAGTAAGAGACCGACGGTGGATGTTGGGGATAAATTGATAATGTTGGTGATGATAAAGAATAAAGATTTGTTGTGTATATCTTTGAACATCTTTTATGTGTTTGTAAGTATATCTGCTTGGCACAATTTCTTATTTGATAAAGGGTATGATTGTCTAATTCATATTAAAAAATAAAATTGAGTATGTTTGTAATATAAATTTTTTGTTGGGGAAATTTGTAATTTACATGTTATTATTAGGTATATATGTAATTGGCCCTTAAACTAGACTATAATACAACTTAATAAACACATTAGTAAATAACCATCTTAAAAAGTTAAAAGTGATTACCTTAAGAAATTAATAAGCTCAAACCGACCCAAATACAAAGAAACTTGGGCCTATTTTGAGAAGCCCATTTAAAAACATCTAAGTATCTAACAATTCAACCCATTAAAGAGCAAGGGATCAGGCAAATTAAAGGGCTATAAGCCTATAAGTAAGAAGGAGTCAGACGAAATGATTAGCCCATTTTTATTTTTTTTTTTAAAAAAACAGGGTAACTTGGTGGTGGGATAAGATCTTGTAACTATAAGGTCATGGGTTCAAAACCTATATAGGGGGTTTTCTCATATTTATTGAGTTTCCTACTGAATTGGTGTATTGACATTATTGCTTAGTAGGGATATGATCGGGTGGTACCTTGATGGCACAACGATACTCCAGTGTTCCGTCAGTGATCCAAATTTGCCGTTCAAAAAAACAAACAAAAAAAAAAAAACAGGGTAAGGGTAACGATACACATACTATGTCTTTTTTTTCGTACAACATCAATCTACGTGTTATACATCTGATGATATAACATATAAGAGGGTTGGCAACCCACCTCTCATTTCCTTTTTCACCACTCACTTCTAACCAATCACAACATGTCACCTCAACTCCACCACTCACTTACCACTCATCCAAATTTTGTTGGCATCCGACCACTCACTTCACTACTCATTTTACAATTTTCATTTTATTTAAACATTAAATTTTCATTAAATTAAAAACATTACATAATAAATAAAATTAAAAATATATTGATTAAGCAAATCCATCTTTTCACGAAGATACACGAGATACTGACTTTCGTTGCGGTTAAGAACCCTATTGGGAGCCGCCAATCGGTCGATCTGGGCTTGGTAAGCCGCCTTATTTTCAGACACGCTCTGAATGACGTTGTTTACTCCAGTGCGGTGGCTGGATGCGTAATTCAGGTGGACTTGGATCGCCATTTTAACATCATGGAGATTCATTGGACTGTTAGCCATGAGAAGGTGGATTGTGGTAAAATGAGATTTGTATTTAGGAGAAAGTATTTAAAATTAGAGAGTTGTGTGTGTAAATATGTAGTATGTAGTATATATAGGAAAGGTGAAAAGGTTAAAAAAAAAAGCTAAAACATTCAAAATCCAACCGTTGGAACACACAAATTCATGCATCATTTGAGTGGTCAAGTGTGTGGTCACACCACGCAGTTTCATGCCACGACGTGTGGTCGTGTGTTGAGTGGTGGTGCCACGCCCATAATCCATCCACCATCCATCTATTGCCAACCCTCTAAGTTAATGACATAGGATGGGTAAAAGATATAATTGTCGCCTATATACGAATATAAATCAAGACTAATCAAATACTCCAACCAATTAACAACCCAACTTTGTAAGATATTTGAAACAATCAAAAATTCATACAAACATATTTGAAACAAACAAATGAAGCATTGTCTCATGTAAAAAAGGAAAAGATTTTGACAAGTAAGTTTTCTTCCTACCCAACTACCAACATCTTTACCCATCTCCAATGTTCTTTCTGGTTTTTGGTAAAGAGATTAAATAATGATTGTATTTATAAACTTTTAGAAGTTTTGTTTTCTTTGTTTTTTATTCAATTAAAAAAACTTAAAAAGATGAAAAGAAAAATCACCTCTAATGTGGTCTTGTGTTTAGCATCTTAATATCTCTACAATAGTTTTTATATTCAAATCTCATTAAATAAAAATCTTGAAAATGATTAAGGAAAGGTTTGAAAACGATCTCGAGAATAATCTAGTTAGACCGTGTGGCATCTCTGAAAGTTTGAATCTATAATTTTATCTATACTACTTATTAAAAAAAATACCTCAATGTTAAAAGTTACATGAGTGGAAATGTCTAAAATGCCCTTCCATATAATATTTTTATCAACCACCCTTAAGATATGTAATATTTTTACTTAGTACTAAAATATTTTTACTTACACTACCCCTTTATATTAATGATTAAGTTATACTATCAATCTTTTATTTTTTAAAATATTCACATTAATAATCTACATCAATCGACGTCTCATCTACCACAAATAGTCGCATCTACCACCACATCGTCGCCGTCACGACTACCGTCGCATTGCGCGGATAACGTGCTAGTTAATTTTAATGTAATTTGTATAGAATAGGATTGAATCTTACATTAATTCTCAAATCTATAAATCAAATATATGAACTACTCAAAACTAGCCTAATGCCCGCACGATACGGCGGTGAGATAGTGGGGTTATAGGTCATAGAGTGTGATAGGTCATAGGAGGTGATTGAGGTCATAGGGGTAGGTGATAGGATGATCTACCTGACGGACTTCGCCCTTAGCCATACGGGTTCCGCCCTCAGATTTAAAAATTCGTCGAAAGTATATCGAATGTCATCTCTATTTTTAAGAACACCCATATAATTTTTATAATTTATCGATGTACGATTTTTAAGATAAATTTTTTTGATTTAATTAGAAAAATAAAATGATTTATGGAGGAGAGAAAAACAAATGAGTGGTTGAAATTTGATGAGAGAGGGAAAAATGAATGGTTGAGATTTAAGGATATTATAGGTACATTAGGTGATGATATTGAAACTAATGGATAAAACTTAAAAGAGAGGGGTGAATAGATGAGGGTAAATACTTTATAAGGTAGTTTAAATAGATAGAAATATTAAAAAATATCAATTGTCACGTATCGTTGGGATATACCCCCTTTGTCCCAATTTAAATGTCTCATTTTGACTTTTGAGATCTTTCTTTCACAACTTTGACTGCAAATTGTTTCGTGTATGTTATATAATAATTGATGTAAAATATATGTATAGATTGAGCTTTAAATATATTTTTTATTGGTATAACTTTCATTAGGTATCATACTATACAAACAAAAATATTCACGGTCAAAGTTTAATAATATTAAACTTAGGAAATCAAATTTGAACTTTTAAATTAAGACGGATGAAGTATTCGGGTACTGCTACAAGCCTACAACCAACGCCTTTTTGTTTTATACAGTATCAATTATCAATTATATCTAAGTACTTTAATAATTAATAATTAGTAATAATCTAATACAAATTATTACATCATTTTGAAAGGAGTACATTGTTATGTTCTGATATGACATTTTGATACACCTAAACTTAATGATAGACACAGGTGAATTCGAACAAGACCATATTGATCGAACATTGTTTAAAACATATTATATATACTTAAAATCTGTTGTGAAAAAGGCAAAATGTAAGAAAGAAAGACATAAATGATTATATGAGAAGGGTAGATAGAGAGCATATAAAAGCAAAGCAGTGGCTGCAGGAATCGACATAAATTCGGTCTTAAAAGAAACGCCATTAACCACCTGAATTGCATATATTGTCCCTTGTCTCTTTGTCTTCTTACTTTGTCGCTTCTAACTAACCCCACACAGATAATTATAAACACTAGCACAATACTTATGAAATACAGTTGTTACGGTGGTATGGCAGTGACGGCGACAGTTGGTGATGTTAATATTGACAGATAGTGATATAGATAATTAATATAAAAATAATTAATTTAATGAGGTGATAGAAATAGTTTAGAAGATTTGGAACTGATGATATAAATTATTTTATTAAAAGTATAATAGGTTATTTTGGATTTAACTCTTTCTAAATGTTGGTTCATTAAAGATGTTTTGATCAATTCACAATGAAAAATTTTCTAACTTTTTTAAAAAATGAGAGGTAGAGAATTTTTACTCTTTTCGTAAGTGTCATAGTTCACTAAATATTTTTGTTTGTGTTATATATATATATAACACTTTATATAACATATACGAATTGATTGGGTTTTAAATGTACTTTTCATTGATATAACTTACATCAACTAATATATAATACAAACAAAGACATTTACGGTTAAAGTCGAAAGAAAAAGACTTGATCAGCCAAAATAGGACAATTAAAATGGGACAGAGGAGATACAGTAATAAATATAAAATAATAAATATGACTAAAATAATAAAATTTGATGTTGTATATTAAGGTTAAAGGAGAGTATATGTAAAATAAAAATTTATGCGCCATATGTTAAGGATGTTTTTATACCTACGAAACTAGTTACATCTATTATAAATCTTAAACATATTGTAACTAACAACAACAATATTAACCAAGATAGATGTTTACCCATGACTGCTACTTATAAACATCATTTGACATAATTTTGTAATTTATCCTGTCTTGCTGGAGACTCTCAATGTAATAGTTTTAAAAAAATTATCACATGCCATATAAGGTTAAAATATCGGGATGTGTAACCCCACCAGGGAAAAATGTGTAACCCCACCACAGAGGGTATTAGCGGCAACGTCGTCGCTAATACTGTGGGTCCTCATGTCTATAATAGTAAATCTGAACGAGAAATTAGTGGGGGCCCTGTCAGTGTCAGAGTATTAGCGGCGACGTCGCCGTTAATACCTTGGTTGGGTTGACTTTTGCTTGGTGGTGTTACCCTCTGCCTAAAATATAAGAAGAAATGAAATTGAAACTTGGTAATTGAAATGAAATAAAGCTAATTGATATCACATTTATTTCAAAAAAAGAATCATATAAACTGATATCACATGGTATTTTTAAAATAATAAAAACGAGAACTACTCGACTTTAAAATAATTTATATCACACCAAATGGGAATAAAATAATCGTTGATTTCCCACCCTCAACAATGATTGAGGTTTTTGTTTAACCAACTTATATCTTTTTAGACAACCTCACGTTCGTATTGAGAGCAACAAAATACTTATGATGATATATACTTTCGAGCATTAGAATACCATATTGATTAGATCGAAAAATTATATAACACGATTCATTTAAATACCCCATGATATCTTCAAGTACGTATTAAAATTATATGCCTCGTATTCTTAGATCAAGACAGCGCAAAATGATTTAAAAATTTTACATACACGATTTACCTAACCATTTTGCATCAACGTTCGTGTAAGTTCAATTCGTGTATAAAGTATTGATCAGCCAAATGAATAGTCTGACAAATATTGTTTATAAACAAAATTATGAGTAAAACAAGCTTGATTGAGATTTTAAAAAAACTTTTACATCATCGACTATTAATTCTTTAAACTTTGTTTTGTTATTTTATTAACCATTTCCAATCTATAACTTAATTGCTAAAAAAACTATTTTTTTTAAAATTCAAAAATAGATACTGGTAAGTTAAAATTTTTAAATAGCCAAATAGGTAAGTAAGTTGATACAAATTGAAAGAATACTATATGAATTGACAATGTTTTGAGATTGCTACGTTTGCATGTCTTTGAAACGTTAGATGTGTTTGTTCAATTCGGTTTTTGCAATGAAACCCATTATTCGAACTAAAAATCAACTAATATAGATTATAAAAAAAAGCTCAAATAGTTATGCTTGTGACATTAGATAAATTATCGTAAGATTAAAAAGTTCTGAATTCATTAGTTATTTTCTATAGAATTTTAATATTAAAAGTTTGAATTTTTCTTGTTCTTGCTATAAATAAATTAACTACATTAAAAAGAGAATTTGTTATAAGTAGTAGCTAGACAATGACATGCTATCTTAAAGTTGTTGATACATTATTATGTATTGTAATTAAAGAGTAAGTGTAATATCATATTCAATAATTAAAAACTAGTGTTATTATAGGTTGATTTTGTCAAATACATAAGTTGTTTTTTTTATATGTAACTTCTTTTCTCTCTATATAACTAAGATAAAATAGGTTTTTCTTTAGGTATCATTTTTCTTTTTCGTACCTATTAAGCTTTTTTTTTATGTGTCATTCTCTAATAATTTTAATGTTTTATTATATATATTGACATTTAATTATATATTTTTTAATGCTTATGGGGTACTTTATTTGCCACGTCATCATTTGCCTATATGGACTTTTTTTATAATTAATCTTAAATAGTAAATAAAAAGCAAAATACAAGATTAGAACTCATGACCTCTAACTTTTAATATTATGCAAAAACCACTTGATCTAACTTAATATTTGTTTATATTCTGCAAACTACGGTAGATATTCATTGAATATTAAACTAACTAAAAATCATTGATAATATATTGTCGATCTTTGTAACTTATCTCATTCTATTTTCCTTTGTATTTAATTATCTTTATACGTGGAATATAATATACTTTAATATAATGTAAAACTAGATTATATTGATAATTACATCTAATATTTACTAACCGATTATATTATCAATGTTAAATTAGATATTTACTTTATCAATTTCACACATATATTTTTGATATTTAAATCTATATTTGTAACTTATCTTCATATAACTAAGATTCCGTATTTTGATAATATATGAGCGCAAAGATGTTTATATATGCTTTATAGTGCGTCTTATTATTAATTCAATGATAATTATCATTGTGCCGTTTTAAAATAATAATAAAAAAAATAATGATCATTGTTTTATATGAAATTGTTTTTTATACTATATTTAATATATATAGATCATAGAAAAATGAATTTCATGATTTATAAATATTTACGTTTCATTAGTCATGCTTTAACATTGATAAATATATATTATATATTTATAAATTATAACTTTATTATTTGCATCAGTTGTAAATTGACTATTTTTTATATCATAAACTATGAATAATAATGTAATTATCAGTTAATTTAGTTTACGTTATCGGTCAGTCCCGCATAACGTGCAAGTATAATCTAGTTTATCTATAAAAAGACGGCAAATCTGTCTCTGGAAAAAAAAAGAATATATATATACTCCGATATATTAGCTTGAATATACACCAATCTACCTAACTACTATATAAAAATATTTATTTTTATTTTTATAACAAAAAAATTTCCAAACGCTTGATATTAAGTAAGATCCATATCTTTAGAGGGTTAGATTTCGATTCTTGTAAGTTTGTGTGGACTATTATCAATGATCATATTCAACGGGGATGTTATTTGCAAATTTTGTTAATAATGAATATATGAAGCAAAGAGTGATTGATTCATGATTTGAGGGTCAATTTTTTTTTTAAAGGAAGCAACATATAAATGGTTAATACTCCTTAAGTAGATGCATTCACGTTGATTCTCTGATAATGTCCTAAAAGATTTGCCCTCCATGTGTTAGATTAGTATAACATTGTTAAGACCCTTCATTACATTTGAATGTGGCAGGATTCGAACCTGAGAGCCCCTTTTACCCAAGAAGGAAACCATAATATGAAAAACTCTCTAACCACTGGGCTAGCATTAAAGGTCATTTACCTTGCAACTTACAACTAACACACGACTCGACTCATTTTCTCAACGCAATTTGTAGATCAATAAATAACATAGAGCGATGATTGATGTTGAATGACTATATATGCACGTTAAAAAATATCCATGACTCGATAGAAGTGCTAGCATTTACCAAAAGAATGACAAATGAGCAAATATTAACAAAAATGCAAGAAAATAAGTTTTTCTTTTTTAATCTTTTTGATAATTAACCATATACCTAAATATCATTAATAAATTAATTTATATAATTTATTTTTTACATCAATTACTCTTATATGAGTTACCTGTAATACTTATTGTTATTACCATCACACGTCGCCACCACCATCACGACACAACGACACCGTTGCCGTTATCATCATCGTCTCCGTATTGCGTGAGCATCAAATCTAATTTTATTTATGTGTATGCATACATATTTCGTGACAAAGTGTAAAATATGAAACTATATATACTATATATTACTTAAAATAATAATATTATATTTTCCAAAAAAATTTAGTCAAATTCACACATGTCATCCTTTTTTCATAAATAGTGTGGTACCGTTTCCCACTCTTCATATCTAGTCTATTTTTTCAATAAATACTATATCTCTTCTCATTTCTCACAATATCTAAATTTTCCAACCAACTCTCTTTAAACAACAAAAATGGCTAGAAGAGTAAGTTTCAGCCCGGGCATCGATGGTATGCCATCACCTTTATACTTCACAAAACACAATCATGATATCGATAAACCCAACATGATATCAGAGCCGATGATTAAAATATGGGCTTTTCGGCCACGAAAGAACTCAGGTTTTTCCGCCATGAGATTTCTAGGTAGAATCAAAGCTAAAGTTGCACGAGCATTCGGTTTGGTGTCATCTTCTTCACGTAAAATATCATCATCATCATCGGATGATTCTTCATCATGCAAGAATATTTATTGTAGTAGTTTAGAAAGATCAAGATCGTATGTTGAAGCTTTGGATTCACATAGAGCTCAAGCCATTGAAGATTGTATTCAATTCTTGCATTCTTCTTCTTCTTCTAATTCTTCTTCCTCTTTTCAGAGGTCTAAATCAGTATCTGCCTTTTCTTATTAATATTTGTTTAAAGAATTAAAAATATTTATTTCATGTGGTTTATTAGTCTAGATAAACTGTAAATCAATTAGAAAATGGTAGAAAAGAAATTTTGTAGTACTAGTTTGAACTTTTCAATGTTCTTGATTTTTATTCACCGTAAATTTAATCATATATAGCTAGTTTACACTTTACAGTCAGCAATATCCTTACTATATTTTATCTTATTATTTTGTTGAATGAATTATCTTGCAATTTAATTTAGATATTCTAGAAATAGAAATAACTAGGCAGTTGCCTACGACAAAAACTATTCATAAATATTGTTCATATCGCTACTATCTTTTGAACGATTGATTGTGAAGTGTTGTGGACTTGTGGTTCTACTGTAGGTAGGTCAATGTTGATTTTCTACGAGAAATAAATTTGTTGTTTTTGTAATCGGGTATAACTTAAACCATACGTTAAAATCATGAGGGACTTTTTAACATGTGTAGAAAATGATTTGAGTGAGTTTGTGAGAGCAACATCATCCAACAAAGATAATGTTAATATTATAAATCATTTTCCTTTTGTAATTTTGTGTTTAAAATGTTACCATGTTTTTATAAATCTCATATTTGTATATATCTAGCACAATTTATAGCCATATGGTATCATCTAGAATATTAGTTGAATTTTACTGTAACATGATTGCTATCTCTGCTCCCTAATAAAGCAAATCTCCCCTTATTAAATATTGTTGTCTTCTCCACTACTACCGCCAAATTGCACGGGTACCATGCTCGTATCATTTAATATAATTGCATCCACATTTTAGTATGGTATCTAAATAACATTTTTGTTAAAAGTTTTCAAAATAGCCATAGTGCTTTGATTCGTCCTGCTAAGAGTTATGGTCAAAAAAGGAAAAGAAGAATTTATGTTTGCTATTTTTTGACCGGTCTTTATCTTATGTCGTGAATTACATAACCCCTTAGGTCCACTTTAATTACTTTTTCCTAGCTATTTTTGAGTTCTATATTTGGCTCTTTGGTTTGTTTTTAACGAATCAATAGTTGCCATGTGTCTTTGTTAAAATCTTGCCAATATGAAAAATGTAATGTCAAAAACTCAAAATCTTGTCAAATTGTCAAAGGTTACTAAACCCAAAATACAAAAACAAAAAGTGGGTCCTTGTACTTGATTTTGTGAAAAAAAAAAGACAAAGAGAAGCCACAATCGGTCATATAGCCGATAGTATTTGCCAAAAAGAACCAATTGCACTTGTTAATACACATGCTACAATGTTGTCAAAGAGCCAATAGAAATCAAAAGAAAATAACTTATGTTTTTTTACGACTGCACCTTTACCCCTAAGTTTTATTCTATTTAATAGAAAAATAAATATTATTCAATTAATTTAGTTTTTTGAGAGGCATCAACTAGCTTATAGTCCGATTCCATCTATACTCAATTTATCATAATTCTATGTGCTATCATAGCATCAAGCAAAACATTAATAAGTTAGATAATTAAACTTGTATGATATCTTATTATAGATAAAACATATCTGTTTATTATAAGAGTATATATAACTTGCGCTTAAAATACGATGGTTCAACACTTTAATTACTTTTTCCTAGCTATTTATAATTTATTTTTTAAAAATGTAATCGAATGTGTTTGCGTATATTGACGTAATAATTCAACAACTCCAACGTAACTACTCTCATATGTGGGGTACATTTGCATCGATTATCCATCATGTTCCTTCTATAAAATTATAATATAACTGTCAAAAAGTGTTACAAAAATTATCTACTTTATTACGAGTACTATTTTTGCAGGATTTTTCGATAACGCTGATAGTTCATGTTGGATGTTGTCTACTTCTTTTGGTTTTTGTTTTAAACAATGATTTTTCTTCATAATCGTATTTGGAAGTTTTGATACCAACACTTCAACATTCAAGTTATACGAATCTGAAACTGAACAGTCGCTTTAGTCGTTGGTAGAGGTAAAACTTCCTATATTACATCCTCAGTATTTTGCTTATTACGAGATGAAGTATTGTCGATATTAACATTGTACAACTTTTATTAAGCATGTAGAACAGTAAATCAGAGTAGTCATATAGAACCTGATTAGAAATGTCATTTACAAGGAAATGGGAAAATAGTCAAATACCTGGTAAATACCTGGTAAATGCGGAATTTCAGTTATTAAAATGTCAAATTATTTAATAACTAAAGCCAAATCCAGGAGATTTGAAACCCAATTAGTTCATCTAGTATTGGTCATTTTTTTTCCAATTTATAAACTACTAGGTCTTGAATTATACTTGTACATAATTAAGTTAATATTAGTCCATTCAATTGAATATTTTCATTTTGTAAGATCGCAATTTGTCATCTGTTTCAGATTATGAACTTTCAAATTCATTTGAACATTACTTGGTTGAAGAGAATGAGAAAGACTCCAAACATTGATTTTAACTTTGAGTCTATTTCCACTAAACTACTCAAAATAGAGTGGTAAAGTTACGAAAAAGAAACAATATCAATCTTTGCCACTTGGGTTTGAGGGAATTCTGCAACACCCATAGAAACCGAGAATCATCAGAGCAAATGGAAGGTAAACGCAATGAGAGATGCTACTCACAGAACGAGTAAACATAGAAACATGAGAACCAAGCTAGCTGGAGATCTGGCATTACAAGTTGGCTCGAAAACTGAATCAGTCATATCCCACTGTGAAAGATGGCAATCTAATAACCAATTCGGCATGAAGTAATGGACAAGTAACAGCTGCCTATTCACTTCAGCTAAAAAGACATACAGTCAGCTGCTGTTTCCATCTAAATGTTTAAATCTAAAATCGCGATATTGTTGGGTTTTACTATACTCATAATTCCTACATATCTGGGATTGTATTATGAAAATCAATGAGTTGTAATACACACACCAAGTCATAAGTCATCCCTAATAAAGATATCAATTTGACATCAACTACAATTTCAATCTATTATTTAGCATAGTACAATAAAGCTGGAAATTTTACTGACAACATTAAAAGATAATGCCAATTATATTTCCCAACATGATGGTTTTCGAGTACGCCTTACAGTTTAATCAACCTACATCCCTTACCACTAACTGGACATCCAGCAAAAGAAGAAATAAATCAACTGGCATTGATGATAACAAATCAATTGACAGGAAAGAGCCATTTATACCGAATATGAAGAGTTCTAAATTGCCATCAAGTCATCAACAGTGATTGACTAAAGCCTGTGTACCTTTATTCCTTAAACAACCTTCAAGACCTATGCCAAGATTAATGCAAGTTGTGAGCATCAAATGATGACTACTAGGGCCTCCAAATTAAAGGCATGACTAAAAATTGTGGATGTTCACTAATTTAGGTTATTATGACATCATTCACAGTCCCCAATTCAATCCTTACAGATAAGTATAACTAATACCGACTTGGATGTACTCAAAATGTGGATATAGTGATCTATATTGCATCACTATACCTTTTCCACAACTGATTCCTGAAGATTTGATCCAACTGACAAATTACGGAAATCGAACTACAAAGGTTTCCCGTTATCAGTTCATCATGTTCTTTTCATGACATACATGTGCATCCAGTTAAAATGCAGAGCCAGTTCTAACCTATTCTAGCAACAACTCCAACGGTAACTACATACATTGATCTTCTTCAAGCTTCAGATAAACTACCTAATTATACTTTACCAAGGTAAAGCAAACATACGTTAAGCCAAGGTTCTCTAATTTCTATGTCTCTTCATGATACACAAAGGTTTCTAACCAGTTTTGTTATTTTGAAGTCATAACTCACTACCAAATATGAACCAACAAAAAAATATACACATGTATAAAGGCAAATCGTAAGCCGTATGTGGGAAGTCATAGTGCGTAATTTATAACTAATTGAAGTAAGAGTCTGCTTAAGAACTTCTATTCACAAGTCACAAAAGTAACATTAGATACTGCCTAATTTAATTCATGTTACATTTACCATCAAATATATCAACAGCTGCAAGTTACTAAAGTTCATATTTTGTGAGTAATCATTGACTTCTAAAACTGTTAACGACATCACATGACACAAGAGCCTCTAAATACATTGCTGCAAGAATAGCCTCAAGTACAGATAAATATACAAAGAAAGCTAGTGCATACCTTTAAGCAACAAGATGATAAACGCCTATCTGAAAACAAAATCTTTGCACCTTGTTTGGTTGGTGTATGCCCCAGCACCCCATTATTGTATCATACAAACACATAATACCATTTGTACCTTCACAGATATCATGAAACCAAAACTGTACCTGAAAAAACCGAGCTTTGCCAGACCTCAAGGTCTTCAACTTCTTTGCTGATAACAAAAAGTCGTTCTCCACCCCCTTCGATCTTCTTAATTATCCCTCTTTCCGAATCCTCCAACTTATCCATAAAGTTTCTAACAAACGATTTTTCAACAATCTCGGCATTATCCACACCATTTTGTGCAACTCTAGACCACACTTCCAGTCCACCATCTCTCCCAACAAAAACTTGCTTTTGTAACAATGCACCACAATATTAAGCATACCTCCGCTAGTATTCCGCAAACTAGGATTATAATCTCTTAAATAAACCCAAGGATCATCACTTAACTTCCGCAAATCGGCCATAGCCAGATCACCAGATTTCGAGCATACCTTACACATAGTAAGTTCATTCACATCAAAACTGACATTGGCAAAAGAGTCTCAGAATCTACTACTTCGTCCTGAACCTGGCTCATTCGTCTCCCAAGCAACCTTTCCCGACCTCTGATCATACAACCGTATACAACCAGAAGACCCAAACGCTCCAGACATTATGACATTCTTAATTCCTTCAAATAAGTTAGGGTTCCAGGAAGACGAATTACCAGGTTGCCTCCCTATCTCTGCCTTCACTCGGGCTTAATATATTCATGGATCTGTCGGATCAGTCCACTCGACCGATCTGTTGGAAAACTCTAGGTCAACCAGGGAGATTGATAACATTAATAACAGCAAAACCAAATTAGCTATGGCAGTTTCTATATTAAAACTAAATAAACTTACATTTACAGCTTGATCAGCAGACTTGCAGGCCTCAACAGTAGCCTCAGCATCATTGCTAAGCCCAACCATGTCACCATACCTAAAACAGCAAGGAACATCTTAATTAGCATATATATATATATATATATATATAAACAATGACATGACATGCTAAGGTTGTATACATAAACTTATGAAACTTACGGAGGATTGGGGGACACAAGGGTCTCATCATATATGATCCGGTCATATGTATGCATCGGCAACGCATGTTTTGTTAATGTGAATTCCTCCATATTCATTACTCGAAAAGGGGAGTTGTCACGACCACCCTCCGAAATCGAAATGCAAATATCCCGGGCATTCCTAGTCATGCATATGCTGTAGGGGCTATCACAAAGTCGCCGAGGCGGGAAAAAAGACGTCCGTCATCAACATTCAACTTCCACATACTTCCCTGTGTTAATGGTCTGAGCCAAGAACCTATTTGATAACCTACACACAAGTGAATGAATCCGTCGATAACCGTTAACATTGCATGATTATGAAATCTCGCTTCACTTGGAAGGAAAAGTGGAAATTGTATCTCCCAGAAGTCTTCCGTGTTCACATCAAAACAAATGATACTTAGATCATTCGAATCTTTGTACACCAAAAAGTAAAGACAGTGGTCAAAGAAGGTTGCCCGAGTCCACGGTAATGGTGCAAGAACGGGTCGGGGTCATAGTTTCCAGTAGTGATCAGGAATTCAATATTTCTCCATGAATTCATTCTATGGGAATAGATATAAACCCTGCAGGACCGAAGATCCACATAAACCTTATATATATAGAAGCTTGTAGTCATCATTGTCGGAATAGAATCCGATGACATCGTATTCAATAGAGGGCAACTTGTAATAGGCACCGGTGAACGGATTCCATAAAGCTAGACTTTTGACGGTTTCGGACGAGGCTACACATACCAATCCATCCAAGCTCGCTAAAAGCAAATCAAATCTCGGATCGGCTTCGATTGAAACCGATGGTAAGAGAACCGTGATAAGAGAATTTTATAGGATTTGCTTTTGTGATGGACGATTTCCAATGTTTGGAAACAGACTTGAAACGACATATACACTTGGCTGCAAGTTTTGGTAAAATCTCATATTCTATTATATTATTATCTATATCTGCAGCTTTCTTTTTCTCAAATTCTATACTATTATTATTACTCGTATTATTATTGTTATCAATATTAATCGAAGGAGGAAGCTCATGATTCTTCCTTTGGGCGGCGAGTACGGTTGTCGCCATGTATTATTGAAAAAAGCAGATGTAAAAAAAACAGAAAGAGGATGGATTCTTACTTGGGCAGGGACGGAGGATATTGAAAAATTCGATCAAAGTTCCTTGATACAAGAGGCGTGTCTATTTGTTGGTTTATTTAAAATTTCATATATCTCATTATTAATATAAAAAATATCATATATGTCCAATTAATTTTTGAAATATCAAAAATATTATTATTAAATATGAAATATATCAAAAATGTCAACTTTAATAAAATATAAAACACTAAACTCTTTTAAAATTATAAATAACTTTTACAATTTACAATTGTACCCAACCTTATTAATCCTAATTACATGGCATAACATATAACATTCTAATTTACTTCGATTCGTATAATCTGTGTGACCAAATCAAGTGCACAACATGATCAAAATTATTGCTACACCAAGCATGATAATTTTTTTCACCAAAGTTTTTCCCTTAAACTTCTAATTTGTATATGTTGGATGGGTATTCAAAAAAGTTTCCTTTAATTTAAGTAATGACCAGATATGATCCAAACAGGATTCCATTACCCTTATATGATAGAAAATATAAACAGACCAAAAATGAAATCTAGCTTCAAATGAATCATTGTTCAATATCCGCATGGGGAATAATACATTCTTCATGGATAATAGTTTAGATATGAGCAAGTCTGAAAAATTTTACTAGCTAGCAAGATGATGACAATGATTGGAACCAAATGCGTTTGCAAACTTTGAGTTCATTATAACAATGACTTTTTTGACAAGTTAATTTTAATTGGGCACATAAAGAAGAATATAATTGTAAAATTTAAATGTTATATATAATTTTTAAAAGATTTTAGTGTTTAATTTTATTAAAATTTAGTCATTTGGATATTTTTAATATATTTCATGTTTAATAATGGCCTTTGTGATATTTCAAAATTTAATTAGGCATGTATGATATTTTTGACATTAACAATGGCATATATAAAAATTTCCCTAAAATATATAATGTTTACTTTCGTTTTTTTTTAACCAACCTTTATTTTCGGTTAATGGGTGTTTGTGACTATGATAATGTGTTGTGGTAGGGGACAATACAGTAGAGGTGTCGTTTGATGTAAAAGTAATTAATCTAAACGATTAATGAAAATATTTTAAAAAATAAAAAACTAATAGTGTAATATAATTATTAAAAATATTTTAAACATTTTTTTTTATTTAACTTTTAACATGAGGATTATTTTTTTTATGAGAAAGCATAGATAATACGGTTGTCGTGTATGTAATATTTGTTATTGATACAATAACATAATATAGTAATTTATAGATAACTTTAACTATTGCATTATAAAATAGTCATTTCATTTCAATAACTTATTAGGACGTTTATTTATATTTATATTTGTATTTTTTTTTTATTTCTAAAATGGCTACTAAACTTTTTTTAAATTATATGATATCATAATTTAAATAAAATTCTTCTAAGAAAAAAATATGGACTTACTATATCGTAAACTTTTTCAAAAATACTTATGAAAACAACGCATCTTTATTTATTAAAATATTATTATTATTATTATAATTTAATATAAAATTAGCAAGTAGTTTAAAAAATATAAATTGATGGTGTACTGTGTACATGTGAATATGTGATGCGAATGGGGTTATTAATGATCAACCATATGAGAACCGTGTGGTATTAGCGCACATATTTTATTTGATGAAATGTCTTAGCGCGCAGTATGAGAATAATAGTTAACATGTTTGGTGATTCCATTAACATGTTAACTAGGAATGATATTGATCGGTGTAAGTGGTTAAATAGACCAAGAGATCGACGAGTAGGATTGAAGATTGAAAGAACCCAAAGCAATCTAAAAGGTAAAGAGCTATGCCTCAACTTGTGCTGTTAATCTGTTAATCGTATTATTACCTTGAACAATTGCTGTAGCATCAAAATGCTAAGAATATACCGATCAAGATCCTTTAAAGTTATAATCAACTTCATAGGTAAAGTTGAGTGGATCTTAACCTTTAGATTAAAATTAAAGGTCAAGATTCAAAGTTGATATTTGAATCTTGACTATTTATTTTAATCCAAATGTCAAAATTATCAACTTCACCTATGAAGTTGATTAAAACTTTAGAGGATCTTGATCCAAAATATACAGCCATACACATACACATACAAAACATTTTTAATAATCTTTGTTTAATAGAGAACACCAATGAACACAGATTTTTTATGTGCGAATTGAGGTGGGATAGACGTGGGCAAAAAGATCGGATCCGGTGGAACCGGAACCGGTTCCAATCAGCGCGACGAACAACCGGTTCCGGTTCTTGGTCAACGTTTGACTGGATTTTTTTCCGACTTTTTTTCGGGTTTTTTTTGTCCAAAAACCGATTTGGAACTGATTTTTGGATCAGAATGTGGAACCGGTTCCAAATCGATCGGTTCTTGAGAAACCGGTTTTTTTCAGTCCCAAATCCAGATAATCCGAACTCGTTCTTTTGGAACCGGTTTTTTTTGCCTATGTCTAGTTAAGGATATACATTGCATTAGTGAAGTTATCTTATGTTTGGGCCTCAGGTTTAGAAATTCCTGTCTTTCTTATGTTTTTTGGATTACTAACTACTAGGAAAAAAAAACTGGTAGCATAAAGGAAAATGGTAAATACATTATACAAACACTTTTAGTCAACCAAGAAGAATGGCCATTCAAATCACCAATAAGTTCAAATTGTATTACTCCAAAGTAGGGATAGAGCAGATTATCCAAGTCTCAATCCCATCTCGATACCGTCCTAATCCCGATCCGAGAAGTGGTACCGAATGGGACTTGAGGTCGGGACCGGTATCCATTTTTCTTAGTTCACGGGACTTGGGACCGCGGTATGAGGATTTGGTACCGAAAAATGGTACCGAATGAGAACAGATATCGGTATCAAGTTTTTGAAAAATTCGGAACTCGGTACGTCGGTACCGAGACAGAACTAGTCAGATGCCCATCCCTACTCCAAAGAGCAATGATCTAACATGATGTCAATCATCTATTCAATTTCAATATTTTTTTTTTCGAAAAGAATGAACTCGACAATAATTCTTATTGCCAGCTATACTAAGTTATACTAGTATTTGTGAATCCTTATACAAATATGTGTTACTATTAGTTCATTCAGTTGCATTTTTTCACTCAGTAAGATCTCAATTCCTCATTTGTTTCAAATCATGAAATTCCATATTAATTTGGATATTACTTGGTTGAAGAGACTGAAATAGAAACCAAACACTGATTTTAACCTGATTCTATTTCACTAAACTTACTCAAATAGAGTGTTCCCTTACATAAAGTTACGAAAAAGAAACATAATCAATCTTTGCCGGTAGTTATTTTTTGAGTTTGTGGGAAACCCACACCCATAGAATCCGAATATCATCCGACCAAATGGAAGTAGATGTTACTTAAAAAAAGGGCAAAAATAGAAACATGAGAACCAAGCTGGAGATCTGAAAACAATCATAAAATGTTCAATCTAATATGAATAGTAACATCCCACAGTGAAATATGGCAATCTAATAACCAATTCGGCATGATGTAACAAACAAGTCTCACCTGCATATTCACTACAGCAAAAAAAAAAAAAACATACAGCCAGCTACTGTTTCAATCTAAATGATTAAATCTGACATCAAAACTTTCAAAAAATAATAATAATCTAGAATCGTGATATTGTTGGGTTTTACTATACTCATAATTTCTACATGTCTGGGATTGTATTACGAAAATCAACGAGTTGTAATACATGCACCAAGTCCAAGTCATAAGCCTTCCCTAGTAAAAATATCAATTTTGACATCAACTACAATTTCAATCAATATTTGAAAATTTTACACAACATTAAAAGATAATGCCAAAAATTTTCCCAACATGATGGATTTGGAGTACGCCTTACAGTTTAATCAACCTACATCCCTTACCACCAACTGGACATCCAACAAAAGAAGAATTAAACCAACTGGCATTGATGATAGCAAAGCGATTAACAGGAAAGAGCCATTTTTACTCCAAGAATATGAAGAGTTCTAAATTGCCATCAAGTCAGCAACAGTGATCGGCTAAAGCCTGTGTACCTTTATTCGTTAAATAATCTTCAAGTAGTATGATAGTATTAATGCAATTTGTGAGCATCGAATGATGATGACTATTATGGCCTCCAAGTTAAAGGGCATGACTAAAATTGTTGACGTTCTTCAATTTATATCGTCATGACATCCTTCACATCCCCCATTTCGATCCTTTACTATAAGTATAACTATTACCAACCTGGATGTACTCAAAAAGAAGAGAACAGTGATCTATATTGCACCACTATACCTTTTCCACAAATGATTTCAGAAGATTTGAACCTACTGACAAATTGCAGAAATCGAACTAGGTTGTCCTGCTTATTAAATCATCATGTTCTTTACATAACATGCATGCGCATCCAGTTCACAGCAGAGCCAGTTATGACCTATTTTAGCAAACAGATTCAACGGCAAGTACACACAATGCTATCTTCTTCATGCTTCATATAAACTACCTAATCATACTTCACCTCCATAACCAAGGTAAAGCAAACAAACTTTAAGCTAAGGTTTTCTAATTTCTAGAACTCATGAATCATGATTAATAAATCCAAAACACAAAAGTTTTTAACTAGTTCGGTTATTTTAAAGCCTTAATTCACTACCAAATATGAACAACCAAAAAAATATAAAGGCAAATCTGAAAGCCAAATGGTATGTAGGAATGAATTAAAGTAAGAGTGTTAAAAAACTTCTATTCACAAGTCAGAAAAGTAAAATTAGATACTGCCAAATTTAATTCGTGTTATATTCACCATCAAGAATATAAACAGCTGCAAGTTCACTAAAGTTCGTATAATGTGATTAATCATTGAATTCTAAAACTTATTAATGACATCACATGACAGACGAGCCTCTAAATACATTGCTGCAAGAATAGCCTCAGGTACAGATAAATATACAAAGAAAGCTAGTGCATACCTTTAAGCAACAAGATGAGAAATGCTACTAAAATGCCTATCTGAAAACAAAATCTTTGCACCTTGTTTGGTTCGTGTATGCACCAGCACCTCGTTATTGTATCATACAGACACGTAATACCATCTGTTCCTTCACAGATATCATGAAACCAAAACTGCACCTGAAAAAACCGAGCTTTGCCAGACCTCAAGCCCTTCAACTTCTTCCCTGCTAACAAAAAGTCGTTCTCCACCCCCTTCAATCTTCTTAATTATCCCTCTTTCCGAATCCTCCAATTTATCCATAAAGTTTCTCCTAAACGATTCTTCAACAATCTCGGCATTATCCACACCATTTTGTGCAACTCTAGACCACACTTCCAGTCCACCATCTCTCCCAACAAAAACTTGCTTTTTGTAACAATGTACCACACTATTAAGCATACCTCCGCTAGTATTCCTCAAACTAGGATTAGCATCTCTTAAATAAATCCAAGGATCATCACTTAACTTCCGCAAATCGGCCATAGCCAGATCACCAGATTTCGAGCATATCTTACACATAGTAAGTTCATTCACATCAAAACTGACATCGGCAAAAGAGTCTCCAAATCTACTACTTCGTCCTGAACCTGGCTCATTCGTCTCCCAAGCAACCTTCCCCGATCTCTGATCATACAATCGTATATAACCAGAAAACCCAAACGCTCCAGACGTTATAGCATTTGCCGCAAGCAATCCTATATCCTTCAAATAAGTTAGGTTTCCAGGAACAATCGATTTCGACGAATTACCAGATTGCCTCCCAATCTCCGCCTTCACTTGAAGCGTAGATTTATCGATATCAAGCACACAATTCTCCTTATGATATGAATCAAATGCCGCGAAAACCGAATCAGGCGACTCAGTTATTGCAGTGACTCTGGCTTTATATATTCGTGGATCTGTCGGATCAGTCCACTCGACTGATCCGACTCGCCGTCCGTTGGCAAAATTATAAAAATGTACGCCGGAAGCAACATCACAAGCTACGGCTGCCATAAATGATGTCGTCACTTGCTTTATTGATGTAATTGAATCTAAATGTGTTCGTACAGTACCTGCATCATGCATGAATTATATTCTATTTATACATACAAAAATCACAAAAGACAACATACTGAACCAAAGTAACCGAATATATCTAATCTAAATTGTATATACATGAACAATACCTAAAGTATAAAACTAAACATCTAAAGTATGTCGTAAATCGTAATCTGCTTAAACAAAATACCTAGAATACATTCATATATACAAACCTATAGATACATATTTTGAGAGAGAGTACCTGTGTGAGATAAATTCCAGTCGTAGACAGAAATCTGACCCCCGTGACCAATCCAAACGGATCCATCATCAACAGCGTGAAAAGCGGAAACAAGGCCATCAGAAGCAGGTCTAATAACATCAACAACAGAACAATCAATACCTGAAAGAGGATTAGGCAACAACGCTGATTTCAAAACCGATTCGATTCCGTAATAAGAAGCTTCATCGGAAAGTTCCTGATCGGAAAACCGCCGTGAAGTTGACGGCAGCCGGTTTGAACGGAGGAGAGAGAGCAAGACGGAAAATATCTCTGGATCTCGGTCAATGAAGATTGGAGAATTAGACGACACGTGGCGGTTGGATAAGGCGGAAAGAAGTGAGTCTGGACCGCTTGATTGGAGTGTAGAGACTGTGGTTTCAAACAGCTTGCCGCCGACGTTTAGTTTGATTCGATCGGTTAGACTCATGTTTGAAAATTGGGATTCCATTTCCTTCTTTTTTTTTTCTTTTTTTTTTTTTTTGAGAATTTGTGATAGGATTGGAAGTTGGTTAGTTTTTGGGGGAGAGTGTTGACCTCTACACTCCTTCAATGAGTTTTTTTTTTTTTTTTTTTTTTCCAGCTTTGGTGGCTACAAAAAGTATTTTCTTTGAATAAATTTTATATGAAAACGACAATCATATCCGATCTCTCATTTGAGTCATTGGTGATGTATATGAAAGTATGAGTATTTTGTTTTTATGAGTGTTGACCTCTACTCCCTTCTATGAGTTTTTCTTTTTCCACTTTGGTGGCTAAAAAAATTATTTTCTTTGGAGAAATTTATTTATAAAAATGAATATTGTATTATTTTTATAAAAGAAATTTTTAGATAGTTAAAATGTTTTTTAGTTATTTGTTGAGTTGATCAGAAAATTGTATGGTATGTAGCATTGTTGAGAATAAAAAAAAAGTGTGTTCATTTTATTTTGTGATTAACATTTATTCAATTATGACATATCTTAATTAGTACTCGTAGTTTTTTTTTTTTTGAAAAACTTTAAATTTAAGACATACTTTATATGCTTTACAATTTATAAAGGTGTAAATTGTCTATACATCAATACTTTTTCAAATTGGGCTAAAACATTGATAGCTAACTCGTGGAAGTCCATGAAGTGACCCATTAATGGCTCAAGCCAGCCATATGGCCCATATAACAATAGCAGTCCATACTCCATAGTAAATCGAAACAATCTGCAACCAGGTTCAATTCTAACTTTCTAAATTAGTAGTAATTTGAAAGAAAAAAAAAAAATATATATATATATATATATATATATATATATATAATCACATCCTAATATACAAACAATTTATAAATTATAATAATAAATGCGAATATAAACAAGCCTTAATTTTTGTTTAAATAAATCATTGAAATCTTATTTGAAAAAATAAAGACAAGAACAAACTATCCAAATCAAATCTTGTTTTTTTGGCTCTATTATTGTGACTTCTTTCCCTTTTTGTTATCAACACGACCATCTGTTCCAGCCATCATAGCATACTTGTCTTTCCTTGTCAAATTAGTGCATTCGAACCCAAGTGTATCCCCAATCACCCTTTGAATATAATTTGCAACTTCAAATGCCGATTTACCTCCTTTGCAAGTAAGTTCAGCTGGTAGTTGATTTAAGAAAGTTATCTCATATGTTGGCCTTGGATTCATGAACACGAAATATGGGTCGAGAAACTTGTGCCCACGAGCCGTTGTCCCATAAAACACGCTTTGTTTTGTATTAATAGCAACGGGCACAATCCTATCCGTGAGCTCTGCAAAAAGAGCGCTAAATCTTAGCAAAAACGCCTCTCTACATGTAGTCCCTTCGGGGCAAATAACCAAATCACCTTCTTCTAACAACTGCTTAATATGTGCCGCGTCTTTATCTCTTTCCCTTGCCAATGCCACGGCTTTGATTGGTGAAATTAACTCTGAAAATTTACTAATGCTATATGTCACACAACTAATTTTCCTTCCTAAAGCGACGGCAGTGACCACAGGGTCTAAAATCGCGCGATGATTGCACACAAAAAGCACCCCACTTTGGCCTTTTGTGGGAGGGGGTGGAGGGGTGCCCTTAACAACTAGTTTGATTCCAAGGATCTTGTAGTTGTAGTACACAATCCTTTCGGGTAAAGGGATGTTTAGGTAAACTCTAAGAATCGATAGGAAAATGCCAATCGGCATCCATAAGAAGGTGAGCAGCGCCGTTAGTGGTGTTGGCCTTTGCACTAGACGCCCTTCATGAAAAATAATCGGACTTAAAAGCTTGTCTCTTGGTAAGGGCTCGGTTCTTGTTCTTGGTACCATATATCCTTCCTGAACCATATATATAATGTAATTACCACAAGTTTACAACAATTTACATATATAATTAAAACCATATATATATTTTACTACATCATTGGCTTTAGTTAGATTTGATTATTATTTGAACAACCTTATTATCCAAATATACTTTACGTCTATTTTAATTATATTTATATATGCAACTTGTGTAGTATTGAAACTTCGTTTTCTCATAAAACATAAAAAGGAGACATAATGATATATGGAAGTAATAAGGGATGGGTAAAAATGTCATTCTCGCTCTAGACTTTCCCATGTGCTTAAGGATATTACATGTTTCCTTTGTTATGTAAATTCATATCAATTCAATTCAATTGTCACTCGTGTCATGGGACCTCAAATTCATGCAATAACTAATACAAATTAATAAACGCAATTGAATGAGTACACAAGTACCTAATGAGTAGACACTCCATTAACTTTTATTTTGGAAATCAAATGTTGCATGAATTTACATATATAAAAGTCTTTAATTTTCATATATATACTAAAAATAGATGCTTATTTGTGTAGCTTAAAATAGTATGTAAATTTATATGTGGGAGTTACTAGTTGGTTACAATAAAATACCTTTTGTAGTAAAATAGATAAGAAAAGATGGGACAATATATAACACATTACATGTTTATTAGGCAAACGTGCATTTGTTTTTACCACTCGCTCTCTGATCTGATTAAATAGAATTTTGATACGACTGATGATAAATTCACATTAATTTGTTATATACAATAAATACAAACATGTTTATATATATATATATATATATATATATATATATATATATGCACATTAATTATTATTATTTTATTATATACGAGTATATATAAGAATTAAGCTAATATTACTGTGAAAAGCATAAGTACGTATTTCATGCCAGGGGTCTTGTGCAACTTCCACTTGTTCCAAGCTAGAGATATTGTAACAATAAACCAATAATTGGTTAGGAGTTAATAATCACCAACTCATGTGGTCCTTTTGATATATTATAGAATAACTAAACATAAATAAAGACTTCGTTTATGAACGTACCGATGATTTATCTAAATATTTTTCGCCCTTATATGCCTAAATATAATAATATACAATATTCAAAAATCGTTGACTGTGATTCCTTTAACGGAATCAACCAATGAAATAGACCAATAACCAAATCATGTTGAAGGAACTTTTAAGTTTAAGAGTATTATTTGAAAGGGGAAAACAAAACACCGAGACTATTATTTTTAAGACTTATTGCATGCATCTATAAACAATTTGCACAGTACTTTTTTATGTATATAATTTATGATTAATGTACAACCATTTACACACAGCATAGCCTTTTAAACATAACCAAATAAGCGATTCATTGAATGTTTTAAAAAATGAGCTATATGTTTATTATAAAAAGTACAATTTTATACAAATGCTATGAGTCTTTAGCTATATTAAATGTGCATTTTTAAGATTTGAAAGGCTAACATGCATTATGTGAAGCAAAATTTTGATATAATATACTAATTACAAATATTATGAAATTAACATGAATATACTAGTATAGTATCACGCAATACGACAACGACTGCGGCAACGACGATCTGGTCGTGACATGGCGGCGACTATTAGTGGTGGTGGGTGGCTGCGTCAAGTGACACAGGTTAATGTAAATGTAACTGATATCGATGTAGTAATATTTAGAATACAGGGATTAAAGGTGTAGATTAGTAAGATAAGTGTTTAAATTATAAATTAGTTTATTAAGGATAAATTGAATAATTTCTCATAAGTCTTTTTCAAAGGTGTTAATTAAAGCTACGCAATTGGATCATTTTCAATGTTTTAATTTTTTTTTTATTTATAAAGGAGTAAACTAGGCTGTAATGTTATTACTTTATAAAGTAATAATATTATATATATATATAAATAGTTAATTGAGAAAAATTTACAAGAGGGTTCATGTAAAGCAAAACGGCCATAAAAGCTTTCACCAAACCCTATCAAGATACATAATGTCGTTGAATAATGAATTGAATTGTTGTACCTATATGCAGATAATATACAGCTATATATTCATAATTTAAAATTGAAATATATACATTTAGATTTTATTTACCTATATGCAGACTTTAAAATATAAATAATAACATTAAAACAACATGACCTAAACAACTATGTTCATAAGGACACTTAACTTGAAATGATATTTTAATGGTGATCGATTTATACAAGCAAAAATGCATGAAAAAATGGTGTTTCGGTGATTTGATCGATGAACTTCTAGTGTCGTCCTCCAAAAATTAGAAAATGGAATTTGAGTCACTGTGGTATTTAGCTAGCAAAAAGTCTATTCTATTCTCAAATTTAAAGATTGTTAACTTTTAAAACAAAATCGTTAATATTAACTAAGAATAAAGTAATATATAATTTGTAAATATTTAATGAAAGATGATATAATTATGTAAAGACATACATAAATATAAATAATAAGATAAAAGATAAATATGAGATGTGTGAGTTTCAACATTATTTCAGATAATTTTAATCAATATATCAACTTATTATATTATAGTATGCCATCACCACTTCGGTGGGATGGCAGAGGCTTTGACCGGCCTCTTAAAAAAAACCAGAATCCTGATGTATTATGGAAGTAGTCTATAAATTAGTTTAGATATAAGATTTGCTATAAAAAACACTATATTAATGTACGTAGCTTAAATGTACGAATTTTGACAAAGAAAAATGAAAATCCTTTGAAGAAATACTCAATGATCATTCACAGTGGTTGTCAGAAAACAAACTGATATATGTCTATATGTTTTAAATGAGACTTATAATGAATCTTGTTATAAAATAATATAGTACGAGCCAAAAAGGAAAAGAAAAACACTTTTTTTTTATACATGTATCTTGTACAAAGTATCGATCATATTACATGTTTATTTTTATACATAGCTTTCTTGGCCATTCAAAAGTATGTGGCATTTTGAATATGGTAAGGGTATTGTGTACAGGGAGAAGTGAAAGTGATATTGTTATTCATTCAAGTTATGTGAAATTCTTTTCACATATTAATTTTTTTAATCCATAAAAAACATGAGGGACAAATATATATTAAATATTAAAAAATTAATTTGTAAAAGAAATTTAACCAAACTTGGATGCAGCACCACATTTACTTTTCCTTTAGGTAAAATACTAAGTTATTATTTTGTGTAGCCATGAATATTTGTCGGACAAACTTAATTATACGTGCATGTTATAATTCATTAAATAAACAGAACAATAACATTACTATATATGATTCGGAAAAATTAGAGTTAAATCTTGATGTTAACTCAATTTGAGGTTGTGTATTTTTTTTTTTTTTTTGAAAGGTAGAAGAAGATGTCTGAGTCAATGTGTTATATGTACCTAAGTCACTAAATTAACATATTAACCAAAAATGGAAAGAAACTATAAAAAGTTGAAAAGGATACTTATAACTGATATTATGGGAATGATTGCTTTTAATGATATCACTATTATTTGTATCTTGTATATATATTGTACAATTATTATAATTAATAATTAGGTACCCCTAATCAGAATTGAAATACTACGTATTATTGAGATTTCATTTTGGTTTTCATTTTTGTCTTATTCACGCACTCGATCAAAGTTAGCGTATATCCGTCTTAAGCAGTTTTCGATTTAATATTATTGGATTAATGTTTGCTGATTATATATCGATCGGTGGCCAATTTGATTTGTTGGTGCGGCCAACAAATAACATATGGTATGGTAGGTGTTTTTTTCCCGAAATCAATATAAAGTATAAGATAACGAAAATTAATTAAAATAGCTAGTAGAAGTACGTACTATATATTTTTCTGAAAAAGTCATGTACAATGCACATGACTGATTTAACTACAAATATTAACTCAACTTTGACAAAAAGTACTAGTTGGTAACCAACAAAAAGTAATCGAGAATATACGTGCCCAATTCCCGACGTAAAAGAGATGAAATATATAGTATACTCGACATATGTTTAGTAAAAGGGAAACGGTAATATAGAGTTTTGTATTTACTTTTCCCTTAGCAATATATACTCCGCTGATCGATACTAGCGTAAAAAATATAGAGTAACTTCAGGACGACGATCTCTATATATTATGAATTACAAACAAGATTAATTAAATAAATAATACGAGTAATTATACTACGTATGGTTTATATGTAGTTTTAATTCTCATTTCGTAATAATTAATGCAAGATTAGATTCTAAATGTATTTTAATCCTCATCAAATTTATATGACAAACAAATATATTAAATTTTGACTTAAAATAAGAGTTAAAATTTTATAACGTATCAAGAGAGATAGAATAAAAATAATAAAAATAATACGAGTAATGAATTGGTGAAATAATGAATAATACCTTGCAAATGGACATGAAATGTTTGTCAGTCTCACCATCTCCAAGACCCAAATCAGGCAAGTTAGAACCTTCAAATTCTTGTAAAATGGCAGCCTTTTTTAGCTGACCCACTAGCACACCTGGCACTTTAACAAACCCAGTGGCTCGACCTTTTTTCGAGACCTCAAGTTCTGTCCCCAAAACTTTATCAGCCCCTAGAAAATTCTTCACAAAGTGTTCGACCATAACCCTTGGTGTAGAGGTCACCACATACCTTTTCCCAAACGAGCTAAACACTTTCCATGATTCGGGTCGTACATCACCCACATAAAATCTAGGCAAAACCGAGCTTGATACTAGCTCAATGTCTCGAATTCTTAAACCGGCACATGATATGAAAATGTAGATACTAGTTGCAATTGATTGAGAAAAATAAGAAGTTATGTAAATAAATGGGAAGGCTATTAATAGAAAGAAAGCTCGGAAAATGCTTCCGGCTTCTAGTGCAATGAGAAAGTAGTAAGGGAACGGGTTGGGAGAAACAAGAAGGGTACCATTGAGATCAGACGCAACGGTCTGATTAGATCTTGATTTCGTACTGCATTTTGAGATCAGTTCGAATTCAAGATGGGGTGACATTGTCATAAGAATATGGGAAGAAATTAGTTGTTTAGGTTTGAGTTATGAAATGATATGTGAAGGGGAGGTTTTAAAAAGAAGTTGGGAGATACATGGGTCGAGCTAGCTAGTACCGGCCATAACTCTTTTTTAAATTTTTAATTAATATATGATATGCTTTGTGGGTTTTTTACTTTTATCATGCAAAAGTTAGATACGTGCATGTGAGAACATAAAACAGTTGGATATTCGATTTTTAAAGTCAATATATATATTTGACCAACCACTCGAGGTAGCCAAGAGCTTTGAAAATGGTTCGTAACTAGTTATGGCACCTCAATTTTTAAAGGCTCAATTTCGCTAGACTAATGACGACCCAATATAATCTAATCTGTGTGTATAATTAAAATATTTAAAATGAAACAATGTTTATTAGAGACTCCAAACATTACAATATTTTACTTCTTTTATTCATCCCAATGTCATTTCAATACTTCTAAACTGACCCAACAATTACCACATTTTTGCTGACGACATTTCACTTCACGTTACGTACACATGCCACATAGGCATATACATCGAATGAACCCCACAAGGCCACAACCTCTTCTTTGCTCTTCACTTAATTGTAAGTAAGTAAGTAACTGCTAATTGCCGTTTTTCACGGGTTTTGAACATAATAATTGTGCATTAGGAGCTCGCTTTTTTCCATTAGTCAATTGGACTTTTTCACAAGATCTCGAAAAAATCTAAATAGTTACATCCAATTACAAACTACACGAAAATTGTCTCTTTTTTATGGAGATTTACCCATCACATATGTTTCATTCTTTGTTCTTTTTAGTTTATCGAATAAAAATTCTTATTCTTACTTGTTACGTAAACCAATTTACTAAATCATTTTGGGCAATGTTTTTCAACAAAGTGACAACACGCATATCAAGTCAGCAAAGAAAATGTGCATAAATTTTATTTTATTTTTTAAGAATTTGGGCTATTTCTATTACGAAGCATCCCCATTCCCATGTTCTTTCACTATTCATTCGGATTTCTTGTTTGACTTCATTGTGGCACAATCTCATTTATGGGTGTTAGTAGGTGTAGGAAGCTTGGTTTCTCGCGTGATAAGTGGTTTAAAAACCCGCTCCTTTATGTATAAGTTTGTTTCGTTCCTGGGGGCTTATTTAGGATTGCATACAGATCGAGCCAGCTCAACATTTTTTTTGGCCTTAAATGAAATCGATTTTGGAGGCTCGTTATAAAATCTTTAGCAAAATTCTCCTCTTCTATTCGGGATAAGATACAAGTTTGAAGTCCAAACCAAATAATGATAGTGATGTATAAACATATGAATAAACTTGCTTGAGATAAATTACTACTAATCAAACTAAAATCAATGCATAAAAAGATAATGTCTTTAAGTCATAGACTAGAAGAAACTATACACTTATAAGAAGATTGAATAATATGATCTCATTGAAGATATATTGACCTATGATTGGAGCAGTTTTTTCTTAATCCACTATACATATACATATTTGTGGTGTCTTAATGGCTACTACCTTATGTTATAAAAAATACAAGTAAAATAAGCCATGTAAAAATAACAAAAAAAATCTAAATTTAGGTTAAAATTTGAGGCCTTTTAAATTTGGAGGCCTAAAGCACTTGTCTAACCCAATTTAATTATTGAGCCGGCAGTGATTGCATAAAAAACATTACAGAGTGGAAACTGGTAGCTAGTTCGGCCTCTATGGGTGAAGGTTTTTCTCGTGTTTTGTAATTGGCGTGAGTTTTTTGATTTTTTTTTGCAGTCATTACAGTTCAAGCCTCAATAGGTATCTAAAATTCCATTGCTAGTGTTTATTTTCCTTATAATGTAATTGTAAATATAACTTTGTCAATAGGGTTGGTGACCCATTGGTAAGATCTTTGACCTTGTGAGATCCATATGAGTTCGAGTTTCACTTCCCATATATGTGAAGGTGGATTAATATGAATTTTTTAAGAGTTCTGGATTTCATCCCAGATGCGTGTAATTTAAGATTATGAGTAGATTAAATGTCGTTTTTTAGAAGAAAAAAAAACTTTGGTTTGACATTTAATACTGTACTTTGCAAGATGCTTTTTTTACTTTTAGTATATATATATATATATATATCCCGTTAAAAAAAATCATTTTGGGTTCAACCAAACCAAACACCAATTTACTCTGATTTTTTCAAATTGAGTTCTGTTTGATTTTTCAGTTAAATGGTTCAAACCGAAAATTGAACACCAACCCCCTACTCAAAGGTTAACTGTTAACTTTTTTTATAATTATACTATTTACTTCTATAATCAGCTAGAATACTTTGATGGTAGTGTGTAGATTGTCGATTTTGATTGAAAACTTTTTTTTGATCTCTCTAATTTATTTTACAGAAAACTATACTAGCTAGCTAGCTATCAGAAATATTATCATCTTCCTATTATATCACAATAATTAGCCCACTTTCCAGTTAAAGGCCATAGTTGTCATATGAAAACTTTCCTTAATTGTAGATGTATAGTATATATTTCATCGTATCAAATGGTAAATATTCGGGCGTGCCTAAATTTTTTTAGGGTTGTGCATTAGACAGTTGTATATTTAATATAAATTTCAAGGGTGAGGTTTTGATAGAGTAGAAATAAAAAAAAATCCAGGGGTGAGTTTTTGATACAGAAATATACAATTTGTTTATTCACGTTAAGTGAAGCCCTAAATATTGCTTCATTTAGCATTTTCCATTTAATTTAAAGGGATATGTAGCTGTTAAATATTTAAATTTGGATATTGAATCACTCACATTTTAATATTTTAATATATAAACAAATGAAAGTCCAATCATTTATCCATTATATAATAAATATTAAGATGTGAGTGGTTCTATACCAAAGTTCAGCCACATATGACATGTTCTCAATCTTAGATGTGTCTATTATGTATATGTATATTTATACTACTGTTAGATACCTAAGTTTAAATAGGGAATTCCTCATGTTGAATTAAAATATTAAGATGTGATGAGTTATATAATATTTTTGGATACCTAAGCTTAGATATGAAATTTCTCATGTTGAATTAAAATATTAAGATGTGATGAGTTCTATATCTAAAATTAGATATCTAATAACCACATAAAATTGGCTTGTGTCTTAAAAATGTTATTATAAAATTTATACGTATTATTTGGATTGAAAACATTTCTTTAACTAGTGGTTTCCCTCGTCTTTTTGCTTTTTGGAGTTAGATAAGGGGTGCAAGGTAAGTGAAAGGTGCATTAACAACAATTTTTGTTGGTCATGGCGAAGACCTATTAGTGGTGGCAGTGAACTTGAACAATATGATAATATGGTAAAGCTACTTCCTAGTAACTTTAATGAGGATGTGGATGATAAGTGGAACTAGAAGCTTAACGACAAGTCGGTTTTTATTGTTGCTCAACTCCGCAATCTAATTGATCATAACTTGATCTCGACTTGTACTGCAGGGCCTATTAAAACTAGATGGAACTCGTTGATCCCAAAGAAAGTGAACTTGTTCGTTTAGAGATTGTTACGTGATTGTCTACCTACCTTCCCCAACTTATTTGCCAGAGGCATTGACATTACTACGGTTCGCTGTCTACAATGTCAGTCCGGAATTGAGACTGCCCTTCATCTCTTTCAAAATTGTAGTCTTATTACTGGTACCCGAAGATTGATTAGTAGTTGGATCGGTTTAGATGTTCCAAGGGGTCTCCCTGCTGATGTTGTTATGTGGTTGGAAGGCTTGTATTGTTCGACTAGATCGTTCAAGATTATAGAGACTATTTTGTTCGTATGGTGGTGTATGGTGGTGGCTTATATGGAAAGCTCGAAATAATGTCGTCCACAATAATGTTAGGGAGAAGGATATATAAGGATATTTTTAATACGTTGATATCTACGTCCTACCTGTGGATTGCAAATCGGGGTAAACGTTTCGGGTTAGATTGGATACGGTGGGTAGAAAATCCTTTAAGGCCATGAAAATTAAGTCTGCCTCTTCCCATTTTGCTGGAGCAGCCACAATATGGTCTCATTTTTTGTCGTCACGTCTATCAATGGTGGAATGTTACTGGTTATTGTCAAAAAGTTTCGTTCCTCTTTTCGGCCTTGTATGGGATGACACTAAAAACACTAAGGAGTGAAAACCGATGGCACTACTTCTGTCGGTGGAGTTTTTTCTCATGTCTTGGTTTATCTGTAATTGGTCCTGAGTTTTTTTCTAACCCCTTTTTTCATCCTCACAGTTAAAGCCTTGAATCACGTTGATTACGTTCTATTAGTTTGTCACATTCTATCTCCTTTTGCTTGTAATTTATGTTTGTATCTTTATTATGTGATCTCTAGTACTCTAGTACCTTGTTAGTAGATCACGAGTATTAATAAAGTTATTTTGCCGTTCTAAATAAAATATTTATACGTAGTAAAAAGGTTTGAGTAATAATTATTTAGGTACAATATTTTTTATGATATTGGCAAGACCTTTTAAAAAGATTTGAGAAAATAATTAATCCGACCTCCTAATTAAATAGCCTAAAGATTTTCCTAACTATAAAATGACGACAAGTGGCAAAATCAATAGATAAGATAAGAAAAGAGAACTGATGAATACCGCATGTCAAGGTTTTAAGAAGATTTTTAGGTTGACTCTAAGGATGATATATCATTTCTAAAAAAGTACTTCCTAGTTAGCTCAAGTGGTTGAGCACATGTCTTATAAGCAAGAGGTCTTGGGTTCAAGACTTGGGAAGTACATAAGAAGTCTTTCGATGAAGACTTGGCTTGGGTATACCCAAGTTCAAGTCTGAGGATACAGGGTTTACCCCTATTGATCGTCGTGCCTTCGAGCGGATTAGTAGGGGGTTTCCTCCCATCCGGTATTTGAAATAGGCATTTCTACTTCGAGGTAGCTTTCTAACACGAACCCGGTTAAAACAACGTATGTTAGACTACCCGCTTTTCGAATCGCGACACGAAGTTCTCAAGCGAAATTCACATTTCAAAAAAATATATCATTTCTAAAAGATGTGAGTATTTTATTTTAAACAAAACGTTTCTATGATTTAATATAGTTCATTAAATGATCATTAACACGGGTCTTAGATGCACAACTGCACAAGTTAACCTTAATTAAAAATGTTATCTAAAGACTTTCAATTGCTAGTTTTTGGTGATATATCTCTTAACTTATGATAAAAAAAAATAAAATTAAAAAATGTGACATAATGCAAACTTACAACTTAAAGTGTTTTCTTTTGACTATGCGTATGAATATTTAATATTAGCAAAATGTTCGTACGATGTGACGGTGAGATGATGAAGATGATAAGTCAAATAGTGTGATAGGTCATAGGAGGTGATTGATTATAGGGGTGATAGGTCATAGGGTGATCGGTGATAGGGGTGATCTATCTGGACGGGCTCTGCCGTTGGATTTAAAAATTCGTTAAAAGTATGTCGAATGACATCTCTAATGAAAAAACATTAAATTATAAGAATACCCATATAATTTTATGACTTATCAATGTATGGTTTTTGAGATAAAAGATTTTGAAGAAATTAGATTAATAAAATGATTTATGAAGGAGAAAGAAACAAAATGTGTGGTTGAGATTTAAGGGTATTATATGTATATAGGAAATGATAAATCCTCCTAACTAAATAGCTTAATAATCCACCTAATTATGAGTTGATGACATGTAGAATAATCAGGGGCAAGATTAGATTAGAGAATTAATTGATGACACATGTCACCTTCTTAATATTTTAAAATAATTATTAGGTTATTTCGTCAAGAGGGTTTAACATTTTCGTACTTCGAATACAGATCCCATAGATGAATAACATGGGTGTTTTTATTGCTCAACAAGTTAGCAGCTAGCTGCATGGAATGAAGGTCCACCGACGTCAGATATTAATTACGTAATTTCTAATAATTATAAACTCATGATAAAATGTAACATGCGTTAAATTAATTAATTAACATGTTAGCTGTAAAATCTGCATTTTTTATATACATATATCTTAAACCTTGAATGTTTGTAGGTGGATATTTATTTTAATACGATTTTGTTGTAAAGTTAAAATAAAATATATAGATGATCGATTATCATATATATCTTAATCAAGTGTCAAGCTAGCTAATTGATAATTTACTTTTTTCGTTCTTATGATGCTTTATAACCTAAAGGTATCTTATTTAAGTGTCAAATAAATTTGTGAGGGTCAAAAATAAGAAGTCAACAAAAATAATTGGAAGGGTTGAATAAATGTTAATGAGTAAATTCGAAAGGGTTGATAATTACTTGAAGTAACTCGATCATCTTACGGATATTCCCTAATGCTACATTTGTGGTTGCCGAGACATAGTTAAGATACTCGCTTCTAATTAACAGGTAATAATTATGGTTTAAAATATGTCATTAAAAAATTCAAACCTTATTGTAGTTATAGTTTCAGCTTATTAATAGTTTCTTTGACGTTTATGAGAAAAATAAAATTAAAAAAAATAAAAAGTGATAGAGTAATTCAAAGTATCTGCATAAATGATGTCATATTCTCATTGTATTTAATGTCAGGTTAATAATAGAGACAATAGTACTAATTTACTAATAAGCGCAAATAATTCTACTTTTGGAGCGAGGTATAGTTACTAGTCCTATAGATTTATGCATTTCATTATTGTACATTGATATGCACATATAAATATCTACCTTTTATTGAGCTATGAATCACCTTCATACTCTATATTTTTTTTTTATTACTATGCCTTTTTGCGTCAATATGTATTTTTATTTACGATTCCCCGCACCCCCACCCCCATAAATTATATAAAAAAAAATGAATCTCGAAGTTGGAGGCTGATTTCGAGGTATATTGGTCACTAATGATTTCAAACTCGGAGTGAGCTAGGACATGGTAACTTGTACAATACAACTATGCTTTGACTTACAGATGGGCCGAAAACACAATTTAATTTGTAATTTTTAAATTTGTTAAACTTCGAATCATGCCACATGCAAATGTGGTGAGGGGGTCTTAGCAATGCTATATTCATCTAACACATGAGGAGCAAACCCTTTAGGGCATTGCCAGGAGATGAATTGGTGTGGGCGCATCCGCGTGGGGGGTGTTAGTCATTTATCCGTTACTGCCTTTCAATAAAAAAAATTATTTATGTTTAATTTTAATTTGTAATGTGGTGAACTATTTATTTTTATGTTTAATTTAGTATTTATGTTGAAGTTTAATTGAATTTAGTATTTATATTTATATTTATATAGTTAAATTGATGATTTAATATAAAAAAAAAAAAAGAAATTGGGTAAGTTTAATTAATTTTGGTATGTATTTCTAATGATTTGGGTAGAATTGGATACAATTGGGTAGGTATGAGTTGAAGGGTTTTGATTGGAAGATCATTTGGGTAACTTAATCGATTTGGGTACCACTCATTCCCCCTTATTGTAATATACCGGTATATGATTGATCAAAACCAAATGGATGGAAAACACAAGTATCAGATTTTAAAATGTGTGTCAAAAATGAATTAAGTAGCTAATTCGCTTTAAAAATATGGGGTTTGCTAAATACAACCTTTAGAGCTGTGTTTAAGGTGCATAAATTATTTATATAATTACCATGAAAATCAAGGATGGACTTTTAATATAAAAAGTACAAGTTGTATTATACACGTTAAATACAGCCATATTTAGCATTTCCCTAAACATATATGAGATCCTATTTCACAACGCGTGCAAATCTTGATTTTACCACCCCATACATCATGGGTCACTTCAATCTTTTCTTTATAACATCGTAATTTAAAAGGTTACCTTATCTTATTTGTGGTGTGGTAATACTAACTAATATATATCTATACTATCTAATAAACCAAACTACTTATTTTATTCCTTAAACTTTCTGTCTTTGAAATACAAAAATATTATTCTCTTTTATTTACTAATTTAAACATTTTTATCTAATATACCTATAATACTCTTAATGAAATAATTTTCGGTATAAATCCTTCAACACTCAAAATAACTATAATACCACCTTTAAAATCAATTACTTTTACAGTCACCATCATCTTCGCCCCCATCACCGTCCCCACTGTCGTCACAACCGCCATCACTAACCTTACTGTCATCGTATTGCGCAGGCAGAAGTCTAGTACTAATAATCGGAGTCAAAAGTTTATTTCAAATGAACAAATTTAAAACGTTAATTTTACGTTTTGTTTGAATTTACTATTGATATTGATTGTAACTTTTTTCTCACAGATGAAATTTCAAAAATACTTTTAAAATTAGAAAAGATTTTATTACACCAAAATAGGAAACGGGACAGCTGTCTCCGTCCTTGGTAGTAAAGTAACTCGCAGTGTCATTTTTTACGGGTTTTTGTTCCTAATACCGTCTTTGACGGTGTGTGGGGGAGGTTGATATGTAGACAGTCTTACCCTTGCCAAAGGTAAAGATACTGCTTTCAGTGTCTACCAAAGGTAGAAAAGGAGCTCCAGCCTTGCTGGGCATAAGGATCGAACACATGACCTCTGTTTTCAGAGGCAATAGCTCCAACAACTGATCCAACCCAGTTGGTAACGTAGATAATAAATTGTTTAGTTTTTAAATCGAATTTGATCTTTTATCTAGTTTTACCTTTTTACGTTGAAAGATATTACAATATCCACGGTGTAATTTTAATGTTACTGAAAGTCGTCACGTTAATTGACCTATTTAACGAGGAGCGTAAGCCCACTAGGCTAAAAAAAAGTCAAACCCCGACCAGGTAGTATTAGCGGTGACGTCGCCGCTAATACTGCGGCCCCCCATGTCCTTAATGGTAAATCTGGCAGAGAAAATAGCGGGGCCCCTGTCAGTGTCAGAGTATTAGCGGCGACGTCGCTACAAATACCTTGGTCAGGTTGACTTTTACCTGGTGGTGTTACCATGTGCCCTATTTAATTAGTTTGACATCAGAGGGCCACCAAAAATGACGGAATGGGTCTACAAGCTCAGTATTCAAAACATGAAAATTCGACCACAATATTGTAGTGGTCAAGTCAAGAGACATGAAAAAAACAAACAAGAACCAAGCATTACTTCTATCTTGTTGGCGGTTAGCTAGAAGGTTCAGGAGTTTGGTGGTTATTTATTGATTGATATTTGTTGAAAATTGTTGTAAATAGATTTAACTTTTAAGGGAACTAATATGAAGAAAAAAAAAAGAGTAACTAGATTGTCCAATTTAATTTATGTTTCAACAGATAGAGATCTTAGTTCAATTATGCCTTTGGCCGTTGAAGTTCGATTCGCTTTAAGAATTTCAGGATACCTTACACAATGGTATATCCAACAAGTATACTAATCACTTTACTAAACTGGTCAAGTACATCGAACCAACAATACATACTGGAATCATTTTTTTTTCCAACCCAATATATATTAATTCAATATATTCATTTCTTATAATATTCATCCATGTTGAATTAACAAACATTATAATTAAATATACATACGCACCCGCATTCTAAATTAAAACAAAATAGATTGCCTTACATTTACAATATGCTTTCATAACACCTCACATCATATTGGTGGAGCATGGCGGCAGCATATCGAAAAGATACAATAGTAGCATATTGATGCTTCAATATGCTTAATAAAGCGAAAATACTGGTAGGCATATCGTCACTGGAGATATGATGTTCATAATTAACTTAAGAAATTAGTCAAGTATATACCTTAATTAGTAACTTGAAAGAAGCGTTTAATTTGTCCTATGCCTCCCTGGTGAGTGGATCGAGACTGATGTTAAAGCTAAAACACGTACAATCTATTTGAACGATCGATCAACTTTATTTTGTGACACTTCTATTACTATCATTAACTGACATAATGACATTCAATCCCTCATGTTAGTTAACCCATTTAATTTGTGCATAGTCAATGATGACTAGTGCAACTGGTCACAGGTATCTCAGATTTTACTCAAGGTTTTGAGTTCGATCTTTGGAGATGACAAGTCTTGGGGTTTTTTCTTCCGAATACTTGTAGTGGCTCATGGTCAACATATCGTTGTCTAGGGTACGTGCAAGACTTCACCATTTACGATGAGGTTTTCCTGATGTCGCATACTGATTTAATGTTCGAAAAAATTACGTATATATATATATATAGTAGGATGATGTCGACCAGCTGATAAATGATGCATCAATTCGTAAATAAGTCTAGCGCAATGAAACGTACGTATCTAACTGATCATAGATCAACTGATATCGCCACCATGTGATTACATGGACATACAGATGAAGGTTGCAAGTCGACGGTACATGGGATCAGAGGTTTCCATCTATTTACCTTTTTTTCCCCATATTTTATGACATAATTACCAAAGTACAAATCATCATTCACTGGAAAGATCAGTTAAAGTTCGAACAGAGACTAACTACATATAGCAAATATTAATTTATGCTTGCCCTCCATACTGCCAGATACTAAATTATCCTTTAAAAATATGGATTGACTTGGACTTCAATTTAATGTAGTTAGCTAGGTGAAGTTGCTATAAATGATATCTATGGCCTTTAATCGATCGAGTAGATACTACTATTTTGCATTTTCGTACATGCTTTCAATTCTCCTAAAGCCGCTCTTATGTTCAACCATTTGTATGATCGATATGGTTAAAAAGTTTTATATAGAAAAAAGATGTATTGATCACACATCCCATGACTAATTAAAAAAAAAACATGCAAATGAACAAGAAAATCAACTTTATTAGAATAAAATGATACATCGTTCTAATATATATATATATCTATACTATATTATAAAAGAAATAACCTCTTTTATTTATGAAAGTGTTGAAAATATGTAATATTTTCATTTAACACCCCTTAAAATATTTCAACATATATACACTACTCCATAACATTAATGATTAATTTACACTACCAATCATTTATTCTTTAATATATTTTCATTAACCATTTACATCAATTACCCACACCACTCGACGCCGTCTCCACCACCAACACTCGGCCCCCCATTACAACGGCATTGTAACGACTACCGCCGCATTGCCCGGGTAACGTGCTAGTATATATATGTTGGGAAAAAGTGCATTTTTCCACCACTTTGGACATCAATAAATATATAGTCGTGTGACATATATCGCGAACTGTTTAGTGGGTTTTGTAGTCTCTGGCCAAGGCAACGTAACAAACTAAGATGCGTCCAAATTGGGTTAAAGGTGAATGAGATATCGAGTCTCAAAGTTGTGTGTTTGGTGCATAAGTTGGAGTTGGAAAAGCTTTGTCCCACATTGGTGTGGGATATAAACTTTTACTAGTTTATAAGTGGAGGTGTCTAAGCTATGTCAAGATCTTGTGTCGTGTTTTACTCTGGCTCCTACCCGCGCGCAGGGGGGGGGGGTGCAGAAAACGGGTTTCTGGGTTAACATTCTCTGAACCAATGCGTGTACGCGCGACCTGCGGACACGAATGCAGCTCGAAAAACTGGGGCCCGTGCGGGGCTCCACCCGACCCGGTTTTTTACCACACACACATTCTCTGCAATTTCGGTCACGAAACAGCAACCATCCCTGTGCTCCGTTCGTCTTTCAGGCAAGTGTTCAACGTCCGGCAGTATGCTGCTTTTAACCGGTGTACCCTGGGAACAGACGGCGAATCTGTTTAAGGGAATTGCATTTTCTTGTTTTGCAGGAAGCTTTCAAATTGCCTCTTTTATTTAGTTCCTCCATTCTGTTCTTGTTTAATTCCTTTATCATTATTTAATCGTATTGTAATATATATATATATATATATATTTAAGGAATTACATATTGTTATTATACTGTTATTTCCAACAATATATATATATATATATATATATTATTCATAAATTCTCTTTACTTTATCATTTATATATATATATATATATATATATATATATATATATATTGTCATTTATAATTATTAAAGATTATATTAGAAAGTTAATTTAGGAAGATTTTGTCATTACCAAACAATACATTAATATATGTATTTAAAACAAAGGTAATAAAAATAAAGGTACAGAAATGCATACAAAGAATAGTAAGAGACCATTTTATTTCTTTAGACCTGTTTTCATTGTTTTAACGGGCCAATTTCATTTTCTATTGGATCCCTCTTATATTTTTAATTTTGTGCTTGACAAATTATGTTTTAATCTTTTAAATTGCTTCCAATTTGTTTACAAAGATTACTTATTTTAATTCATATTATTATTTTTTAAGTTTGTAACATTTTTAAGATTATCTCATCTTATTACAAGTTAACTATTACATAGTATATATACACATAACAGTAGGATGTATGTTTTGAATATATACACCTAACCATCTCCGAAAATTTTTTTTGTAATACTTATTAGTTTCAATGTTATTTCAGTTGATGTTTTATTATTTTGTTTAACTTTCTATTTTCAATGATTTGAGAAATTAGCTTTAATTATGTTTGCATTTTTATTTTAAATATTCTACTTTCATATTTATTATCTTTTAGAATTTATATAATATATTAACCTGTTATAAAATTATACTATCGATTTTTTTTTAATTTATAATTGCTTACTAATTAAAAAATCAATATCAACTCAGGTTTTGAGCTATATAATGTTTCTAAAAGCATGTAATACTTTTTAAAATAGTACCGAACACAATAAATATAATGTCTCCCGGGACAACGTCCGAGTAACGTATCTCGTTGGTACTAAAAAGGTAATGTAGTCATTTTAAATGCATTTTAGGTATTTTAAAGGAATAAAGGTAGAAAAAATTTGAAAGTGAAAAAGGATGTTTGTTTTATATAGTAGTAAAAGATAAAAGATAGTATCTTGACTTCCCATTAATTTTTTTAATGTTTATGGATTTTTTATAATAATCCCATTAATTTTTTTTAATGTTTATGGATTTTTTATAATAATAATAATAATAATAATAATAATAATAATAATAATAATAATAATAATAATAATAATAATAATAATAATAATAATAATAATAATTGGACGGTTGAACAAGGGACAAGTAGAACATCAAGTCGTTGGCAGTCCCTATTATAATTATACTGGATCATAAATTAATTAATATATGGATTACTCCTCCCAACTAAATCCAGTAACACCTCAGAAATATATATAACATTTTCAGACGACTAAACATTAGCTTCTCAATAGCTAGGTAGCATCGAAACGGATACGGCAAAGAGGTACGGGAACGGAGAACAGTAAAACTGAAAAATCAAGGATACGAGTATATATGACAATAAAAAATATACAAATATAAATTATATCAACTTTTTTTATAGAGAAATACTTGAGACTTGAGAGATTATGTATAATTGTATAATACATGCTTGATCATTGCTCACTCATTGAATGTTTAATGTTTAATAATTGTTTTTGGAATAGAAAAAATTTAATGTTGATCAAATTGTATATAAAATAACATGTTTGGGTTTGGGGAATAGAAAAAGTACATTAAAACCTTGATATTAATTAGAAACCGTATGGAAACTTCAAAGAAACGTTTCGGTATCTATAGAAAATTCAAGGAAACGTTTCATATGTGTTTCGTACGCGGAAACGTTTTCATGGAGTTTCGAAAATAGGTACGGCTACATGTTTGGAGTTTCAGTACATCGTAGCTCAACAGTATATTATTGTTCCTAGAAAATTATAACTTTTTATGATTGTTTTTAATTATGCATAATTAACAGCATAAAATAATGCGGGCCAAGTGTGGATGAACAGGTTTTTTCCCCAAAGGCCCAAACTCGTATGAATATAGGCTCCTCTCTCCATATTCCGTAATCATGTTTCTATTCACAATCGTGCTCGGTTTAAATTTGCTATACTCTACTACTCCTGTAACTATATATAAACGGATGTCAAAGAAATTGACATAGTACAAAACCTAAAATTGTCCTTACTATGATCTCTCGTGTGATGCTACCTCATGATAGGTGGTTTTCATCGCATTTTTTTTTTTTTTAAAACATCGATTGGATGACAATTCAATTATCGTTCGTTAATGTGGATGATATGATGCTCCCTCATGGGCGGTTGTCATCGTGTATTTTATCATAACGTACAATTGACTAGATAACAACCTTTAGCTGATATAGTACTTGGTATAAATTCAACGTGTATATTGTGAATAACACTTTGCAGTGACGGCTTATGATTTTTGAAAGCCTTACACAAGATCAATTTTAAAGGCCTTTAATTCGTTAACATACACATTAAAGTATAAAAAAAAAAGTAATTCAAATTATGTTGTTTCACTTGTTGAAGTACCAGAAAAGAAAAGGTTTAGAGTTTGATGCAAAAGCTTGTTACTCCAATGTTAATTCTATGATGATGGAACCGGCTGGTTTAACATTATAGTGTGCTAAATAATGAAAATGAAATGACTTTTGATTTTGTTGAGTTAATATAGCATCACATTATCATCATGTCACCTTTTTTAATGATATGATTAGGGGGGCTCATTGTCTATATCTTCTTTAGCATTAGATCAATAACTACTATTCTAGTTCACCTAATTTAACAACTTTAAATGCTTCTATTTAAGCCAAGTCCTTATCATCAATAATCATAGGCTTGTCTTATAGGATATAAGTTCAAAATTAAGTAGTGATCGGTATTTTTTAACACTTCTCCATTATTTAGCTATAAATAACCGGTATATAGATGCATAGTCGTCTCAATCCATCATATGATATATGAAGTAAAATTATGATTTTAGTCCTTAATTTTTGTTCAAGGACTATCTTACATAAAAATATATAGTATCATGCATATTATGTGGTTAACTTTCTCTTGGTTATTACTTCTATTTATGGATCGTAGGACATTCAAATCATTATTCCAATTTGTTTAAGATGTTTAATCCATTTAGAGATCACTCTTTTACAGTTCCAGAGGGGTTAAACTAATAGTATATGTCAAGACTCAAGAGACCCGTAATTAAACTATCTTCAATACGTTTTTCGGATATTTGTAGTGTTGAAAATAAAATGATGAAGATTTAGAGGATTTATAAAAAAATATGATGTGAAAGATGATGTGACAGTTAAAGGGCCTAAAAACGCACATATCATTGGAGATATAGTTAGGTGTTAAAGAGTACGAGAGCAAGTACCCGTGCGTTGCGACGGTGAGATGGTGAGAGTGATAGGTCATAGGAGGTGATATGTCATAGAGTGTCATAGTCAAATGCCTTAGCCGTATGGGCTCCGCCCTCGGGTTTAAAATTTCGTCGAAAGTATATCGAATAACATCTCTAATGAAAGAGCATGAAATTTTAAGAACACCCATATAATTTTTATAATTTATCGATGTACAGTTTTTGAAATAAAAAATTTAGAAAAAGTTAGGGGAATAAAATGATTTATGGAAGAGAGAGAAAGTTGTAGGCATTAATGTATGTTATATCATGCATTATGTACATTGTTGAAATTAAATATTAAAAAGTTGAAAGTTCAAAAGTAGATTTGCTTTATAATATAGTATAGATATGTGATTAATATAATTTACTAGAGGTACAGTTCTTTTCATGTGTATAAAACATATTATGAGTGGTCAATCAACTTTATATACAAATGGATGATAACAAAATAAACTTTGGTCTCATGTCCAGTTAATTGCTAGAATTACATATTACATACTACTTGGTTGCTATTTTGATCAATTATCTTCATTTATATCACAAGTTCAATGAATCATGGATGAGGTAACTACATTATACCAGTTAATTTGTTCCTTTTAAAGTATTGCGAAATGACCAATAAGGTGTAAGTGTACTTTGATTCTTGCGTCTCCCAATAATAAAACGTATAGCCTTTGGAGAAAATCATGATTTCTCCATTAGGTAACTACAAAAGGCTATTTAAACTCCACTGGGTTAACCCAGTGGCAAAGGGTGTTTCACTAAACCCGTTATGCGGGGCCCTGAGGGAGTTTATCTAAAGGTTTCGAGTTGGAGCCTTGATAGGTTCTCCTCGACGGTTTTTCCAATAAAGGAGGTGGTACGGTGAGAAAGACTATTTAAGATCCGTTTAGTGCGGGACCCTTTAGTTGTATGATTAGCACACATCATACGCGTCTGAGGTAAAATTCACTTGTTAAAAAAAAAAAAGTTAACTACAAAAGTACAAAGCATATATTTTGCTAATCTTTTAAAGTCGATCGTTTAGGTCGTTACAAATTTCACAAACATAGTAACGAGACATTGACAAGAGACGAAAGATTGCAGCATGGCCAGCTCTCGTAGTGATACCGAGACAGGCTATCAGCGAGCTGAGTGAATTCCAATAATGTGTTTGTTTTTCAAATATGAAAGGATTTGATTTTGACTAACAGATCTTAATAACTAAATTGCACTAAGTTTTTGCTTTTTTTTTTTTTTTCTTTTTTTTTTTTTTGTGTGACAACAAACAAATGGTGGCCTAAAAGGCTAAACCCAAAATGTTTTCTTTATGATCGTTAAAGTGTATAACTACCCACCTAAATATGTAACTCATATTTAATACTTTTGATGGACATACAAATCACAATCAACATAAGATCGAAATACCACAAAAAAAGAAACCAAAAGTTCGGTTTGGATGAGAAATGCGGTAATCACATAAATGATCTTGTACTATGTATATACAACAGTATCATTTTCTTGTAGTCGTTCTTTTTGATATTGGAAGGAGGGCCAATGATAATTATAGTTTAGCTAATTTTATCACCTTTAGTGCATCATTAAACCAAGTCTCTATCTTTATTAATAACTAAACCAGCTGGCGAGACCTATTGAAGGGGATGTCTTGGGTCTCGATCTAGCACAGTTATCGTATCTTTTAACGGTTGATAGTCACGAGTTACACGATTACTATATTACAAGTTATTTTTGTCGATCAGACGATAAATCATATATGTTGTTCGATCAATTTCAGGTCCACTTAAAATTTCACTTCACGTCTATCGGTCTATAGAATTGAAGTGAAAAAGTGATTTTGGAAGCGGTAGTTTATGTTAATCGATTGAAACTGGTGGACCCATATACTCAAGTACTAAGCCCAAATGAAGTGGGCTCGTGAACTCAGCCCAACATTAAGTCGAGAGATGGAAATTTGAAAGTCAGCTGAAAAGAAAAACTTGGGAATCAAGTTTAACTAATGTATAAAAAATACAGTAGAAAATAAAAATCCGGGGGAGGATAACATCAATATCTAAATCTTCTATCGATTCGAATAAATAAATAAAGAGAGGGAATTAATTGGAGGAGAGGAGGTCGGGAAGAAGGGATGGCGGCCCGAACAGAAGATGAAATTGCTAAACAGAAACAAAGAATTTGGCTGCTAGAAAATCGAATACGCCATGCGATCGGCAAACGTGTCATCAGAGCTCTCTGTGAGGAATCCCCCTATCTCTGGAGCAGGACAACAGTCGAACATGCTGCGTAACTCGCTGAACAGGCCGAGAAAGAAGCTTTTGATGCTCTCGGAGGATCATTATTTTATCCGCCTGCTGGAGTCGAGATTTTGGAGGATTATGGTCAGGAAATCATTAACAGAATTATGGTTATTGCAACTGATGGATTTGACGATGATATGTTAAAACTGGTCAAACCCGGTTGTTGACCAGTTTCGGGTTTGGGTTTGTTGTCAGGTTCGGGTTCCAACCCGGCTTTTTTTTACACCTCTAGATGGTACTGTTGGGCTGTCTTATTAATTACCCGAACCCGAGCATATGGGTCAGAGTGCTGTGAATATCTCGAGCCCATGAGATATAATAATTAGAGAATAAACAAAAGAGTTATTTTTGTTAATGTTTCCTTATTAGATAAGTATGAAAAGTTATTTAATTAGGAAATTAGTATCCTACTCTAATTCTATGTTTACTTGTTGATCAAGTCGTGATCACCCCGATATAATCAACCCTTAGGGATCATTGTGATTATGAGGGTTATTCAGTTTTGAGTTTATTTTCTGAATAAATTGGAGAGCTTATTCCAATATTTGTGCGTTAGTTTGTTGTTCTATATTTGATCGGGACTTGAATGTACTGTATAAAAAGTCCATATGATAGACTTAACATCACGAAATTGACTTCAAAACATGTTTATTGTTATATATCTGATGATGATCTTTAAGAATTTTAGAATCAAGTTAAAAAAATATACTGGATATGTATTTGCACTAGATATTTATATTCACCATTCTTTTGTGATATGTTTAAACTTCAAAGTAAAAGTAGAACACACATACAAGAATAGCTGGTGAATTAAATTGTCTCAAAATGCCACCAGGTTTCCTCTAATATCAAGAATTTTGATTCTTATTCTCTATTCTACAATCAAGATGTAATTTACAACCTCAGAACCCCAAAAGATCCAGTTCTTCTGTGAACAAAAGGTTGACCGAAATCATCCATTGCTAGCCTTGGCTTTCGAAGCGATCAACCACCATATCTTAAACCATACTTACAAGCTTTCTATCAAAAAGGGTGTAAAAACAAACATCGGCGCTCAAGATTTTCAGGACCCCTTTACAACTTGTTAACACGGGTTTTCAGTCCTTCATATTCACATCACCAAGATGTTGCTGGTTCTCATTTCTGTGTAGCTGGAACTCGAAATCATGGGTTCAGAAATCACTTGTCGTTCCACCCATTAAGTATGTTTTGGCAAATGACATATATTACTGGCCTCACACAAATCTGTTACTTTTCTTTGGTTGCTGCCATGAGGATGATGAATCTAATGAATTTTGAAGTGGTACTTCTTTCAACCATTTACTTGTATATTCCGGCAACCTATAACACCAAGAGAACAAGAAATCAAGAATTAGTAATGACAATACATAAAACATTTCAATAACGATAATCTTATAGAGAGTCTAAACGGTCAAGAGTCGCCACAAGTATATTTTTTATGTACAAAATGGGTATTGGGCAAACCAAACTGACCCTTTAGACCTGGTACCCAACCAATCCATTTTACCATCTCTACGTCTGATATTCCTTATACGAGGGTGTTGAGTCACTTTGAATACAAAGAGTGTATCATAATTATATCTTCAATCCATCCTTAAAATAGAAATAGTAGCAGATATGTGTGCCACTAAACTTTAAAGAGCAGCTAATAGTCACTTCAGCTGATGTGCATTTGATCGTGTTAATAAACACACACACACACACACACATATTCACTTCTTTATATAGAACTCAATGACTTCTGTCTTTCGATGGTATTGCGTCGTTGAATTATAAACTTTGTTGTCAGCTTTCCAATTTGTCAAAAGGTTGTCAAAATAAGGTTAGTAAATTGAGCTTCTACTCCTAAGCAAAATTATATATACCAAGACTCAACTTAATCTACTGTTAGCAGTACGACTTTCCAATCCTTCATCAGATTCTTCACCTTGCAGATTCGCCTCTCTTCTGCTGGCCTGTCAAATTAGAACGCCTCAATTCAGGAACCTGTAAGGCCATTATCTTTCATATACATTTGACTAAACTATGTTCGTCTGATCAACAAAATTTTTTTGTATAGCGACAACAATGCTCTACGACATTTTTTGGTAGAAATGACAAGTGTATTTGCAAATCTACTTACCCCTCATAAGTGAAGTTAAAGAACTAAAACAAAATAGCGTCTAATTAACAGACATCAACATGAAACTTTTAATTGCATGAGAGTACTTGGATAATGAATAAAAACTAGATGTGGCAACTTTGACCTATTTACCAATCAATCTGATTCGTGCTATGTTCTCCAACGGGTCAAAAAAAGTAAAATAAAAAAAAATCAGCTTAACGAAAGCGTGCATAAAGTGTCCTTTAAGTGTACTTTTAAGCATCAAACGAGCTAATCATTTAATTACATTATTATTTCATATAACAAACTCTTTGTAAATATCAGACACCAATATTTCTCAAATAGTTGAAAACTTTTAACAATTGTCGATAAACTGAACAACAGTCACATGTTTTCACCCGTTAACCCCACCACCCAATTTGCTACCTCTAGAGTCTAGACTAAACAATGGGTCGACCACCAACTATTACCTTCATCAAGAGCATAGAAGAAACGCCAAAAAGTAGGGAGTAACACATGCTATCTGGCAGTCTGCCCATATACCCTTTATCCAAGCACAACTAATGTTTTTAACTGAATGGAATATAACTATATATGAAGCATCATAAATATGGATTCCCACCTCAGATGAGTTGTCGACATCTTTAACAAGTGATTCATCTGAATCAGAATCCCATAAAAAACCATTTTCCATATCACAAGATTGGTTATCAGCTCTTTATTGTTTCAGAGCGGGAAATTACATATGCTGCATATTTATCTGTAATAAAATGACAAGAGCATATGTTATAGTCTAAACTTTAGGTAGTGAATTTTATCCAGTGAAAGGTGAAATAAGAGAAGAACGAACACATAGAATTTGATCAGATGACAGTTCTATTTCAAGAAAACAAATTTGATAGGGGGATCTTTCAAATCAACAGGTAAACCACATGCATGAGAAGATTGCGGATATTCTCACCAGCCAAGCTGAAAAGGGGGTTCACAGCAGCCTGTTGCTGTGCATCCTTTCTTGTCTTGCCCATCCCAATACCAATTTTCCTGGCCGTAAACACCACCTGCATCGTCGAGACATATTCAGCACATACCATATAATAGGAAGAATAAATATCAAATAGCGAAAACGGCATTAGCAAATTATTTGAACACTTGCAAACAACTGCTACAAAACAAAACTTGTCCTATTTTTATTTTCTTTATTTGTTTGTTTTGTAGCACCAAATAGAAGTAGGCTAGAAATACTAATGGCGTACTCTGCTCACCTCATAAGAGAACTGCCACAATCCCTGTTGGAGCTCAAAATTGATCTGTATTCAACCTATAAATAAATATAAAGATTTCACTAAGCACAATAATGATAACCAGAAAGAAAAGCTTGTTTTCCCAATAGAACAAATTGGCATACCTTAGAACCGCATCTTTGTCCAATTTCCTGCAGCACTCCAATGGATATAGATGGTTGTGGAAGATTCGCATTCCCACCGTCAAGGGGCCCTCTTTTGTTACTTAAGGATGACTGATTGTGTTGTACACCTTGGCCTTCCAGAACGAAGAAGAAGAGATAAACAAGAACAATAAGTATAACAAAATTTATTTAACTGTATGTTATTTTTGACGGAAGTCCTCAACACAAGACTTCCAAGTTCAGAACACCACTATCAATAACCAAAAGAAGAAATATTTTGATCAGTTACAAGTACACAAGGGACCAGTCCATGATGTATTAAATCTATTACTAATTATGAAATTTTAAATTTGATCCATTATATATCATTGGGTAAAGCCCTACTTAATGAAAAATCCATTGTTGTGTATACATTGTAAAAAAAACACAAACTACCCGATTGGCCCTAAGATACAAGATAATAATCACACACATTTTCCCCCATATAAGATAAATTTTCTAAAACGAACATTATAATATGGGGAAATGAGGATTTATCATTTTCCTATAATATGCTATGGAGTTTAATCAAAACAAATTACTCGTATTATGTTTCCGTTAGACAAAAAGAAGACGATTGATGGCCCCTTAAATACCTGAAAGCTGACTAGCTTGAGGCAAATTCTTCTTTTGCAATCTATATCCATGAACTGCCTGATAAAAGCAAGACAAAAGTAGATGAACCACTGAACTAGATAACTACAAGAATAGTCAACAAGCCTGATGATAAAGGTAATGTATAATACCTCATCACCCCTTGCCTCAGATACAAGCGCTTAAGAACCTGAAGAGAAAGAAATATCTGTACCATGAGACGGTGGATTATAACCAGCTCGCTGTTTGTTCGACATCTCAGGTCCTTGCTTTGGGCCAAGTATGCTAGGTTCTGCAATATAATTTCTTTAATTAACAAAGCATCAACCAATATACATAGTCTTACATGTGGGGAAATATGTTTTATGATTACATACTCTCTAAAGGAACCACGGATCTAATAGACGATGGACCATAGATACTTTTAGTTGGGACTGATGGCAAGAATCTTTCAGATTTTGGATCCACATTTCTGTTATCCTGAATAAGGTGATAATAAAGAAGAAAAAGAAAAGAAACTCAGTATTTTGACTGCGTTCTTGTTAGAACTCTTTCTGAATAATTTAACTCTACATGCATATAGCAAATGAAATCAGATTGTTACTGAGCCCGTCATTACATATCTTTAGAAAACCTACCTGCTGGCTCAGTCTGGGTGCAACTTCAGGACCAGTGATTCCTTCTGTCATTGGGGCATTTGTGTTGCCATTTGGTACAAAACTGGCATCCTGAAACCAAGCTTTTACAGAATAAGCATGACTTCTTCCAGATATCAAACATGGAAGTGTCTTATTTACTCACCTTGGAAACAAGATAGCTGCAAACATCTGGTACAGATGGTAGATTTGAAACTTCATCTTCATAGAAGTGTTCAGCAAGCCGCCTCAGCAGAATCTCGTCAAAATCCCTGACCAACAGAGCATAGGTAAAAAAAACATTCTTCATGTGTACAGAAAATCAAAAGGCAATTCTGATTTATAAATTGGCTTTCACAATTTTAATAGGCATCTTACTTAAAGAAACCACCTCTAACATTGCATGCAACATTCCTAGCCACACAGAGAACTGGAACCACATTTGCAGTCTAAGAAAAGAAATTTCAAGAGATGATATCGTATTAGTTTAATAAATCAAATGGAGAAATCAATGTTGTAATTTGACTATACCTCTGCCTGAGGAGCATAATAAGGAGTGAAGGCGGGTACAACATGAACTCTAGGCTGGTCCATTTCTTCCCAAACCTTTAACCTATCATCAATTACCATGGCCATCCTTGGATGGCAGTTCCGATCTTGGAAGACACTAACCAAAGACTTACGTGCACCTACAAAATAATAGAAAGAGAAAGGCTTAAAATTTTAGGAATGTAGCAACTAACTGATAATCACGATTTATATCATAGACCAAATTGTTATATGTGCTCGAATATTACATTATTGAGTGGATTTCACATGTTTTTGCATAGTTTTGATTTATATGCAGGAAAACAGGTGTTGGAAGAACCATGGGTTGATAGAAAGATACAAGAGTTATAGAAACTGGTGCACGGCAAGAGTACGCTAAGAGGAAGAATGGGAATGCTTTATTACAAAATATACACACAATGATTACTCTTAAAACATACTTTTTTTCTCAGTCAGTTAGCATGCTTACCTGGTTTGACACAATTAACACTATTCAACAATTGCTTCTATCCAAACAGGTGTGACCCCGGGTCTAGTAATCTCCACATCTCCAATGCATAATCTCTTTCAGCCATCGTGCAAACATACACTTCAAATCTTTTGCATCCTTCCACTATTAGATAGCTTCTTAAATCCTCGCACAGGTCGTAACCTCGCAAGCACACTGGTATCACGAATCTGTACATGCAAATAAATTATGAAAATGATTAACATAAACTTAATAACAAATACATACATATCCATACATGTGAGTGAGTGCGTAACTATAATGATATATGTAACATACACTGACTATGAGGCAATAGTACTTGCGAAATAGCAACACAGCACAAGTCCAGCCCCATGTAGGTCCAACCAACGGGAATTACCTTTTAAATCTCTCGTGTTCCATCTTTCATTCTCCACAAGTACTATTCCTTTTGTGTGATCACTAAGATATCACTTCCCTGATAACGATAATAACAATAAAAACAAAAAAAAAAAGTACCAAAAGAACAAGGGGATCATCAATTGTTAGATACCAAAGTGTTAAAACTAATGATATAATTACAAAGTTATTAATTTGTAGCCACTAAGATACTAAAATCTATCACAGTTATCCTAGTACTCTTATTTCTTTGTCAACATTTGCCTTCTTGAGATCCTCACAGGTATCTCGATCAGGGCAATTCCCAACGAGTACAATTAAAGAGCCAGATAGAGTTTAGAGAAAATTTGAATTCTAGAGAATTGGAAATTTTGACACCAAGCAGATGACCAACAAAGGCATAAAACAGTTTGCTTCAAGCTACTAGATTTAGTAAGTAATCCATATTTCAAGATTCAACAGTCCCTTTAGAAATATCACAATCTGAGGGACTAGCGGTAATCCAGTTATCACGATGGATGTCGAATGTCTTAAAATCAATCCAAAATAATCTAGTTGAGTCACTAGCTTGCTACTAATTTCTGTAATCTTATACCCTATAAATAACTGCGACTTAAAAGTGAAAAGGAGAAATTGATTTTTAAAAAAGGAATCAATGAGCTAACCACATGATAGCTAGAGAAAGTGTGAAAATTTTAACTAGAGAAGGAGGCTCCAATGCATCACACTCGCATACATAGCACATAAATTGATTGCATAAATTGAGCCAAATAACATGTTAACATCACTTGTGCAAATTCAATTGGTGAGCAATAACACAGGAACTCCTATTTTTACATGCATACGATAAAACAAACTTTTTTATGGGAAAAAGTATTGTGAGAACTTGATATATCTCTTGTCTTTCTTCACTTTCCTCCCTTTCTTCAGTTGGTTTGAGGTCAGGGGCTGCCATATATAAATACCTCTACTCTTCATTTTCTCTTTCTCCACTTCCAACTCGATCTATCTTCTTATTCAAAGCTTTGCCCTCAAGTAAATCATTTTGCAGCTTCTGGACGATAAAAAAAAACTATTAATGACAATCTTTAATGTTATGTCACTACGATATATATATAAAAAAAAAAGAAAAGAAAAGAATGCACCTCATTCTCTTGATCGGTATCAGCTAATTTCTTTTCTTTTAAATTACGTGCTTCCTACAATAAAAGAGAAAAAGATGATTATTTAAGTGTCAGTAGGACACATACACTACACACACACACAATTGTGTTATGTCACTTAAACATAGATACACACTAACCTCAAAAGCAGAAGATTGTTCGACTTCTCTAAGGACACATATCCTCATTCTTTTCATAAATTCTTTTACTTGTTCGACTTCTCTAAGGACATCAACCTGTTCAGCAGTAAGAATCATACCTGTTGTGCGTTTAATTCGGACATATTTTGGAGTTAAAAGTATAAGGGTTGGGGTTTGGAGAAATGTGGGTGATTGAGATGGATTTGGGCGTACTATATAATATATTTGTACATAAACGTTGTATGTTGTTTGATCGCCACTTTGGCTTATATAATAATATTAGGGTATTTTTGAACTTAGTATATGGAGTGAGTATAAAATTTATTACCGCAAGTAGTGGGTTGAGCCGGTTTAGATGACGTGGGCGTCAAAGGATTTGCCGTGTGGGATGTTTTTAGTGGTGGGTAAATTCCAGCAACTGTGTGAAGATTGATCGGTCCTTGCTGCTGTCATCAAATCAATCTCTATGTTTTGTATTTTTAACTTTTTTTTTTTTTAACACAAAATCATTTATCTACATTTCAAAAAATTTTTTTAACGAAACCGAAGATAAATAAGGTTATCTCCAAATAAAAAGCTACATATATTTATCTAAATTTCATTTTTTATTCAATATTCATTTATTTACTAGTATTAAGTTAACTGATTAATAATTTTCAATTATAATGTAAATATGTAATAAAATAAACTTTTTGTGACACCATCACACACCTACATCTTTACATAACCAAATAAGTAATAAACCGTGTTATATGTGTTCGTGTATTACACTCATAGTATATATGTGAATAAAATAAAATAATCGATCGTTTGATGTAGAAGAATACGACTTGTATGAAACTTAATAAGTCGTGTTATATGTGTGCGTGTAGAAAAAGTTTGCATATGGGATTTTCTCAATTAACATCTTCTTCTAGTGAATATATTAGATTTTAGATCCGTGTCCAACACTAAATACGAGAGTTATGATATTATCAGTATTAGAAGTTCATACATTTAAATCATAATAGCTTATAATTTTAAAGATATATGGTTCCAAGTGTTATATTGATGGAACCGTTTGCCGTAGTCATTCCACAAGGCACATGGCCACATGCTACAATAATTTCTCTATTATATAATGTGATATTATTTTAAAATATAATTAAGAATTAAAATATATATATATACATACTTGTGATCATGTACTTGAATTCAAGTATATGTATTTGATCATGACACGGGCCCATAACATGAATAAGTTTATTTCCAATCACATGTCCTATGATAATTAGATAACAATTATGATTGTTTTCATATTTTTTATAACAATTAGGACTTTTGATTTAAATGACAATTATAACTTTAAACATTAATGCGCAAAACTAATATATAAAAAGGGAAAAAGTTGTGTATTTTTTTTATTGAGATATATAATGAATATTGAATGAAGTTCATATTGATTTGGATATAGTATTTAAGTAACTCTCTGTTGCAAATCATACTTTTAAAACAAAAAGGCGTTATAATGAGACTTTTTCTACAAATATTAATATAAATATTAATATAATAATATATTTTGTTAAGTCATTAGGTTTTGAAATAATTTTTTCTAGACAATATTTCATATGTTGGAATTTTTGTAATTAATTACATGATAAAAAATTTTAAAACATCCTCTCAAGTTTATGGCTAAAAATAAATATAAATTAAGTATTCATGGTTAAAAAGCGTAAATTATTGATGAAAAATAAAAAAGTGTAAATTAATGAAATTGTTTCTACAAATTAATTTAAATACTAATATATTAATATATTTGGATAATGATTATTAGGATTTTTAATTTATAGTTAAATTAAATGATGACATAAGCGAAACTCAATTTGATAAAATTGAATAATTTGATTGGTTAATAAGTCATTAGTTTAATTGTCTTATAGTATATATTAAGATTAAGATTAAGATTATTTATTTGAGACGTCTCTTTTCTGTCGTTTCTTTCTTCTCTTTTTTCTTTAGAAGTCGTATCACATTATCACTTTCGAAATTAAATGGCTAGCTTGTGTATATGAAACTTAATTGTGTTTTTAATAATAACTAGGTAATTAACCCGGGTTTAACATGGGCCGCTTAATTAAAAAGTTAAAACCAAAAAGTATATAGAAATATGTATGTAATTTGTTGTCGATACATTATAATTTGATATTGAGATAACAAGATACTTGTAAATATAAACATTAATATATAAAACCCAATTAAGGTGATGAAAAAGTAAAAGAACTAAGATAAATCAATGGTAGATATGGATTTAAAAATAAAGAGTTAAGATAAAGTCGATCATTTTTCATATTAATTATAAAAAAATTAAGGTTAAACAAATAATATGAAAAAAAGAGATTATATATATAGGGTCTAATAAAAAATATATTAAAAGAAAAGAAAAATGATTATGACATCATATATGTTTAAAAAATAGTTTAGAATAAAATGTTGGCATGACACATAAGAAAAAAACTTCTAGAAACAATTTTATTTTATTTATATAAGAGAAGAGATAAGAGATGTGTTTTCAAAAACTTGTATATTTTGTGAAAGTACATAAACATGCAACAAATATAATTAAAAGCAAATTAACGTGTATCTTTGGCATTATTTTCTCATAACATTTTTAGTTTTTTTTCTCATAAAAATGGAATGTACCTATATAACTTTCTTTTTGGTGGCCAAGATAACATTTGTTTGCAACGAAAATCAAGAAAGAGAATGTTCAAAAAGTTAATAATAGCCAAACAACTAAATTACAAATGTGTATAATTACATTAACTTTCTATTTTGCCGGCCACGTAGTTTGATTTTACCTATAGGTTTGAAATTCTTTCAATTAGCCCATTTTAAACATCCATCCATTTCATAAACATTCTTCAAGATCAATTAAAAAATGACGTCTTCTGAGATTACACAAGTATTAGAACAAGAAGATGATGAAGATTCATATTTTATCATCAACAAAGAAGCTTCAAAATACAAGATTATGCAACTTTTAAAGTACCAAAAGAGTCGATACAATTCATCAACAACATCATCTTCATGTTGTTCAACTTCTTCGTATTCATTATCTTCGAGGGGAGTTGCTTTACAATCGTCGGTTTCATCTTATGACCAAAATCAAAGTCGAAAGCTCTTGAATTTGATGAAAAAAGGAAGTAGATCTTTAAGAAGATTATTTGATATGGAGCATACAAGTTTAAGTAATCATTTCGACTTTTATAGTTGCTCGCCAGAGACCAAGACTATCCCGTTATGGGGTAGTGATTCTGACGAAGCTGTTCATGATGATCCGTGGTTGGGCATCATAAAATTTGATCGCGGATTTGCTCAAGAGTTGGAAAAAAATCAAGAACACGAAGAACAAAAAGAAGAAGACCAAAAACACAAAGAATATGCACTTGGAAAACAAAAGTTGGCTAGGAAGAAGTCTTTTGGCAAATTGCCAAGCTTGTATTATAAGTTTAGGTTTAGATTTAGGTTCCGATTTCGTTTAAGATTAAAATGGAGACTTAGGATTTGCTCCCGAATTTGGAGAGTGAAAAGAAAAACAAGATACAAAGTAAAAGAAAACGAAATACCAAAATAAAGTGCAGTTTTTTCTTTTCTTTCGTTTTTAAGAATAATTTCTCACTATGTACTAATACAATTTTTTCAAATAAGGTTCTATACATAGAACAACAAATCTCAATTTCATTTCAATTTTCTCTACTCAAACAAGTAACTTTATTCAAGCAATACACGCTAATTGATATGCATACCATGTTTATATGCTCCATTCGTTCATAAAAAAAAAAAATTACAATTGTATACCAGTATACCATCTTTATACTTACAAAGTAAAAATCAAAAACTTTTCTTATGTAAATCAACAAAAAAAATTATCAAAAAATTGTCAAGAAATCAAAAAATCATTTTGGGGAAATATTTGACTTTTGTTCACAAATATACATACGACGCAATGATGAGAGATTAATCTTGCCATAATACTTTCATCTTCAATTCTTAACCTTCTACTTTGTTTATTCCACAAATGAACCCCATAACTTGAATTTTTCAAAGCTTTCACCTTTGCTTCCACCCATCTCCGGTGAACTTGGTTCACCGGCCGCCGGAATAACCCACTAATTCTTCTCCAATCCACCGGATAAAACGCCGCCGGTGGTAACACACTAAAATTTGCATCATGCTTCATGTTTTCTAGACTTCTTTCTACTACCCTTGAAACAAGATATGGCCCATTATGTCCCCATCTATTTCCATTGAAAGTCAATGCAAATTCTTGAATAAATTTGTATAATAATGGATGGTTTTTATCAAAAATCAAGACTGCATTGTTCAGTCTAGTCCAATTCCCTGATGGGTTCACGCTTTGCGCTCCTATCGAGTTTCGTAACCGGCTAAAATCTTTTAAAGGGATGAAATCGGTGTCGAGGTAAACGCCACCATATTTGTAAAGAACGACGAGGCGAATTAAGTTTGATAAGTTTTGGGCTAATGGGATTTCACCAGGGTCATTATTTCCATTCTTGATATGATCAAACCAATACTTGGCGGGAGTATTTTGAAATAAAAAGTCAAGGTCCGGTTCAATCGCTTGAACACGGAACCCAAGGTCAATCACGGGTTTCAGTATCTGAAACCCGTGATCAGAATCCATAGTGTTTGATAATATCATCAAACAACTATCCGGGTTTGTTTTAAACAAAGCGTCCACCGCAAGAAACTCTCTTTCGCCAAAGAAACTCAAAGGTGTTGAAGAAATCCATGTCATAAAGAACCGAACTTTACAATCTTTAAGAAACTCATTGGCCCGAGTTGCGAAATCTTGGTTAGATTTCAAGATATCGAATTCGGGTAACTTGTTCTTGAACCATTTGATAGGTGTGACATCAACATGACCATGTTCATGGTCATTCTTGGTTTTTTGAATTACGATTTCTTTAACGATCAAGACCGGGTTTTGAATTGAGGAAGTCGATTTCAGTTGATTGATGATGAATGTTTGGTTGTTGTTAAAAAGATCACTTGGTGAAAATGGGGTTGTGGATTTTGGGCTAAAATTGAATGAAATATTTGAGATGAAAGTGTTTGTATTAAACATGTAAGTGCATGTAATGGCTATCAAACAAAAAGTGGTGAACATGTAAAACTTTGAATGGCGGTGACGGTGGTGGCTCCGCCGTTGATCGGCGCCGGGAACAACCTTTGTGATCATTGGGCTTTCACTTTTCAAGAATTATAGTCTCCATAAAAATTGAGTTTTTGTAAGTCTTTAATTGTGTGGAATTTGGATAAAGTCGGACTTTTTTTAAGTCAATGTGATCAGGTGTGTGATTAATAATCGTTAATGGTAAGGTGTATTTAGATTGTGGAAAGTGATGGAATTTGGGCCAATGAGAGTTGAGGAATAGGGCTGTTAGTGTGTGGACAGATGTAGGTGATTATAAGTTTAGCCACCAAAAGAGAAGTGTAAGCATGAAAAGCTTTCTGTGGATATAAATTTATTAATATATATATTCTTGCGCTTGGAACTCATGGTATCAAAATTAAATATGACATGATTGATTTTGCTTGTTCAACGATCATTCCAATCTGTAATCAAGATAAACTTAAGTTTTTTTTTAACGATAAACTTATGTGATTAGGTATGGTTTTAAGATGTTATAATGTTATATACCACTGTATATGTTATTTTAACAGCTAAATATATTTTGGATATATCAAAAACTGTTTAAACTACGTCTAAGATGACTCAATAAGAAAGTTGAATACTCCCTCCTTCTAGTTATGTTTATCCACAACTATACATTAAAAATTAAATTTAAAAATAAAATATAAAACAATCTAAGGATAACAGGTAACTTTTTTACTTTTTGTTAAAACGGACAAAAAATTTTAACACACATCAAATTGTAAGGTGGACAATCAAAATGAAAGAGTAATAAGCTTTTAGTTATAGGTTTAAGAACTAATCTAATAAGTTTGGTAAGGTACGGAAACGTTGAAGTTTTATAATAAGGTCATGGTTGAGGAAGTATGAATAGTATAATCTTTTATTATACTAAAACACAGTTGCTTTAATAACTTATCGATCAATCACAATTCTCGATTTCTTAATTTTGACTTTGGTTTTTAATTTTGACTTTAATTTACATTTTTTTTTTCTATCACAAATTTACACTTTTAACCCGATAATTTTAATATAATAAACAAATATAATAATAGCTAATATATATCCAATAGAATAATAGCTAATATTTATCAAATAAAATGATAACTTATATATATCCAATTTATATTTTTTACCCGATAATTTTAATATAATAAACAAATATAACAATAAATAATATATATCCGATAGAATAATAGCTAATATTTATCCAATAAAATAATAACTAATATATATCCAATAATATGTTTTATTATATATATATATATATATAATTAAAAATAAATTAAAGTTAATGCAAATATATTAAGATTTTAATAGTAATTGTACTATTTTAATTTTAATATATTTGAAAAAACAGTTGAACTAATGACTTATTAACCAATCATATCGCTCGATTTCATCAAGTTGTCTCTCGCTGATGTCATTATTTAGTTTTTTACATAATTTTATTTAATTAATAAAAAACTAAAAACTAAAATAATTAATTTTACAATGTTATTTAAATTGATTTCTATCTACAAGCCCGGTTTTCACACACGAACAATTGTACATTGCAGTATCTCGAGTTAAGTCGATAAGGGGCTTTAAGGTGTTAATATGTGACAAAAATGAAAAGACAAAAAATACTACAACAAATTTCGTCTATAAAGAAATCTTTCAAATGATGAAGGATGGTATATCCTTCCAATGTTCTTTTATCACATTAGTTTTCTTTCTATTAGCTTGATATTTTTGGCATTAGAATTGAACACTTGGTATCCACTTATAAATTCAACTTTGAATTTATAAACTTTTATGAGTTACATGTATTAATATCTAATATTAATAATGTCGTAAGTCTCGTGTCCAGTGTTGGACACGGGTCTAAAATCTAGTGCTCTACTATAACATTTTAGTATTATTATAAGTCCTAATTGTGTAATTATGTTCTATATATAAAATACTTGGTCAAAAGTATTATTATAAGTCCTAATTGGAATTATGTTCTACATATAAAAAGCTTTAAGTCAAAAGAATTGGAAACATGAGGAGCACCGGAGTGCAAGTTGGGTTTCATTAATCTCACTAATATTGTTTATTAGTAGTGTTTGTGCCCATTACAGATACAATTGGGACATTTAATCCATATTTTGGAGAAACAGGAGATTTATATTCTCTTCATTAGTTCTTGACGTTTAGCTTTTTACGTTAGTTGCTTCTAATTTATTGTTCACCCAAGTTATATGTTCTAGTTTTGTATTTTTCGATTTATTACCCACTTTGGAAGATTATATTACCCACTTTTAATGTCTGCACTTGTAACATACATGTCAATGGTCTCTGCAGAATTCATAGTAAAGCCATCAAGTTTGGCATCCGATGCATCACCTTCACTTCACAAATAAAAATCGGACATAGGTCGATAAAGGGCCATAGGCTGATATTTATCTGTATAAAAAAGGTTTTCAAAAGTTGAAATAGAGTTCTATTCAAGCAAAGTTAATCGATAAAATTACAAAAATAGATGATTTATGCACTGGATTGTTGTTTTGATAAGGTTTCCATTCATGAAATCAAGAATCAAGTTAAAACAATAATTTACTGAATATATATTTTGCACTGGATTGTTATTTTCACCATTCTTTTGAATTGTGTATGTGTTTAAAGTAAAAGTAGAACACACAGACAAGATACAACAGCTGGTGAATCAAATTGTCTCAAAATGGCACCGGATTTCCTGTAATATCAAGAACTTTGATTCCTGTTCTCTATTCTACAATCAAGATGTAATTTACAACGTCAAAACCCCAAATTCTTCTGGGAAGAAAGGGTTGACCAAAATCAGCCATTGCTTGCCTTGGCTTTCAAAGCGATCAACCACCATATCTAAACCATACTTACAAGCTTTCTATCAAAAAGGGTGTGTAGAAACAAACCCCGGGCCTCAAGATTTCCAGGACCACCTTTACAACTTGTTGACAAGGGTTTTCAGATCCTTTATATTCACATCACCAGATGTTTCTAATTCTCTTTTCTGTGTAGCTGGAACTCAAAATCATGGGTTCAGAAGCCACTTGTCGTTCCACCATCGAGTATGTTTTGGCAATTGACATATACCACTGGCCTCATACAACTCTGTTACGTTTCTTTGGTTGCTGCCATGAGGATGATGAATCTAAAGAATTTTGAAGTGGTTCTTCTTTAGACCTTTTACTTGTAAATTCTGGCAACCTATAACACGAACAGAACAAGAATTAGTAATGATTATTCATGAAAGATTTCAAGAACAATAATCTTATAGAGGGTCTAACCAGTCAAGAGTTGCCACTAGTATATTTTTAATGGACAAATTGAAACCAAAACCAAACTGACCCGTTTAGACCTGGTACCCAACCCACCCATTTTACCACCTCTACCATCTGATATTCCTTATGTGAGGGTGTTAAGTCACTTTGAATTCAAAGAGAATATCATGATATATCTTCAATTCATCCTTAAAATAGAAATAGTAGCAGAATGTGTAATGCAGACTAAATGATGCACTAAACTTTAAAGAGCAGCTAAACAGTCACTTCAGCTGATTTGCCTTTGATCATGTTTTAACATATGTATATATTCACTTGTTTATATAGGACTCAGTGACTTATGTCTTTCAATGGCATTGTCATCGCTAGATTATAGACTTTTTTGTCAGCTTTCTTATTTAATAATCCATTTGTCAAAGGGTTGTCAAACCAAAGGTGAGTAAAATTGAGAGTCTATTCCTAAGCAAAATAATATATCCCAAGACTCAGGGTAATCTACTGTTAGCTTTATGACTTTCCAATCCTTCATCAGATTCTTTACCTTGCAGATTCGCCTCTTTTCTGCTGGCCTGTCAAATTAGAACGCCTCATTTCAGGAACCTGTAAGGCCATTATTTTTCATACACATTTGATTAAATTATGTTCGTCTGATCAACAAAACTTTTTTGTATAGTGACAACAACACTCCATGACATTTTTTAGTACAAATGACAAGAAGTGTGTTTGTAAATCTACTCACCCTCATAAGTGAAGTTAAAGAACAAAAACAAAATAGCGTTTAATTAACAGACATCAACATGAAACTTTTAATTGCATGGGAGTACTTGGACAATGGTTAAAAACTAGAGGTGGCAACTTTGACCAATTTTCTAACCAATCTGATTCGTGCTTTGTTTATTTTATCTCCAACGGGTCAAAAAAGTACATAAAAAGAATTTAGCTTTTAAAAACGTGCATAAAGTGTCCTTTAAGTGTACTTTTTTTAGGCATCAAACGAGCTAATCATTAGAATAACTAGATTATTATTTCATATAACAAACTCTGTGTAAATATCAGACACCAATATTTCTCAAATAGTTGAAAACTTTTAACAATCGTCTATAAACTGTACAACACAGTCACATGTTTTCCCCCGTTAACCCCACCCAACCCGCGCATTTCGCTGCCTCTAGACTACACAATGGGCTGACCACCAACTATTACCTTCATCCAGAGCATTAAAGAAACGCCAAACAGTAGGAGTAACACATGCTATCTGGCAGTCTGCCCATATACCCTTTATCTAAGCACAAGTGCACAACTAATGTTTTTAGCTGAATGGAATATAAAAAGTATCATAAATATGGATTCCCACCTCAGATGAGTTGTCGACATCTTTAACAAGTGATTCGTCAGAATCAGAATCCCATAAAAAACCATTTTCCATGTCACTAGATTGGTTATCAAGCTCTTTGTTTATTGTTTCAGACCGGGAAATTATATATGCTGCATATTTATCTGTAATAAAACGAAAAGAGCATATGTTATAATCTACGCTTTACATAGTGAAAATTGTCTAGTGTAAGGTGAAATAAGAGAAGATTGAACACATGGAATTTGATCAGGTTACAATTCTATTTCAAGAAAACAAATTTGATAGGAGGAAATTTCAAATCAACAGGTAAACCACATGCATTAGAGATACATGGATATTCTCACCAGCCAAGCTGCGAAGGGCGTTCTCAGCAGCCTGTTGCTGCGCATCCTTTCTTGTCTTACCCATCCCAATACCAATTTTCTCGCCTGTAAACATCACCTGCATCGCCAAGACATATTCAGGACATACCATACCATATATCATATAATAGGAACAATAGAACTCAAATAGCAGAAACGGCATTAAGCAAATTATTTGAACATTTCTAAACAACTGCTACAAAACAAAACTTATCCTATTTTTATTTTTTTTATTATTTGTTTTGTAGCATCAAATAAAGTAGGCTAAAAATACTAATGGTGTACTCTGCTCACCTCATAAGAGAACTGCCAATCCCTGCTGGAGCTCAAAATTGATCTGTATTCAACCTATAAATAAATATAAAAATTTCATTAAGCACAAAAATGATAACCAGAAAGAAAAGCTTGTTTTTCCACTAGAACAAATTGGCATACCTTAGAACCGCATCTTTGTCCAATTTCCTGCAGCACTCCAATGGATAAAGATGGTTGTGGAAGATTCGCATTCCCACCGTCAATGGGCCCTCTTTTGTTACTTAAGGATGACTGATTGTGTTGTACACCTTGGTCTTCCAAAACAAAGAAGAATAAATAAACAAGAACAATTAGTATAACAAAATTTATTTGATGCCTGATTTTTTGACGAAACTCTTCAACACAAGACTTCCAAGTTCAGAAAACCACCATCAATAACCATAAAAATAAATATTTTGATCTGTTAATAGTACATAAGGGACCAGTCCATGATGTATTAAATCTATTTATAAATATGAAATTTTAAATTGATCCATCATATATGATTGGGTAAGCCCTACTTAATGAAAGATACATTGTTGTCTATACATTGTAAAAAGACAAACTAGCCTATTGGCCCTAAGATACAAGATTAAAATCACACACATTTTCCCCCGTATTAAGATAAATTATCTAAAACGACCTTTATAATATGCTATGGAGTTTAATCAAAAGGAAATAATTATATTTCTGTTGGACAAAAAGACGATTGATAGCCCCTTGTATACCTGAAAGCTGACCAGCTTGAGGCAGATTCTTCTTTTGCAATCCAAATCCATGAAATGCCTGATAATAGAAGACAAAGTAAATGAACCACTGACCTAGATAACTACAAGAATATTCAACAAGCTTGACGGTTAAGGTAAATATATAATACCTCATCACCCCTTGCCTCAGATACAGGTGGTTGAGAACCTGAAGAGAAAGAACTAGCTGTACCATGAGACGGCGGATTATAACCAGCTCGCTGTTTGTTCGACATCTCAGGTCCTTGGATTGGGCCAAGTATGCTAGGTTCTGCAATATATTTTAATTCATTAATAAAGAATCAACCAATATATATAGTCTTGCATGTGGGGAAAGATGTTTTATGATTACATACTCTCTAAAGGAACCACAGATCTGAAAGACGATGGACCATAGATACTTGCAGTTAGGACTGATGGCAGGGATCTTTCAGATTTTGGATCCACACTTCTGTTATCCTGAATAAAGTGATAACAGAAAAGAAAAAGAAAAGAAACTCAGTACTTTGACTGCGTTCTAATTAGATCTTGTTCTGAATAATTTAATTCTACACGCATAACAAATGAAACAAAATTTTACTGAGCCAAATTACATATCTATAGAAAACCTACCTGCTGACTCAGTCTGGGTGCAACTTCAGGACCAGTGATTCCTTCAGTCATTGGGGCATTTGTGTTGCCATTTGGTACAAAACTGGCATCCTGAAACCAAGCTTTAACACAATAAGCATGACTTCTTCCAGATATCAAACATGGAAGTGTCTTGTTTACTCACCTCTGAAACAAGATAGTTGCAAACATCTGGTACAGATGGTAGGTTTGAAACTTCGTCTTCATAAAAGTGTTCAGCAAGCCGCCTCAGCAGTATCTCGTCGAAATCCCTGGCCATCAGAGCATAGGTAAATTAACATTCTTCATGTGTACAGAATATCAAATAAAAGGCCTTGTTTAAACATCAGATGTAATTCTGGTTTATAAATTGGCATTCACAATTTTAAGTAGACATCTTACTTAAAGAAACCACCTCTAACATTGCATGCAACATTCCTAGCCACACAGAGAACTGGAACCGCATTTGCAGTCTAGGAAAAGAAAGTCAAGAGATGATATCATATTAGTACATTAATACAATAAATCAAATGGTGAAATTGATGTTTAATCTAACTATACCTCAGCCTGAGGAGCATAATAAGGAGTGAAAGCGGGTACAACATGAACTCTAGGCTGGTCCTTTTCTTCCCAAACCTTTAACCTATCATCAATTACCATGGCCATCCTTGGATGGCAGTTCCGATCTTGGAAGACACTAAGCAAAGACTTACGTGCACCTACAAAATAATAGAAAGAGAAAGGCTTAAAATTTTAGAGCAAAAGGCTTAAAACTTGGAGCATGCAAGAATTAGCAACTAACTGATAATCATGATTTATATCATACACCCCATTGTTATACGTGCTCGAATATTACATTATTGAGTGGATTTCACATGTTTTTGTTATATGCAGGTAAACAGGTGTTGGAAGAAGAACTATGGGTTGATGGAACAAAAACAAGAGTTTCAGAAACTGGCCTACAGCAAGAGTAGGCTAAGAGGAAGAATGAGAATGCTATATTACAAAATATACACACAATGATTACTCGTAAAATATAGTTTTCTTCGCAGTCAGATAGCATGCTTACCTGGTTTGACACAATTAACACGATTCAACAATTGCTTCGATCCAATTAGGTGTGACCCCGGGTCAAGTAACCTCCACATCTCCAATGCATAATCTCTTTCAGCCATCGTGCAAACATACACTTCAAATCTTTTGCGTCCTTTCGCTATTAGATAGCTTCTTAAATCCTCCCACGCAGGTCGTAACCTCACAAGCACACTGGTATCACGAATCTGTACATGCAAATGAATTATGACAATGATCAACAAAAACTTAATAACACATACATAAATATCCATATATGTGAGTGAGTGTGTATCTATAATATACATGTAACATACATATATCTATACACTGATTATGAGGCAATAGTACTTGTGGAAGCATAGCAACACAGCACAAGTCAGCCCCATGTAGGTCCAACCAACGGGCCCTAACCCTTTAAACCTCTCGTGTTCCATCTTTCATTCTCCACAAGTACTATTCCTTTTGTGTGATCACTAAGATATCACTTCCCTGGTAATGATAATAACAATAACAACAAAAGTACCAAAAGAACAAGAAGAGCATCAATCGCTAGATACCAAAGTGTTAAAACTTGTAACATAATTACAAAGTTGTTAACTGTTTGTAGCCACTAAAGATACTAAAATCCATCAGAGTCGATTAGCTTTTATCCAAGTGCGCTTATTTCTTTGTCAACATTAGTCATCTAAAGATCCTTACAGGTATCTCAGGGCACTTCCCAACTAGTACAATTTAAGATCCAGATAGAGTAAAAGAAAATTTGAATTTCTGAATAATTGGAAATTTTGACACCAAGCAGATGACCAAAAAAGACATCAAACATCAAGAGTTAAAAAACAGTTAAGTTCAAGCTACTAGATTTAGTAAATAATCCATATTTCAAAATTCAACGGTCCCTCTCAAAATATTACAATCCAGGGACTAGCAGTAGATCCAGTTATCCCAATGGATGTCGAATGTTTTAAAATCAATCCAAAATAATCTTAGTTGGTTCACTTGCTACTAATTTCTGTAATCATATACCCTATAAATAACTGTGACTTAAAAGTCAAAAGGAGAAATTGGTTTTTATTACAGGAATCAATGAGCTAACCACATAAAAGCAGAGAAAGTGTGTAAATTATAACTATAGAAGGAGCCTCCAAAGCATCACACTCGCATACATAGCACATATGAGACTGAGTGTGTAGCAACAGGCCCTGATAACGTGCCTCAGCAGCAGTCCCTAAATTGAATGCATAAATTGAGCCAAATAACATGTTAACATCACTTCTGCAAATTCAATTAGTGAGCAATAACACAGGATCTCCTAGTTTTACATGCATACAATAAAACAAACTTTTATATGGGAAAAAGTGTTGTGAGAACTTGATATATCTCTTTTTATTCCTTCATAGAAGTGACTCGACAAACTTGGTTCATAATTACAGTATATCACACAATGCAGAAATCAAAACATTGATTATTGTAAGCCATAACTCTGTTTTTATACCTTCCTTAAGCAACTCTTAATAAGACGAAAAATAATTATAACTCATAATAAGACGAAAAGAATTAAATATATCAGTTACTCACACATCTTAAGTGTAAAATCAGCTATGTTGAACATAAATTGATAAATGTCAGATTTCAACATTAATAAAATTCTATTTCCATCAGTAAAATAAAAGACCACTAGCTAAAGACGAAAAATCGATGACATCGCAAGAATTGCTAAGATCTATTGCAGTCAAAACCTTATATACTACACAGATGAACTAAAATCATATCTGTTTTGTCTTTAGCTGAAGAAGTTTCTAAGAGAGACTTTGCTAAGATTTAGGGAATGATATCACTTCCAGAATTTAATGACAGTCATTATTTGAATGACTTCTATATCTGTCCCCCTGTCTAACCTTTAACTACTATAAAGACGAACATTAATCATTAGAGTTTCGTCCTTAACCATATTAAGTTTCTACAGGATATTTTGCTAAGAAATCTTAAAGTATCGTGAATACAATAACTTGAACATGACTCAAGTCACTACAAGTTTAGGGTAACCAACTTTAGCACCGCATGAAATAGAAAAAATACCCACTCCTAAACAGACAATATAACATACCTAGTAATACTTACAAAAATATATATACATATTTACCACAAAAAATATTCCAGACATTAAAGAAATAAGATTGGCAATACAAAGAACCAGTTAACATTCTAACCTCTGGATTAATACGGGTTAAGACTAAATTTTTCTCTGGAAATCTTATAACCGGTCGAAGAACATTCTCATTACCAGCAGCATTGACAGGAACTTCCTCCATTTTCACTTTATATGTCTGCCCATTATCTACAACAGCATCATTTTCTGCATACTGTTTCAACAAACCTCGATCCTCAACATATCGTTTAAGCTCAGAAGTCATCCCGGAAACCCTAACAGGATCAGACTCTTGCCCGATCCAACTAGTCAACACCTCAATTCTATCATCAAAAGACTTCATTGTATTCGCAACAATAAGCGTCTCGTCAAGATCAAACACAATAGATAAACACCTCATATTCAACATCCCTAGACAAGCATTGTATAACTGTGCCGGTACCACACAACACCAAAAACACGGAAATTTCTTTAATTTGCTTGGCATTGCCACCAAATGTACCTCTTCATCTCCAATCACCACCACAGCCGTCTATAATCATCACAACAACAACAACACGCACTTTAGCAACTCAAATTAAACCTATACATACATAATATTATATCTACAGGGTTCAGATCAAATATATTCTTAGAAAATTGATGCACAACTGTCACATTCCTATAACCTTTTACCATAATGTTTGTTCTAGTTGATCCGGGGGCTCTATTTCTACTGATAAGTACATATATACATATAATGTGGCACAAATTACATAAACCTATACATACACAAACCATATATATATAACAAATTACACAAAATGTAACAAAGTAGCAACCTTTAACTCATAGAAACACGTGGCGTGGAGATCAATAAGCATTTGTTGTCGAGCAGGGGAAGACGTCGATTCCAGCTTACAACGAATCCCCGAAAACGACGAAATCGTTAGCAGAACTGAAAGAGGTGAACATCTTTCACTCACTTGAGTAAAATGGTGAATTCTAATTTGGTTGTTTGGAAACAAGAATTTCTGTTTATCATCCAAAATTGGAATTACATCCAATTCACCTAAACATACTTCCCCATGATAAACCACACATTTATTATTGTTATTATTATTATTAAACCCTAATCGACTCATTTATATAGAAAAGATTAAAACTTTGCATTAAAATTTTATTAAAAACAAAAAAAGTTGAAATCTTGAAATTAATCAAGAAATTAAGAAAAATCTTTAACTAAAATTTCACACAGGTTGTGTGGGTTTTTTTTTCTCTCTCAAGAAAAAAAAATGAGGTTTTCTTTCTCTCTCTAAAAGTGAATTCAAATGTAGCGAGTTTGGGAGTATTTATAGAGTAGGGGAGATGGAAAGGGGTTGATGTTTGGAGGTATTTACGTAAATGCCATTGGGGGTTTGTACGGATGAATGTTATGGGTTGTGAATGCTTTTCGCGATGGATTCATTTGAGCCGTTAGATTATTATTATTACTTGACATGCGTGCTTAGTTATATGTGTATGACTTAGATCCGTATATAGACGGATGAAGAAGTATAAAAACATTATTAATATTGATAAAAACATTGTTATGTATTGATGAAGGTGTGGTAATTATAATGTGATATGAAATAGTTTAAGTTTCATATAATAAACGATTGTAATATGAATAAATATATATTGTATATAATTTTTTTTTTTTAAAAATCTTAACTATTGCGGATAAAAAGAATCAAAACAACAACAAAATGTTTCTAATTACTATATTGAAATAAACACATAAAATATGTACAAAGTGAAATATAAATGAAATCAGTGACAGAAATTTTCATAAAGGGGCTAACGCAAACTATATTTAAATGGTATTTAAAAAAATATATTTGGTAATCTATACTTCTATACTATTTATTAAAGAAAATATCTCCTACGTTGAAAGTTACATACGAAAAATGTCTAAAATGTCCTCCCATGTAATATTTTCACCTACAACCCTTTAAAATATTTTCACATACACTATTCTCTTAACATTAATAATTAAATTACACTATTAATCATTTATTTTCTAAAATATCTTCATTAACACTTTAAATCAATTACTTTTATATGAATTATCCACAACACTCGATATTGCATCCACCACCACACCGTCGCCGTCACAATCACAATCACCATCACATCACGCGGGTACAATGCTAGTTTGAATGAAAGATTATTCTATAATTAATCCAACTTTATAAACAAAGTTGGATCATCTTACACCATTAAATTTAAATCAAATTATCAATATTTAAATTTAACTACTTAGTTTTTGACATTTGATTTTAATCTAAAACAACTTTAAAAGGTCTCTATCCTATTTTAAAAAGGCTACAACCCCCATTATTGGTCCTAACAAAAATACCACTGAATACAATGTCATCCTAATAGCATCCACAATGGTTGTTTTTTAAAAGTTTTTTATCAAAGACTTATTACAAAAAAGTTTTTCATAAAGCTTTACCTCCAATGGTAAAACATCAAAAAAAGTCTTTGAAACATTTTCTAGCAATATAGTTTAAAAGAAAGAGGGTGTTTGTCTTTTCAAATGACTTGAAATTCATCAAGTCATTGTATAAAAAGTCTTAACTCTAATGGATCAAGGCTATTTTTAAAGCTTGATGCAATAGTAAAAAGCTTTTATAAAACTCCTTATATATTGATGAAAGATTAAACTAACTAAAAGTAAGAATGAAGTTATGATGAGTATGCGAAGCCCAAAATACACTTAGCATCTTGACGATAGTATTTGGTTCTGGTAGGCAAAAAGATAATCTTATGCAATATCATTACTTTTGTGGCACGTGTGTTTCATAGACACTAATAGGTTGGTCATGTAAAAATGTCTCATTTTTAGTTTGACCATCGTCTTTGGGATCTATATGTATTTTTTTTAATTTTTCTTTTACATTTACAATCAAATAAGAACAGTCTTAAAATAAAAACGATGAGAACAACTTAAAATCATCATTTTAATGCGTTAAAAGTCCATAAATTGATATAGTGCATAACTAGTTATCATTATTTAAGTGTTTAACAACACATTGATCCGTCAAAATCGAAAAAATCTCGTCTTTTGTTGGATGCATCATATTGATGAATATGCATCCAAGATGGATGCACACAAAAAAACGTGATTTTTTCGATTTTGACGGATCAATGTGTTGTTAAACAGTTAAATAATTATAATCAGTTAAGCACTATGTTAGTTTTATGGACTTTTAATGCATCAAAATGATGTTTTTAAGTGTTCTCACCGTTCTTATTTTAAAAGTGTTCTCACCGGAGTCTTACACTATATATATATATATATATATATATATATATATATATATATATATATATGTTATAAATATTTACAATTTTTTTTTATCTTATGAGTTATAAAGGTTCATGAAATAGATCTAAAAGACTAATATAATTTGACAAGAAGTTTATATAACTGAGTATGCATATATAAAACAGATATGTTGATTACCCATTAGTAAAGGTATTTGACTTTAAAATGATCCATCTATGTTTGAGCTTAACTTTCCACATTTTATAAGATGAATTAATAAGGGGATTTCAAGAAAGATTATAATCCTCTAAAGTTGATCTAACTTTATAGGTAAAGTTGGAACTTTACCAATAAAGTTAAAATAATTTTAAAGGATCTATAATCCTTTCAAGAATCATGAGTTTCATTCGTGTAATGTAGAAATAGAAATATAATAATATGCCGTTAAAAGGATATTTATATATATATAATTTTAGAAAATATATATAAATGATACAATGCATTCTAAACAAAAAAACTTTTATAATTATACTATTTTTTGGTTTTATATAAGTAATTCAGAAAGAAACAAATATTTAATTAAAGAAATACAGTAAAAATTATGTTTCTCTTGGTTGATTCCAAATTTAGAATACTAGAATAGAAACACAAATCATTTTCTTTTTGTTATTTTCTGTCTTCTTTATCATCTAAATGAAAAACAGACATTTTTGTTTTTTATTATTATTATTTTTATTTTTATCTATATTTTCGTACGTAAAAGCAAATATTTATCGCAGTCCTATTTATTCAAAAAATATCCTAACTTCGGGTCCTACTTCATTTTTAAAAGTAGTTCACATTGTTGTCAAACAGCTTTTTAAACATAAACAAACTATACTATTATTGGATAATCGAGATGTATTTCTTCTCGTTCTTTAATTTCGTCATCAATGTACCTTATTAATTATATCGTTATAATATATTTTAATCACGACTAGGAGTCATTTTTATAACTTGATTACTAAATGTATCATGCCACGTAATACGTGTGTAAAATATATAAATGTTGACTTGTTACTATTTCATTTTTGAAAAGTACTTGTTACTATTTCATAATTACTATAAATCGATAAGTATAAATAAAAGATGTTAATAATGGGCTTATTATCATGTTTATTCAGTTTAATGTTTAAAAATATATGCAATTATACACGAATAATTCAAAAATGTTCAATCGCATGTATCAATATGTGTAACTTGTTTTTATTTTTGTTCAATTTGTATAATAAAATGGTATCCGGTTATTATCACATACAATGAACATTTCTGCATAGTTAATAATTACACATAATGTACATTTGAACATAGTTTTCTTTCATTTACAGATGCTAATTCTAAGGGAGCTTATTAACAAAAATTAGTTGATAATCGGCTAACTTTCAAGCTAGTAAAACGCTACATGAACTAAACAAAAGAAAACAAATTACTTACATACAACGAACAAATATAAAATACGTTACACATATTATGACCATGGATTATATTTTGGGACAGTAAGCCTTCTATGGAATATTAAGCCTTTTCTTTTTGTTTCTATTATTGTAGACTTGTAGTCACCATAGACATATAACAAATATTATTTATTATTTCTTTATTTGAAAAAATAGTTTCAATAATACCTAAACAATATTAATACATTAACTGATTAACAAACATGAATATTTTAACAAACATCAAATAGGACACTGGATCATGTAATGCAACTTCGTGATAATTGCACATATATGTTGAAGATATTAGCCATATGACCGCGTCTTCACTTATCTAACTTTTCGTCGTCTCAATCTCATGTAATTAAGTTGCATAATTGACTAAACATGTGCGTTAAAGTTGGAGATGAAAGTACAAGGATCTATTAACTTGTAAGCATAAGTACGTAAACTATCAAAGTAAACCAAATGATATAGTGGGAAAGAGTCTTATTTCCACCCATCTTTGGTTCGAACACATAAATGGTTGGAATAGTCCACATACAAAATAAAAATCGGTTAGACCAGTATGTCTTGATTTTTTTGGAACATATGTTATATCTTAGATAACTTAAGACATACACATTTATTATAGCTTGGTGCCACCCTCTTCTATTTCCTTTGTTACTTAACCAACGAGAAGAAAACGACGAGCTCAAAGATGAACTTATGCCAATAGTGTCGCCCTAAAAACAAAATCGCCGAGCCGTTGGCAAGGATCTAACAATTGAATAAAAGTAGGTTATGAATAAAAGTTAGATTGGAGATAAAGATATCATAAGAATCTCTTAAGTTTTCATGATCTCAAGTTTTTTCAAATTATGAATTTTATGAGATAAAATGAAAAAAAGCAATTAAACATTTAATTTTATTTGATGATATCCTCTAAACATAATCGCTTTTTAACATACGAGAGTAAGTACCCACGCGTTGCGGCGGTAAGATGGTGGGGGTGATAGCCTAATAGGTTATAAAGTGTGATAGGTCATAGAGTTTGATAGCCAAATGTCTTAACCGTACCGGTTCTGCCATCGGATTTAAAAATTTGTCGAAAGTATATCGAATGACATCTTTAATGAAAAAACATGAAATTTTAAGAACACCAATATAATTTTTATAATTTATCGATGTACGGTTTATGAGATAAAAGATTTTGAATGAATTGGAGTAATAAATGATTTATGGAGGAGAGGGGAAAAAAATGATTGGTTGAGATTTGAGGAGAGAGAAAGAGTGTTTGGTAAATATAGAATTGATAGAAGAGGTATTTTGGGGAAGTAAATGTTGAAACTTAAAATTTTAGACAGAGCAATCTACTTTATAATATAGTATAGATTATTATTATTATTTTTTTAACGTTCACTAACATAGCGACATAAATCATTGTTAAGTGGGACTGGCAAGGTGGGAAAGACAAAGTCTTCTCGGTTAGGAACGTGAAGGATTTTCTGTTAAGTGGCAATGATTACAGCAACAGATACATTGTTAAGTGGTCAAAATGGGAGCCTAAAAAGTGTAATGTATTTGTTTGGAGGGTTGCGTTAGATCGTATTCCGACCAAGGCGGCCTTGTCGTTGCGTAACTGTTGGAATGACGATTTATCTTGTGTTCTCTGTGGGGAAGGGCAAGAAACCATGACCCATATGTTTTGTGAATGTGGGATTGCTGCAAATGTTTGGCAATTTATAAGCGAGTGGAGCAGTTCTGCTCCATTTTTCGTCTTCGACATTAAAGACGTCCTCGAGCTACATGAACAAAGCAAAGTGGAAATACGGCTCTAAAAGGTATCATCATGATTAGTTGTTGGTGTATTTAGAAAGCGAGGAAAGAGAAAATATTTGACAATGTGGAAGTAAGAACCAACGAGATTATTCACAACATTAAGACACTAGGTTTTCTTTGGTTCAAGAATAGATCAAAAAGTAGGAATATTTCGTGGGAAGATTGGTGTAATTTCAAATTATTGTAAATTATTTGTAAATATTGGCCGTCGGCGCTTTTGCCGGGGTGAATGAGAATAGAAATTTACTTTTTAAAAAAAAAATTAACATAGCGACATAAAGAAATATTTTTAACAATAAGAATGAGTCAACGTCACTTCTAGTTCAATCTTCAATGGATGCAAAATACACTCTGCCACAAGGACCAAAAATGATACATAGGTAGCAACTCAGGGACCATTTATATATATGTAATCAAGTACAGAAGTTATATGGAAAATTAAAACATTATCCAGATTATTATTTGCCTTATTATTTTATTTATGTTGTTATTACACAGGCCCTCCCTAAAACCCTGTAAGCTAACTGACTTTTGTTATCTTTCTAAATTAAGTTATTAAATTTGTTTAAGTATATGTTTTGTTGTGGTGTTGTTGCAGATATATAGAAATATTAGAAGATTAGAATTGAGGAATATGATTACCGGATGTGGATGTTTCACTAACAAATCTCCACTTTTATTTCAGGTTTTTCTTCATTTCTTATTATATTCATATCTATCTATCTATTTATTTATGGAAAATGCTAATTACATATTTTATGCACGTTAATGACAGCTTACATAGCTTCTTTCTTTAGCAAGACCCTTTATTTATTAATTTATAGAATAGAATCTAATTCATTTTGTATCTTTAAATTTATAATCTTGTTTGTGTGTTAGTTAACTAGATTAAGTAGAAAGGAACTTTGATGTTAAATATACATATGTTCAGTTGTTCACAAAATCAATATGGTTTTCCTATTTTTTTTTTTAGAAATTATTTTGGCGAAAATTAGTGACAGATTTTATGATTCCATTGACACTGGTTTTATGTGTAGATTAAGTAGAAAGGAACTTTTATCCTAGGTAGTTTCTAACAAATAGTAGTAGATAAACGTACTCTTTAGAGAGGGCATATGGCATTTTTCATAAGACATTTTAGCCGTTTACAAAGGACCTTTTCAATAGGAATTGCTACTTTTAGCAGATGTAGCCAAAACTTCAAAATCTAAAGTTTATATGCATTCTTGTAGATTACATATAATGCCATGTAGTTAAGTAGCGTATGTATGATTGACTGTGATTTCTACAGACGTCTCTTGCAGGTTTGTTTCCAGCATCAGTATGGCAGCCGAAAATCAGGCTGAGTACCTCTAAAAGGACTTCTTCATTTCCATGTTTAAAGTGTGAAAAAAAGGATAATGACGACCCTTCTGAACAATCACCCGAACGTCCTTATGATAAACTATCTGTTGAGCGGGCCCCATATCATAGTTACCGGGACTCATTATCTGGTCAAGTTGAGCCGGCTTCTGGTGCTCGAGCAAGTATTCTTGGGCAGGATTATTTACCCGAGGGCACGGTTGGTCAAGCCCGGGCAGCCGGTGTCCCTGCACCAAGTGATACTTCATCTGGGTCTTCATCTTATGGTAAAAACCCTGGAAGCAGAAGGAAAACGTACAAGGCCCAAGGTGCTGCTACTGATTCAGTAGAAATGAATACAGCTGTCGAACAAGTAGTGGAGAATGAAAGTTTGTACGAGAGATCAGAAGAATTACCAGATGAGATTTCCGATTTCGTTGTTTATGAAAATGATAAAGAGGACTTGACTGAGTATGAACTTGACAAGAAACTTGGACGTCCTCACCCGTTTATTGATCCCAAGGTTAGGAAGCCGATAAAAGAGCCTCTTACAAGTGAAGAGTTATGGTGGAATTGGAGGAAACCTGATAAAGAACAATGGTCCAGGTGGCAGAAGAAGCGTCCTGATGCTGAAACGGTTAGTGAATAAATATGACTAACTTTTTATAACCATTTATATAACTGTGAACTTGAGTTATGTTTTTATCCCAAATGTGTCAAAAGGGTTAACTAAATAAGTTAGCAATATGAAATGGGCCGAGCAAGTTGAAAGTCACCTAAAGCGTATTCAGATGTTAATGACCCGTTTTTTTCAGAAAAGTTAATTAGATCATTATTTTTTTAGTGCAGCTTTTATAATCTTGTTTTAAGGCATTAAATTTGCAAAAATCCGAACAAATCCTGTGCCAGTGAGCTGACCCACTCTGTATCATAAGTTCTCTGTCTTAACCTGTTACCCAACTCACTGGATCAGTCCATTTTGCCATCTCTGTATTGTGTGGATCCTGCATATTTGAATTAGTCTTGTTTCTTTAAATGGTTTATAAATTCTCAAACTCTATATTTACATTCTTTCAAATTGGTTTGCAGTGACATACTTGACCAGATGGTTTCAATATGTTATATCTCTTACTATAACTAAAAAAAATTCTTGTATATCCCTTTATCCTTTCACTAAATTGAGATTTTAAGTGTTGGATTTTCACAATGAATCAATGATGAAACAATTATGATCATCTGTGAATATTGCAGTTCAATTTTTAGTAAGTTACTATCTAATTTTGGCTCCTAATTTATTGCTTTTGCGGGTTTTTTTTGTTAAATTTCTGTTGAAACTGTATGTGTTTGTTCCATAGGTATTTCTCAAGGCCATGGCAGAGACTGGTCAAATCAAGCTTTTTGGTGAACAGCCAACCTTGACAGAAACTGCTCTTTACCGAGCTAGGAAGCATTTATATAAAGAAGAAAGGTATAACCGTGTTCTCTTTATTGTAGTTATTTTGGTATTTTGTACCACATTACACATGCCTTATTGTAAAGTTCTTTTTTCTTTGACCAAAATTGAGTCTATATAAGTCTGACATAACACCCTAATCTAGTCGAGTGTGTAAATTTGACGAAAGAAGAAAGATATTGTATGAAAGACATTATTTTGTTATGTTACTTAAGTGGTTGGTGTGCTATACAGGTTGCAGGCAGAACATGATAGATTGGAAAAAGACGGTCCAATAGCATACTACTCGGAATGGGTTAAAGCATGGAAAAAAGACACATCACGCGAAGCTATTCAGAAACATTATGAGGAGACCGGTGAAGATGAGAACACCCAACTCATAGAAATGTTTTCATGTCAAACTGCTCGAGAATATCGCGTAATGATGGGTACTGATCATCGTATTTCTAGAGATCCATTGGCTATGCGTATGAAAGAGGATCAGATAAAACAAAGTATGTTCTTGATACCTCATAATTTCCTGAATTGTTAAATTGCATAAGTGTCATCTGCTGGTTATTTCTATCCTTAACGGGTCAAAATTGCAAAATGAAAAGAACTTGAGAGGATATGGGCAATTGGATCAAACAGCAAGATTGATTTTTTGTTCGTATTTCACAAACCAGTTATTTCCAATATGTCACAAATATTTTGGACAAAGTGTTTAGACTTTAGAGTACCCAACTGACTCCTCACTCAACCTGCAGAACCTTCCTGTTTTTTCAGCTCTAGTGACATCAAAGATTTATCTTTGAGCATTTGTTTATGCAACTGAATGTAATTGATTTGACTATTTCTTCAGATGTCATGCATGTGACCGCAACTAAGAACATGTTTGCTTAAACCAAGACACCCTCACGTTTTTTTTATATCTTTATTTTCTATATTTTGGTTTGTCGCAATAACATGTGATGTTTCCATTCTCTGGAAAGATTATTTTGCAAATTTACCTGCTTACCCGTCAGTAGTCATTACTAAAATACTAGTGAAAATGATTATGGCCCCCATGTTTTCACAAATCTGTCTTATTAAAAGAATTATTTTGGGTATTTCACTTGTAGTATGGGGCGGAGATCCGGTTTACCCAACAGTGAATTACATTCAAGACCCAAACCAAGTGATTGATTTCAGGGGTCCTGATTTTCATGAGCCTACACCTGATGTTTTAGCTTATCTGCAACAGGTTAGTATTTCAGTTTCTTCAACTCTCATATGCAAGAGCAGTTAGTTGGTTGTTCCTTTCTTATCGAAGGCTGGCATGTTGGAAAAACATACACAGTAGTTCAGTTGGTTGATGATTGACAAAAAAGAACTGATCCTCTTGTGTTGCTTCCTCAGAATGGCAACATAACAACAAAGGAAGAAATTGATAAAATTTTGGCTGGAGAGAAGGTTGAAAAAGTGAAGGTAATAGACTCAAGTTATGCATTTCTATGCCAAATCTTTAGGCTTTCTTCGGTCTTCAAAGTAGGAAGTTTATATATTTGTACATCTTATATGCGTTAACTTATGAAAGCGGATATCTCGAATAGGTGAAATCACAATTTTCTGAGGATGAGGCAATGGCTAAAGCTGTTGACATTGGTGAAAAGGAGGTAAATTAGTGCCTTTTCTGTTTTCAGTTTATGCTGTTTTATTTCAAATTTTTTTATCATCATTTAAATTACTGGTGTTTGTGACACACATATCCTTGTAACAGGATAGCGACGATGAGGGTAAATTTTGAGGATGATGAAAATATTACACGCAATTGGAGTGTCTTAAAAAGTACTCCTGAACTTCGGAAATCAAAGGTAGGTTATTGGACAAGAAAAAAGGGAATAATTTCTTTCTTCTTTCTGCCTTTCTTTTATGTTCCCTGATTATATTTATATATTTTGGCTGAGCAAGTTTGAACCAATCAGTGAGTTTTTTTTCTTTATCAATTGACAATTGGCGAAAATAAACTAAAAATGGCGTGTAACATAAGGCTTGTGTGGCAATATGGGTGTGTCGAGCTGGTTGTGTAAGAGGAGAATGAGTTCAAAAAAGTGATATTGCTGCAAGTCCAAATGGGTGGGTTGACCTGTCAACATTTATTTGTCAGCTTTTTTTTTTCTCCCTTTTTTTTGAAAATTGTATTAATGTATCATAAATGTTAGCTAGAACTGACTTCATGAAATAGTAATAGAGTTTTTCTGCAGACTGATGTAGGATGTTGTAACTTGCAAGTAGTTGAATATTGGGCGACTTTATTTTAGCCGTCCAATATGTTGGTATCCAAATTCATCCATTTTTGGGTGAATGGGTAGGAATTATCATATCAGCCCTTGTGGCCTTGCAAAGGATAGTAGTTAATACCACATTTGCCTTTGATCTTGCAATTGGCTAATTGCAAAGCAATTGATATACTTGAAACAAACACAAAAATATTCAAAAATCATAAATATTTATCGATTTCCAATGCCTATTTGCAGGCCAAACCTACAAAAGGTAAAGGTAAGATGACTTTGGAAGAAGCTATAGCTGATTCTGAAAACTTAACCGACTTCATGTTGGACTTCGACAAGGATAAGTGATCTGGAAAGCTATCTTTACATGGTAAGTTATCGAGTTCACTTTTAAATTACTATATTAGATATTTTCAATGTATGAAAAAGTTCAAAAAAGAGAAAAGTTAATGAGTTTTAACTTTAAAACCACTCAGCGTACTTGCACACGGTTAATTGCTTTGAACATCAAAATTCCGATCATTGAATTGGATTATAAGTTACAATATCTCTTGATTGTCTCAGAATGAGAAGATGCAGAGTCGAAGGACAGAACTATTTGTATTATCTGCATCTTACTGGCAGAAGATCTTCATTGTATCTTCAAGTTTTGATTTAGCGAATCAGCTATTTTGAGATCTACTTGTTATGCTGCAATCTTTGTATTAGTCTTCTCAGGGAGCAACGTAGCAAAAGTCAAATGTGTAGCAGTAATTTTAGTCAACTATTGTTGTAGAAAAAATGATGTGCTTCTGAAGTATGCAAATTAGCCATCTCTATATTCCGTTGATTCGAAATATGTGAATTAGCCTTTTTTAATTTATTTTTATATTGGTTTTCAATGCTCGAACTCTGCATTCCTTCAAATTGGTTTGGCAAGACATTTTTGAACAGCTGGGTTGAATCGGTTATATTTCTATTATATCATCCTTCCCTTAAAATGGAATTTTGAGGCTTTCACAATGATGAATCAACGTTGATCAATTTTGTCATGTCCTTTTTACTTTTTAGAAGATATGATGAAAAATAATTCCAAACCCATGTAGCTTTTGCCAGATTTTATTAACTAGACCTTTTGATATGCGTTTTAAAGGTGAATGTGATTTTGAAGAATTGTAATTAAACAAACAGTTGTGACAGGGCTTGGGTTGTAGTAGATGGCATTTATGCATGGGATAAGTATCTTGAAATGTAACAAACTTTGAACGAATATCTATAGTAGGAATAACTAAAGTTGTTTGTATTGTATGTAAACAATTCGAAAATAATGTTTATTGTACGCAAGAAAATGCATTCAACCAATTAAAAGCAGACAAGTGGCACCTCTATATGGTTGCCACGTATGTTTTCTTACATACAATAAACATTTTTTAAAGTTGTTTACATACAATACACAAAACTTTAGTTATTTCCTACTATAGACATTCGTCCAAAGTTTGTTACATTCCAGGATACTTATCCCTTTATGTATATATGTATTCTTGTTTTTTGAAGCTATGGTAATGATGGTAAATAGCATTCAAGATGTTTTAAAGAACATAAAGTTGGCTAATCTTAAGAAAGTAATGAATCGATTATAGATCTTTTTATATGCTCATGAATGCACAAATATTGAACTAGGGTTCAATATGTAAATTTGCCAGACAAGGCCCAGTTCAATCATGGGAGTTGATCAAAAAGCACATTCATGGAAACATATTGAACGAACTAGGGTTCAAGGAACAAAAAGCACATTCATGGAGAGTTGTTTCCATGAATGTGCTTTTTAAATCAAGTAGTTTAAAAATCAACTAGGGTGCATTGCAGATTAATCATGGGAGTTGATCAAAAAGCACATTCATGGAAACATATATAAAAGCATAACCTGAGTGCACCTAGAATTCGTAACTTACATCAAGGAACAATGTTTTTGCATGTTGCCATTTTTTTGTAATTCTCGTGAAAAGACATACCTCTTATATGAACTCACGGTTTTCAGTCAGAAACCAGTAGTGTTTACCAAATTGGTCAAAGACATGCCCAATACAAAACCTTGGAAATAGAAAAAAATAGCATCATATAACCATACCTAACATGATTTCACTATCACCACCCTACCAATTCTTTCAATGTAAGGTCTAATGGAAGACCATGGTTTAATAGTCTATACCAACCACTGTACATTTTATAGCCAATAATTTAGACTGAATCATGCATCATCTGCATCACTTCCAACACCCACCTGAACTTCTTGTCCAAGTACATACAAGCTCCCATCTGGACCCAAAACTTTAAACCTGTTCAGAAGCAAATAAAAGAGTCGATTTACATTAAGATACTTGACCCAATGGCTAAATGCAAAGTCATAGCAAAACTTAAAGGCAACCACACTGTCAGGCAGAGCTGGATGTGTAATGGGTCAAACGGAACAGATAATTTTATAGCATGGGTCAAATTGGGCCGGGTAAGGTTGAGCTTACGTGCAAATTTCTTTCACTGATTTTCCAGAACAAAAAAGAAATATATAACAAATTATTAGTTTATTATGGTTATGATCTACAAAAAACTTCAGTGATAATTTATGACCTAAACAATGTAAGAGGTAGTATGCAATAACACTAAACTTTGGGCAGCTTTCAACCCATTTGATCCGTTCCCATGTTTTTAATTTTACCGGTTTGGAAATAAGTATGGCCCAAATCAACCAATTCACAAGTAAATAGATCATAACTGCCACATGAAGTTTAATGCCAACTAGCATCATACCTCTCGAGAATAAACTTCCCTTCCTTGTACTTTTGCCCCTTGTCATGTGCTGACTCCTGTAATCAACATAGATTCATGGCATATTTAGAGTGAAACTACATATATATTACTAACCCCATTCCCCAAAAGATTACATGTTCCTTGCAAGTCAACATAATTCATTCAACACACAAAATAAACATGATACTCTCTGGTTATCAAGACAAACTCCATAGCCATGTGTAACTAATAGAAAGTGCTAAATGAAAGTATGAATGGAAATAAAATCTTACATATTTCCAACCCACAATTGAACCACATCCAACACAGAATATGTCGACAACAGTATGCATTCCCGTTATCATTGCCCTATCTTCTTTCTCCCCAACAGTCACATTCACGCTGGCAACATCAATATTATGACATCAGTCAAAGTCAACCAACTTTATCAAGAATAAAATGCAATTAGAACAAAAACTAAAAAGTGAAAACTTACACTTTGTCAAAGAGATAAGCTTTCCCATGTCGACAGTGAAAAGACTGTCATTAGCCAAAAGAAACAACAAACACACGTGTCTTAGTTTAAGTGAGAAAAAGTTGAGGATTGTCAATCAAATGCAAATAAAGACATCGACAGAAACACTACAGTCTGTAGGTTGCAAAACGTGGGTTGGGTAACGGTCATAATAGGGCAGGGTAAAACATATGAAACTTGGGGGCGCATCAGATGAGTCAATCTGGGTTGGTTTGGTCAGCCAATACTTTTTTTCATTTGTTTATATGAATTTCATAGATGACTAATGCATTAAATATTAGAAACTATTTTCAAAATAACGATCCATCATTTTTTAAATAAAGTAATTTAGAAAATTTTAAATACTTGTCCGTGACTCAAGTTTTAATTTGAAACAACCATAGTTCTATCCTATTTAAGAACTAATAGCATATATAGTAAAAAAAAAACTCATATATCAAACAATGAAAATCTCCAAAGAAGTTCTATCCTAAATGAAAATGTAGATCATCCAAATGGCAAATCCTAATTGCTAAAAGTAAATCAAAACTTAACTTGCATCTTTAGGAAAAGAACACCTTAAGTGCTTCATATGTTGTTAATCATGCAAAGCTATCTTGTATAAGCATATCTTGTTATGTTAAGAACAGGTCCTTGTTACCATTCATCCCAAAAAATGAAAACAAAGAAGGATATCAAAATGTTAAAGGCCTGCCCAAGTAAAGTATCTTGTATAAGCCTCTGTCTTGTTTTGTTATCTACACGATAGGGGACAGAGAACGTCTAATCCCAAATACTTTTGACAGGTTCGCGATAGCAAGTTTTATTTGAGGTGATCTTAACTGTTTGTAAAATAAAGGTTTCTTTTTCATATTTATACGGGGAAAACAAATGCAACTAAGCTTCCACCGCAAATGGATTACATACTACTTAACGTCCCACTGGGCACTTTCAAAACCATTACCTTTTGTAATATAAACATTGTTTAATGACACAAATGAGACACAAAACCATCTCTTAAAGACTCGATGAAACTAAAACTAGACGTTATCTCCTTTCATCGCTAACTTGAAGCAATCAACCCCAAATTTCCTAAGATTCTTTCGTGTAAAAAAAACAACGACCATACAACTTATCACCAATACACTAATACATTTTTTAACTACAAAGAACCCTAAAACATAGCACAAGAAACCAAACAAATGAATATCACAAACAATTACAAACCACATATATATATAGATACATACAGGTATGTATGTATATGGGTATAAGTACGCAAAATACCTTAGAGATGATGTCATCAGAGAGACCCAGATGAGTATTGCAATGTTTACAACTGTATATACTTCCTTCAAGACTTATTACATACAATCTTCCCATTTCCCTTTCCTTCTGTATCTATATGTAACTTATATTAAATAATCATAATACATAATAATAAAAAAGGATGATTAGATAAAATAAATAAACAAATGATGGGTTTACCTTAAAATCGATGAATTTGTTTGTTTGATTTGGTGCCGATGATGATGATGATTTTGCCGCACTTCATATGAAACAACAACCGATGCTCTCTCTGTTTTACCCCTTTTTCTTTTCTCCTTTTTATACGTATTTTAGTATTTGTATTTTTTACTCCCTTTGGTTTTTGTGACTTTCTACTTTTTGGTGGTATTTTCTTAATATTAAGTAAGTACCGTTTTTCTTTAATAAATTTTAGGTCCTAATATGGTATATGAGAAAAATTAAAATATAAATAGCCTTACTTCTGCTAAAATAAAGAGGCTACATCCAGATTTTCATATGAAATGTTTTATTTAGATGACAATTTGTGTAAAGATTAATTAATATCATTGTCGTGCTATTATTTTTGGATGAAAAACCCGTTAAAAGAAGTAATGAAAAGTTAGTGACTTCGGTAAAGGAGTATTTTTGTAATTTTTTAAAGTGGTTTTACTAACTAGTAGTTCAAAATATACGTATCGTGCAATTTTAAAAAATGTTAGATTTTTTTAACTTTTCTTAATCATTTCCACAATCAAGATAAGAGTTGATATATGGATTGATACTAGATTTATGCTCGCGCAATGCGGCGGCGGTGGGGTTAGTGATGGCGGAGTTGGTAGTGACGATGGTGAGGGCGCAATGGGGACGGCAGTGGGGACGACGATTGTGGTGAATGTAAAAATAATTGATGTTAAAGGTGGTATTGTAGTTATTTTAAGTGTTGGAGGATCGATACTGTAAATTATTTTATTAAGGGTATTATAGGTATATTATATGAAGATGTTTAAATTAGTGAATAAAGGAAAAAGATATTTTTGGTTTTTCAAAAATAGAAAGTTTAAGAAAAAAATGAATGGTTTATTTTATTAGATAGTATAGATTAATATTATGATTAACTCATTAAAGAAATATGGGTGTGATATTTGAACTTTTAATCTCTGTTTTAATGATACATGTATTCATCACCAAACTAACATCAAACAAACCTAGTTTTGTACCTTGATATCTATACTCTTTTTAGAGGGTGTTTGGTTTTATGATTTAAAATGATTATTTGATTATTACGTTTGTAAAACGTAAATAATCTAAAGAAAAGTTTGTATGAAAAAAGTGATTATTTGCTATGAAAATGTAGTTTTTGAGAAGCATGTGCATAGATGCTTTTTTAAAACGCATTTTTAAAAACGCATAATCTGTTTTAAAAACGCAATGACAAACACCCCCCTTATAATACAAACTACTAATCTATTTTTAAAAATTTAATCAAATTTTTCAATATTCCAAAATACCCCCAAATACATATGACTTATTTATATCTATATCTATACTATATTATAAGGCAAATCTACTTTTGATTTTGTAACATTGAATGTAAGATTTCAATATTGATTTTAAGTTTCAACAATGTACACAATATAATGCATGATGTATCTTACATCATAGCCGCATTACGTCAATAACTTTTACAATTCACCGGCGTCACCGCCACCACTACCACCAATCTCCGTCGTCACCACCGCTGCTACCGTCGCTCGCCACTATCACCCGTCACCACCACCGCCGCCGCCTCCATTACATCGCCACCATCGCTGCCACCTCCATCACCGGTGCAACATGCGAGTACCTTTCTTTCGTAACATCATGCAAACCTAATTTTGTAACTTAATATATCTAGATAATTTTTAATTGACTAAAAAAGTAAAAAACAATGGACATCTTCTGCAATTTGGTACAAAGGGGTTTGTTTCTTTTGATCTAATTTGTAGTGTATTACCTAGTGAAAAAGTCTTGTGTAGTTGTGTTTTTATTTCATAGTTGAGTTTGTGACATTTTTAATGCGTGTCGTTTACTCGTTTATAGATAACACTTTTAGTCTTTATTTGAGAGAAATATGTATACCATAGTTGAAAATTTGGATAATTAAGATTAAGATTGTTAATACTTACATGTGGTTAAATTATGTGATTAAATACACGTAAATTAACGCATGTTTATACATTAATCGACATGAGATTAAACATATACACATATGTTAGTTCTCACATGTGATCATCTTTCATGTGTACTAGACATATAACCTTTCTTTAGACTTGATTATTTTGTTTTTGAAATTTATGACTATCAATTAAACAATTTTTTTTATATCTATATAATTATTAAAACAGTAGTAATCCTAGCTTTCTAAAGCCATCTACAAACCTTAAGCTATGTTTATATTTTTTTAAAAATATTTATCTTATATTTATATATTCAAAGAAAGAAAAAATATTTCAAATCCCATAAATATAATATATTCCATTAAATCCCGTACAAGATATATATAAAAAGAGAAACTATATGTATTTCATTAGTTAGATTCAATTTTATAAAGTAAACATAACTCCTCTACTATATTGAAAAAAGATTTGACATACACGTTATTTTTTTCCATCGATCGATTAGCTACAACAAAAATTGGTGTGTTCACTAATACAAATTTTTTTTTAATGAAACACTCAACCATAACTCAAAAATATGATAAAAAATAATACCTTTGATCAATATTCAAATTGATTTTTCCAATATACTCTGATCAAAGTTTTACGGTACAATAGATATTGTTCATGGATACTATTAAGATACATTTTATTATTAGACTTTAAATATGTTCAATTACTTTTACATTTTTTTTTTGGTATATAAATGATGTTTATTTTAAGTTTTGTTGATTATCAATGTCAACATTAAAAGTTTTAAAATTAAAATCACTTTAACAACCGCACATCGTGCGGGTAAAAAACCTATATATATATTAAAACGGTAAGAATTCGAACGATTTTAGAGCATCTTCAATTTGAAGTTAGCTTATAACATTGCCACATATGATAAATCTTATGTGGCATCTTCATTTTTTTTGACGATATTTATTTATTTATGAAATAAAAAATATTAAATATATTGGCACATAATAATATAAAATTTTGGAATGTATATATCTTATATTTTATTATAGAGAGAAGTTATTATATCACCTATCGAATATATATAGCAAATTATTTTCTTACTTAAATATAAAATCGTATCGTAGCTTCTTAAATTTTCAATTTGAGAAAAACATATCAACTCATTATGTGCTTTGTTACAAGAAATCAAAGTTTGAAGATAGATATATTTGGAACACTTTTCACCAACTTGAAACGATGGTACAATCATGTCTATTAATATAATATGTTTATAATTTATGAAAGAAAGTCTTAAGTATAGGATTGTTTTTTATAATGTAATTAATTATATGTTTACATAACTCGTGTTAAAAGTTTTGTTTGGATGTCGGCCAACTCATTTTAGGTTTTCATTTTAAAGAAAAATGAAACGACAAGTGATGTTTCATGAGTTTTTAGTTTGGATGAATTGTTTAATAATTAAAAACTACATATATACCTCTTAAGGTTGCAGTTAAAATTATAGTATCAAAGAACTCTAAAAAATAAAAGTTCTAACCAACAACTTTGCCTAAAAAATACAACTTAAAACTAAAATATAAATTACAACTACTTTTGTCAAACATACCTTATATTATATTATTTTTATTCACGTATCAATGAATAAACAATATATTAGCATTATGCTTCTAAATTAGAGATAAACAAGATAAATAATACATTAGCATATACTACTAAACCGAAAAAACAAATTATTAATCATTATTGATGTCTATATTGTAAACTTTATCAACATCTAATTCAATTATATTTTTAAATAATCGTATATCGTGCAGGTAAAAGACGTAGTGTATGTATAGAAATTTTACGTATAGATGTAGTGATAGCATATGAATTATAAATTATTCTTCAATATATATGAAACAATTGTAGAGGAAATTAATTGGGTTTTTTTTTTTTTTTTAAGTTTATTAAATCATATGCTAGTTGACAAGATACCTAACTATAGTGACTAGTTTGCTTTCTTTAAATGCGCACATAGAAAGTAAACTTCACTTTTGGTGTGGAAAATGAAAGATTTCAGGAATATTCTTGTACCAAGTTTTGTTTATTTATTTATTTTTATTTAATATTCATGGTAACTTATACTTACACAAGTCACAGTCTGTCTGACTGTCTACCTAATAACAGTGAATGATGTTAAATTTCAATTAGTGTACATATAATATGTTTTTAATATATACACTTTTATTTATAACGAGAGTAAGTATTCGCACGTTGCGGCGATAAAATGTGGGGTAATAGGGCACAAAGTGTGATAGATCATGGAGTGTGATTGCCAAATGCCTTAGCCGTACGGCCTCCACCATCGGATTTAAAAATTCATCGAAACTATATCGAATGACATCTCTAATGAAATAGCATGAAATTTTAAGAATATCCATATAACTTTTATTATTTATCGATGTACGGTTTTTAATATAAAAGATTTTGAATGAATTAGAGGAATCAAATGATTTATAGAGGAGAGAGGAAAAATGAGTGGTTGAGATTTGAGAAAAGAGATTAAAAGGAAAGCCAAAAGTTGTGGAACATTGATGTACGGTACATCATGCATTATTATGTGTACGTTGTTAAAATTAAAAAGTTGAAACCTTATTTACTTTATATAATAACGAGATTAAGTACCCGCGCGTTACGGCGGTGAGATGGTAGGGTGATAGGTCATAAAGTGTGATAGTCAAATGCCTTAACTGTACGGGTTCCACCCTCAGATTTAAAAATTCGTCGAAAGTATATCGAATGACATCTCTAATGAAAGAGCATGAAATTTTAAGAACACCCATATAATTTTTATAATTTATCGATGTATGGTTTGGGAGATAAAAGATTTTGAATGAATTGGAGGAATAAATAATTTATGAAGGAGAGAGTAAAAAGATGATTGGTTGAGATTTAGGGAGAGAGAAAGAGTGTTTGGTAATATAGAATTGATAAAAGGGGCATTTTGGGCAAGTAAATGTTGAAACTTAAAATGTTAGACAAGGAAAATCTGTTTTATAATATAATATAAATAATAATAATAATAATAATAATAATAATAATAATATTATATTTGCACATACTAAAAAGATACCTACACAATGTGTGAAGTATACCCACATAAAACGTGAAGTATACCCCACACTATGCATGAAATTAACAGTTTTAACGTAAAGACGAAACTAAAGGTGACAACAGCCAACTCTGCTGACTGCCAATGATCAATCAGAAGGTTTAACTTTAAATTTTACTAAAAATCTTTGTTTTATTATTGAAAGGTTATTTAAATTGATTTTGCTGCATTGATAACTTATCATATTTAAGCGTTTATAATTTTTTTTAATTATAAGACACATGCCAAATGATTTTTATAATAGGGTAGATACATACTAGAATCTAGAATAACTATATAGGGGTTGGGTATTGTAAAACAAGTATTAAAGTAAAACAAATAAGACATGATCTTGACCCTTGGATCATGGTTAAATTGATGCACGAAGATTCACGAAGCAATTGATGCACAATGATTTTCATGCTGCACGGTGATCTTCAGTGAAGAAAAACCTATTGTTTTATTTGTTTTACTTTAATACTTGTTTTATATTACCTAAAACCTAACTATATATATATAATTACTAGAGTGGTGCTTTTGCGTTGCAGCGGCGACGGTCTATAACGATTTAAACACTGTAATGGTTTATAGCGTTCAGTTTACTTTTATGAGATGCGTCAATGCATGATCTAACCATATATATCATTTTAAAAATAAGTCACGTATTAGGTGCAAAAAATAATGAAGTGCAAACACTAACCATGAAAAATAACCAGTTACAATTATAGGGGAGGAGACCAAGACAATTAAAAAAAATAAATAGTCAAAGATTAAGATCTATACAAAGGACATCATTAGTTCGTAATTTCGTGAGTTATTAAAAGACAATTATTGTTTAAACATTTTGTAATATAACTTATGACAATTAAGATATTTTTTCTTATCTATAACAATAATAATTTTAGAGTTAATGGGATTTTATAACAATAGGGGTTTTAGGTAATTGTGAGTTTTTTTTATTAAGGGTAATTTTGGAATTTTAGGAATAAAGTGTGTGGAGGTGATTTAATGTAGAGGGTATATTAGTAATTCAAAGGTAGAGAGTTAAATGGAGGAGATGGTAGTTTATTTATATAGGTAAGTATAGATAGAATATAAAAAATATGAAAAATAATCAAACATTAACTAACCCAACTAAAACTTTATTCAATTTAACATGTTATTCAGCCCACACATCTTTTATTTCAACTGCTCACTTTTTGCTTTATAAAACCATTCACTCATATTTCGCATATAAAAGTCCCAAACTTTATAAAACGTTTCGGAGGCAGTTGATCGAATATGGCAATCAATTCTTTGCGTGCATCAAGCAAGCAATTGATAATCACACGCAGGCGATTATAGTGACTTACAACAACGGCGTCAGAATGATAACAAGGATGACGATGTACATAGGTTTCTAACATCAACTGGATACATATAGAGTCGATATAACCAAGGATGGCAGATGCATAAGCTACGTCGTCGTCGTGTCCGATAAATAAGGTCGCATATTCCAGCAATTCGTTTTGCACCTTGGCAATATCTATATACCAAGCGTGGCGGATAAATGATCTTACAAGGGTATGGGAATGTAGAATCTCACGCATTGGTACATTGAGATTCTCTAACACCTGCAAAATACAGACGAGTCTGAATTATAATTATTATTCGGAAGGGGTAAATCCAATCAGCATTGATGAAAATGGATTTGGGTCATATCTTATTACCAACAGGTCAATCCTAAGTTGGTTTATACAAAAAATGTATCATTTATTTTGTAATAGATTTTATTATTATAGATCACACAATTTACCTAATCTGTCCTAAAATAGTACTCATTTGATCCGTTATCCAGCATGACCACACCTTTTTTGGGCCCAATATCAAAATTCACACATAGACATGGAAAATGATTACTGTCATACTGTGTCTACAACCTCATAAATTTCTTTATTAAAAAAATGGGATAACTATTTCAGTGATAACTTTTGGAAGCATATTTTAGAACTTTCAAAACAGATAGCCAGTCTGTGAAGTTCCAAAACAGATAAAAAGGAAGTGTTGGTGGGTCAACCCAATGTGTCCCAGCCTGACCCAACCCATTATAGCCCACTCTGCATTTTATCCACTTAACCAGCCCAGATCTGTAATCCCTTCTGCCTGCCTATTTTGCATTAGATACATTATATTATTAGTGGCCCAATGATTTGGACAGAGTTCAGCAAAATGGTCACCTTAACCCAAATTATGGTAGCTTGATTTTCATCTTGGTCACCGACGTCCAGGAGTGAGTGATGTTTCGTTGTGTCGTTCCCGCCAACACACACAATGCAAAAATTGATTTTCCTTAGGATATGTGGTTGTTCGGAAAGGTTCTTAAACTGCTTGCATCTGCAAAGCGTTTGCGAAGTGATCACTAAAAGAAGACTTGCATATATCGTGAACATGAGTGCCAAGTCTGCAAAGCGTTTGCGAAGTAAAACATGCAGTGTATACTTACGTTGCTGAAATGAGTGCCAAGTCTCTAAAACCAGTAGTAGATGCTGCTAATATCGTGAAAATTATGTTCAGAAGGTCAATGGGTAGGTCTGTCAAGGACTTCATCTTCCTGCTTTTGTACAAAAATGACAAAAACATCATTAACTAGAAACAATCATTTTAATCTCAAATAGATGAAGAAAGACACAAAATGTCGTATTTAAAATTCAATTGAGCAAAGAAACCATTATATAAAAGAGGAACATTAAAAAATGAAGTTAGATCTCTCAACAATTTGCGTTTAACAAAGGAATTTCCTTATAAATGCTCTCATAAAACTTAGAATTTACCAAAGGCTCAAGGATAGCACAAAGCTATGTATCCATTTCCAAAAAGAGAAAGTAAAACATCAAAATAGATATCTATATAATTACCATTCACACAAAGAAAAATAAGGTAAAAATCCTAGCCAAGCAAGTTTGATATGAATCATAGGAATATTTAAGAAACTGGGAAATATAAATCTACCTGAAGTAGTAACTATCAAGGAGACGACCTCCTTTATGTTTCTGTGTATGCTTAGGTAGTCTATATATATATATACACTATATCACTCACTTAAAAGCAGAATCATATGAAACATGATAGTGCATATAAGATTGCACACGTCAGACATAATAAACTCACAGTATGCATTGATTCTTGAGTTGGCTAATGGTATACGTAACTATTGGCGAAGACAAGACTGGTCGGTGAGTTAATCCATCTGTTCAAGTACCAAGAAGAATACTATTCAGCTTTCTGACGTGTCCTTGTTTAATGTTTGCGAATTTTAGGTAGATGTTGATATACTGAATAAGGGAAGTAAAGGCTTGGTTGTTTACAATGGAAAGAAAAAGAAAAAAAGGTAGCTGTTTATTTTGTTAAGAGGAATTAAACCATTTGGATTAATTTTGTTGATTATCATTCCATTATGGAACAGAATGAACAGTTACGATATAACTAGACTTGGATTCAAGGAATCTTCAATGGCATAAAACCTTTTTAAACCTCCAAAACTTTACTTAACTTTATATTGTATCTTCTTAATTGAAGGCTTAGTAAGCTTTCATTATGTCTAAGTTGTACTATTTGAACATAGGTAATTCAATTCAAAATAGCAGGCCGAAGGGGCCTAGCTGTATGACAGTGTCCCAATAACCAAGTTATATTCAAGTCCCAACAGAGACAAATGCATATCGAGTGTGCAAGTCTTTGGCATCCAGAGAAAGTCAGTGCTTTAAGTTAAACTAAATTTACACCCTGTTTCTGTTGTTATAAAAGAAAGATATATGAAAACCAATTCTATCCAACAAGCCAACCACTACAACCAATTTCCACCAAAGGGACAAGGATACAAAGCACACATTAATATATATAACTATAACTAAGATCATACAAGAAGATCTCAGCCGACATCAAGTCCATAATACATTCAAGGATCCAAAACCAACAACGTTTCTCCATACAACACAAATTCTACTGCAAAAATGCTTTACAAACTGTGGAAGCGTGTAGAAGAAAGATACAAGGGCTTGTTAGTAAGTATTGTGACCTAAAGGGCTGAAAATACAACTTATAAGAGTTGGTTAGGAGTAGTTTGTTAGAGGTAGTTAACTATAATTTGTATACAATCACTTCTGTAACGGTTTATCATATCACTTCAATACAAATTCATAAAATCCCAAATAATCTCTCAAATTGTCAAATTGTGATAATAACATAAGGAAGGCAGGAAGGGTCATTCCTAAGTCCCAACTTCGCCTTTTAGCACATAAATAAGATCAACATTGTGCTAGTATGTGCTCTATGACAAAATATGATATATGCTACTTACCAGAGAATTCTCACATGGAATCTGAAAATTGGATTTGTTATACCATAGAAGCAAAGGTTAATTCTATACTGAAAGTGTTTAATGAGAACAGAAAATCTAGTCTGATATTAGTAAGAGTTTAGGTGTACTGTTAGCATGAGGAGCCTCCACATAATGTAATTCAAGCTCTACTTTTTTTATTCAAGTTCGAGCTAAAGATAAGCAACTTGATGAAGCTTACACTCTATAGTCATCCAAGCTTTTTTAGAAGCGCGCTACTACTGTAGTACTGTAAGTCCTAGGAATCGATAAAGTTATTTTAATAAAGACATGTCTAAACAATTCTAACGCTGAGTGACACAAGAGTTTATTAACTAAACCATTTGTCCATTTCTATGACAAAAAACTCCAAACATCTATTAATCAGTATTTTCTGAACTGTCAGCAGCATTTCAATTATAAGTGAAGCCTTTAAAAAGATCGGTATAACGTATATTGCCTTTTCTCAACTTCCTAGCACTCTATGCTACTCATTCTCAGCTTCCATAAGCAGGTGTGACTTGGCAGTATTTTGTAAAAAGGCTAACTCAAATAATAAATAATAGATGACTAAACAACCAACAATCAACAATTGAGATGAAGAAAGAGTATGAACCTGAGAAAATGCGTAGGCACCGGCTAAGTTGCAAAGATCTGCAAGAAGGTCCACCAGCGATGTGAACACTCAAGTACTGCATAACCACAACTTATAACAGTGAAAAGTCAAAAGTGCCACCCTTTAGCTCTCCAGTATTTCTGCGCAGTTTCATCCCGACGGCTTCTTTTAATCTTTAAAAATAGTTTATAAGCCATCTCTACCTTATTCGACGCCATAAGTTTGTTATTTAACTTGGCACATATAAGTGAACTAGGGCAAAACCCTTTCTTCAGACAATCCTCCATGACAACTGCAGCATTTTCAAGTTGACCATTGTTGCAAAGCCCATTGATGATATGCTCGTAAACCTCTACATCAGAAACATAACCACTCTGTCCCATTTCGTCCCATAATTCATAAAGCATACCACATTTACCGAATTTTGAAAGTCTCATAAGCAAGATCTTGTAAGCATTTACTGACACCATACATTTTGCGTCTTTTGCTTTTCTATAAATCATCATAGCAGCGTGTGGTGGTCCATAACCACAGAGAGTTTCAATAAACGAGGTTACCGTCCCTATGGCAGGCACAATCCCTTTACCCAACATTTCATCAAACATTTCAATAGCGTCTGCAACCCTTCGAGCCTTAAGAAAGGCTTTAATTATCGACACATAAGTTTCCTCATTCGGTTCACACTTGTCACTCAACATCCTCGAATAATATCTCAAACACTCATCAATATCTCCAATCGAAATAAAATTAAAAATCATCGCATTATAAACACCAACATCCAAAACACACATTTTCTCCTCTTTCACGTTCTCAAAGATTTTAACCGCATCATCAACCCGCCCACCTCTCCCTAACCCCTCAAGCAAATAACTATATGTCAACCCGTCAGGATCAAACCCATCCTCCACCATTTCCTTCAAAACCCTCTCGATTTCATCAACCCTCCCACGCTTACACCACCCACATATCACAATATTATACGTCTCACCATCAAACCTACCTACCTTCTCTTTAATTCTACTCAACAATGAACTCGCTTTTGCCACATAACCACGCCGACACAGACACCTAAGCACAACTTTCAAACACTCCAAATTACCACTTCTCATCCCGAAAAACTCCTCCAACTTCTTAAACATATCCAAACCTTTCGCAACCCTCCCCGCCTTTACATAAGCATCCATAACAACAAATAACGTCTCGTAATCCGGGTCCACACCTTTTCCCCTCATCTTACTCAACACACTAATCATATCCTCAAAAAACTTCCGTCTACCTAACGATTTCAAAACCAGATTATAACTATCAACATTCTCTTCAAATGATGCGTTTTTAGTCCCGGTCTCAACCGCCCACTCGAAAAACGTAACCATGGACTCGGCATCTAAACAGCTACAACCCCTTTTGTTCAAAACCTTATTAACTAAGTCACAAGTAAGATTAACATTAATCGCGGATAAGGCGTTTTTAATAGCATTTTTGCCTCTTAATTTTTGAATAAATATACCTCTTAACTTATCTTCATCCGACAATAACATGAAATCATCATTTTTATCCTTTGGAATTAAATGTTTGTTTTGATGTCTGATTGGTAACAAAACAGATAACTGATCTAACACATGTTGTTCTTTGTCAATGATTTCATTATTATAATTATTATTTATAAATGTGTGGGTAGAATATAATCCAAATGTTGCGGTTCTAACAGGGTTGGGTATCGGCGTTGTTGTTTTGGTGGTGTTAGAAAATAATGAAAAAATAATAATTGAAGAAGAATGAAGAATTTGAAAAGGGTTGTACCTGAACTTAGCGACCAACATCATTTTCTGATTGTTTTTGTGACAAAAATGAAAATTGCTACTGTAATTCTCAAAGCGATATCTGTATATTTGCTGAGCAAAACTTTTATTCTTCTCGGTAGCCCAATATATATCCAAAATGAGCCCAAGAACATATTAGTCCATAGCCCAACCTTTTTTCCTTTTGTGTATCAAATCAAAATAAGTTCGAAACAATGCGTTTGGTTAATATGAAGTGACCGTGGGTATGAATTTGATGAAATGGGTGTGGGACCGATATTTTTTTGTTTGGTTTTGAGGGCTTCATTTCTTGTTTTGAAAATTTCTTTCAAAATATCAATTTCATCCTTATTATCATTCACCACACAGGCAAGGGAGTGTGCCATGATGGGTGTGCCGTTGTAACAGACAAATCACGACAAGAACCATTTTAGTTTCTCTTATAAACGACATACATGGTCGTAAGTACTTGATACACCATCCAATTTTTAGATATTGCTTAACTATTAACAATAGTTGAAACCAATCAATCATTATCCTATCTATTATCTAATATACCCAGTTTGTTGTTTCTAAAGACAAGCTCTAGTTGGTACTGGATCGGTCCTTGTGAATTGTGCAGCTCTATTTGAAACGATATTCACACAAGGTAAAATCAACACTTTAATTCAAACTAAATGAAATCATACGGTACATAAGTAAGGTCATTATGTAAACCTAAACTATTGCTGCAAGAACTGAAGAGAAAATGCAACTCCGGCCACGTACACAAGCAAGAGCATAATCAAGTAAAACTATGAAATATAAACATCCAAGTTTTGGCAAAGATGGTCTGAATTAGACAGATATTGCCCGTGAAAAACTCTGACTTCAATCATCATCTTCATCGTCGTCATCCTCCTCATCTTCTTCGTCATCGCCGCCATCCTGTAATGATACTCAAACATGTCATGAACATACATCATTCCAGCACACATGCACCAACATGGAATGTATATTTGATTGAGGTGCCAAACTCGGCAGGTCAGAGAGGTTTGATAAAGCATCAAAATGGGTAGACTTTACTACAGGCTAGATAGACCCGTATTCATTAAAAACATTTAATACATTAGATATAAGAACAAACCACTGTATAACGATGAATAATACACTTTGTGCGACTTTCAACCCCTTTGACTGTTCCCTTTTTATATGAAATTGCAGCCTCTAGTTTTTGGTACTCTAGATCAACAATGATTAAGACGGGTAGAATGTCTTTGTAAAGATATCAATAACTTTTTCCCACGCTATTCAAGTATGGCGTTTTTAGGTATTTCAAAGCGTGTACAACTTACAAATATGGTTGCTTCTAGGGGTTCATTATAAGAACATTGATATTATAAAACAAAAGGCCATATAATACAGTTGTTTATAAAGTTAATCCTTACTTATCTATTTGAGTTAGACACATTTACTAAGTTTACAAACCGTCAAAAGTAGTTTACTTTCTTCAAGTAAAGGGTTATTTAGGTATTTCTTACAAAGTTACAAGTGGTTTTCTAAATTTGGACCAAGCACAGCCACGATGGACACAAAAATCAATTGCATTGCTCTTGCAATAGACTGCTCATGAGGTTCAAACGCCCGTTATAGGGAAAGAAGATCAAAAGAATATATAAAATAAAAAAGAATACCTGTCCACTTTCCTCGTCTACTTCAGACTTCGACTTATCAGATTCATCATCATCTTCAGCCATGCTTTCCTGTATGGTTTTACATAAATTAGAGGAGGCAATTTTGATCCATTCATTTATATAAGGTTGATTCATGTATGTTATATCTGTAACGGATAATACGAGTGATATAAACGACACACTCTTAAAGGTGAACCGGTCGGAAGTCGCCTGAAGTGTATTGATGCATGCAACCTTTTAAAATGGTTTTATATTCAAAAAAAATATACTCGTATAGTTGTAAATGCATGGCTTCTATGGTCATATTTAACATTTAATAGCAATTTATAGAAAGAAGTGTTTTGGTCCACCTCAACATTAACGATGAAGTGAACAGATTATTCATTATTGTGCTGATGCAATGAATAAGGCATGAAGGTTACCTGTTTCTTGTTGTAAGCACTCATTACTTTCTCATAGTCACTCTTCCTTTTTGCTGCTTTGGCTTCGTATGGTGCTTTTTCCTGCCAAGAGAAGATAGGATAGCTAAGCTCTGATAAAACTTTGATGAATTACAAGTACGAATAGATATTAGAGTCTATTTTCAAATTCTAAAAACGATATAGTAATATATAACAAGAAAAGGAAGGAGATTAAGTGGTTATGACCCAACAATACAGCAGAAACAAGTTTTTGAATCCACAACCAACACTGGGATATACAGATACATCAAGGTTCCTAAACTTTCAAAGAGATGGATTCCTCGGCGCATGGCCCAGTCTTACCAGAACTAATGCATAGAGTCCACACAGATACGGGGAAAGAATATTTAATACGTGTAAAACACACGTACTTGATGGGATTATAGAAAAAATAAATAGGCAAAGGTTTCTAATTAAAATTCCAACCCCATGGAGGATCGGATTACTTACATCTGGAGTCAAGGATTTCCACTTCTCTCCACCAGCTTTTCCAACCTGTATGATCAAACGAGTACGTAAGATGAGAAAATGAAAATGAAATCAGAAGGTAGCCATGTAATCCTGATAGTGTAGGCCTACTTACAGCTGAAACGGCTTTCACAGTTGGATTTTCTTTCTTGAAAGTCTTCCTGAACTCCTCACTGTTACAATAAGACGCCACCGATCATCAGCAATATCCAATTAAGGTAGTCAGAACACCAAAAAGTACACATACAATTACACTTACAGGAAGACAAAGAAAGCACTGGGAGGTCTCTTTGGCTTGTTAGGATCTTTTGCTGCTTTCCCACCCTTGGCCTTGCCTTTGCCAACAGCCTTAGCAGGTGCCTTTCTCTTCCCTACCTTTCTGAAATATAACAAAAGATATATAAAATTAGCAAACAATAATCATACCCTTTACATCCACAATAAGTACCCCTTCAACCAAAAAGATGGTATAGAAAAAGCTCCTTTATTATGTTAAGCATCTCCCTTTTCGACCAAATATATTTGTTTTATTACATATAGCACACATGCCACCGCAATGTACGTAGAAAATGAGCAAGAGAGAAGAAGAAACACGATTACTGATATTAAAGAATCTTTAATATAATAATATCCACCAATAGAGTAAACTACGATGAATGCAGCACATTTCTACATTATTTATAACTTTCCCATTGAATTTCAAATATCTCAATAAGAACCATCAAAACTTTTAAAAAAGGCCGTCTTTCAACAATATCCAAGTTAATGAAACTATTTGCTAGTTCCCGTAATTTGTCCTGGCTAATATAACCAACACTTAACCTTTTACTCTTGATATATAACCAACGCTCAACATTTTACGCCTAAATTTTCCCTTTTTAGCCAAAATATATGTATTCACCGTAGATGAAAGAGATTTGCCTTTTCTATTGATTCGTTGTCAATTATATCATATATATATACACTCGTTTACGTCACCTAAATTAATATAACAATAACGAAAAAGAACATGGAATCGAAAACGATCTTAACTTATCATCAATCGGCTTCAAAGCATCCCTCTTTGCTGCTCCTTTACCTTTAGCCCCCTTCATATCTATAAATGCCCAGAAATTAAAAAAGCTCAAAACTTTATATATATTATAAATAGAAAACAAAAAGATGCTTCAAAATTATATTAACTTTAATGACTTTATAGTACATCATTCCACATATAAAGTCCAATCTAATGATAAAAAAAAAATACATAATATGTAAACAAAAGCATAAAAAAAATGAAACTGTAATTATTTCACTTTTAAATTTTAATTCCAAAAAGAAGCATAAAAGTCAACGCAGTAATGATAATTCTTATAAAAATAAGAAACAAAAATCAAATTACTTGCAAAAAAAACAGCTACAAAACTATAACTTTAATCAAAAAACTATTTTAATTAAAACTAAACAAAGTTAAAAATAAAACCAATGAATTATTTGAATCAGTAAAAAAAATATTTTAATCAAATCAGCAAAAAATATTTTAAAAAAATCGAGAATTTAACAGTTTTGAAGTGTGTAGTACAGTAATTAAATACAAATTACTCAAATTAAAGAGCAATTAAACTGAATAATCAACAAATATATATAATTATTATATAAAAAAACGAATAAGCATAAATCATATATAGCAATAATAAATAATTGAAAAGAAGATCTGAATGAAAAATAAATAAATACCTAAAAATCAATGAAGCAAATTGAAATTGTGATCGGTGAAGTGAAAGAGAGTGAGAAAAATTGAAGTATAGCAGAAAATTGAAAGAATATGGAGGTGACCGGACAAGCCGGTTGACTTCCTTCAAGATTTTTTCTATTAAAATAATAATAAAATGAATGTGGCAATAAATAAAGAAGAAAGAATATTGGTTTACCGGGTAGAGCCGGTTTCAGACAAAAGTAGTCGTAGGGGAATTTAAGTATGGGTAGTGAGTGGGTATCAGAATCGGGTGTTTTTATGCGATTTTGTTTATATCATGTATATATGATTTTTTGTTTTTAGTTTGAGATTTTATTATTATGACTTTGGATTTGGTATTGATTTCGGGGGATTTTTTATTTTGTTTAGGTGCATACTTCAGGCCGCTAAGGACGTCTTCCCCAGCGCGCTGTCCGACGCCAAGAGGGGAATACGCTATTAGCATGGGGTGGGTCGACGACGTTTATGGGGTTTCTTTTAACTTTAAACGCGCGTCTTATACTGATGTGAGAGGAAGAATATGGAGGTTACAAGAAGGGGAGTGTTCTTGGGGTGTTCTTGAAGAAAAAAAACTGATAAATAGTTGAAGAATAAAGGAAGATATGGTTTCCTATAAGGAGAGACCTAATACATATATTACGTTTTTATTTGCATTTTGTCGATTTTTAGTTAAGTACTCCTCATGTCCTATTTTAATTTTTCTATTTTAACTGGTCAAGTCTTTTTCTTATAACTTTGACCGTATATATCTTTGTTTGTGCCATATATTAGTTGATGAAAGTTTTATCAGCGAAAACTGCATTTGAAACTCAATCAATTCATATATGTTATATCAACTGTTATATAACACAAACAACAATATTTACGGTTAAAGTTGAAAGAAAAAGATCAAAAAAATCAAACTAGGACACTTAATATGGGACAAAGGGTCATCTACACATATGTTTCAAGCCATTGTTTCATTTTTTTATTTTTTTTTTCAAACAATTATATAATACCAGGTTGCGAAAATAACCTACCTATAAGAGTTGTTTTAACTCCAAACTTTTCTAAAAAGATTTTGGTTAATAACATGATGTCACGTTGTGAAATCTTAGAATCTTGTTAGATGATAAATATATTTCATATATATGATTATAATGCTATAATAATAAGTCATTATCTATATCTATACTATATTAATAAACAAATTATTCTCCCCTCATTTTAACTCTCTACTTTTAAAATACTCAAAATATCCTTAATTTTTAACACATTTTTAACTCAAACACTAAATCTACCTAATATATTCCTAAAGTATTTTCCACTTATATTTATTCAAGGTATCGATCTTCTTTATTTATTAATAAAAATATTTCCACCTAATATCTTTATAATAATTTTAATAAAGTTATTTACACTACCATTACATCAATCACTTTTAAATTAATAACCACATCGTTACCATCACCCCCACCAGCACCACCCGTTATCATCACCACCGTCGTATTGTGCGGGTACCATCTCATATTTTAAATATGAAAATGACGAAATCATTCTGTGTAAAAGAAAACCATATTCCCACCAATATTATTCAATATTTAGATCTAAACCCACATGCATTCGCTTCCTCTGGTCTCCCATCATTCTCTGTTTTGATTAATTGTTCAAATTTTATTATCAACATGAAATATGATTTGAATTCTTGATCTCTAATGACTAATTGTATGTGCATGTTATGTCCCGTTTATTTTTTTAATTTATCTTACGAGTTTAAGAATTAGTTTAAAACAATTTTATGGTCCATTTGTTTATCTGATTTCCACTGACTAACTAGTCAAGATTTATATCTCTCTATCTATATTTGTATTAGTCTAAATATCATGGATTTTTTTTTAACTCAAAACAAAAAAAAGATATTTACCGTAGGATTTAACTTAACCGGACATTTAGTCCTCTTATGTCTTTCAGTCAATTGTTGGTCACGGGTTCGAAACTTTTGAAATGCATATTAGGAAGTTCTTGCCAATGAGGTGGGGCATAAGAGTTTTCACTAGGATTTAACTGGTTTCCTCCAGAACGGTAGTGAGACTTCTACCGCCAGTCATGCCCTCGGATTGACTGTGTTGGTGACGCGGTCGATCTTTACCGGACAATGAAGAGGCAATGCCGCTGAGTCCATTCACCAATGCTGTTCAAAATAATAATAAAAAAAAAGATAATTACTGTAAAGGTCGAAAGAAAAAGACTTAACCAGTCAAAATATGACAATTAAAATGGGGCGAAAGGAATTGATGTGCAAAATCGAGCTTTAAATTTATAAACTAAAACTACCAAAGAATTAACTACTACGCACTCACGGGCAATGGACCCGATCGTTTGTAATTTAGTTAAGAGGTAAGTCTGAGTTCGTTCTCAGGGACTGTGAAATAATTAGTTGCTTGTTAAATGGTTTGGAAAACAGGTGCTGCTTCGAAATTCCCCTTTGACAATTAAATAAATTGATTTGCAAAATGATTGCATAAATTTAAAAGACAAGTTCAGACAATATAATTAAAAGTCATCCACCTTGACTTCCCTTGACTTCAAATGTGATTGCATTTGATGAGGAACAAATTCTCTAGAATTTAAAAGATAGTCGTGACAAGATTATACTACTCACGTGGTACCACCAACCGTGAACAAATTATCGAATCACCTAACTACTAGTTGAATTACCCAAGCCGGTACCACCAAGACCAAGACAATTCTCCTAACAATCAATTTTATTGACTATCAAATTATCAATTGAATCTATGTGACAATAACGTGGTACCACCAACCGATATCAATCACGTTGACAAATTTAATATTTTCTTAAAATGATATTCATTATCATACCATGAACTAGTGATAATTACTTATAGACAAGTAACCGTTTTAAAATCACATACACATTCAACTGGTACCACCAACGAAGAATCATATGCAACCAATATCGAAATTAATTAAATGAAAAGAATTAAAATCATCAAGATCACGGAACAACGATAATTTAATAAACCCTTTTGAATTAAAAATATAGCAATCACATTATCCGTCTTGTTTCATCAAGGTGGATGATTAAACAGTTAGCCACTCATGATCAATTCAAAATAATCAATGAAAAAGAAAAGAAACATGATGTACCAATTGTTTGAAGAAAATAAATTGCAAGACAATAATGTAGATACGATCTAGATGGGTGCCCGTAATATCTTCGATGAACCCACCTAAGTGAAACACTTGATTGGAGAAGGAAGAATCCCGATAGAGCAGCTCCTAGAAAGAGTTTGAATGCCTTGAAATTCGTGCCTAGGGTTTATATTTATACCCCTTGAAAAATAAGGCTTTAAGTCGGCCGTTAACTTTTGTTGACCAGCCTCCCACTGCGGCGCAGTGGGCTTGTGATGGCCTCCACTGCGTCGCAGCCAAATATCTCTGTCCAAATCTTCGCGTGCAAACTGGGTGACTGCGGCACAGTGGGCTCGTGCACACCCCCACTGCGGCCCAATCATGCCCTATGACTTGTCTCCGTTGACTTGCTTGATCACTGCGGCGCAGTGATCCTCGATTACGACCACTGCTGCGCAGCCAAAACTCACTGGACAAAAAGTTACTCGTGTATGAACAACCACTGCGGCGCAGTGGGCAAATGTGCACCTCCACTGCGTCGCAGTGGACACATAGACTTCGATAACTTTGTTTTCAACTTTCAACTCGCCACTTTCATCATTTCTTTTGCATAAATCAACTCTCGACTTCATGAATTATTGTATTAGCCAATAGTCTTCCAAATGTGAGCCAAATGACTACGTAACCTGCTAAGCGCCTGAAACCATTAACAAACACCATAAACGCGCCAAATGCACACAAAACAGACTTAAAACATATAAATAAATGGCCAATAATGATGTGGGTAATGGGTATAAATTAGTCACATAAGGAATATATAAAAGAGTTCGGTTTTTCTTTTATGTTATTAAGATAGGTAAACAAATTTTTACGTTGATTTGGTTAGACTTGTAGGAAATGCGTTTTTCATAACGAGAAAAAGTATACGCGCATTGCGAAGGTGAGATGGCGAGGGTGATAGGTTCTGGGAGGTGTGCTTAGTCATGGAGTGTGATAGCCAAATGCCTTGGCCGTACGGGCTCCGATTTAAAAATTATTCACATTTCTAATGAAAAAACATGAAATTTTAAGAACACTCATACAACTTTTATAATTTATCGATATATGGTTTTTGAGTCGAAAGATTTTGAAGGAATTAGAGGAATAAAATGATTTATAGAGGAGAGAGAAAAAATGAGTGTTTGAGATTTGAGTAGAGAGAAAAATATAAATGGTTGTGATTTAAGGGTATTATTGATATATTAGTTAGAGATGTTTATATTAGTTAATAAAAAAGAGGTAATTTAAGTATTTCAAATCATCTTTTAAAATTTTGAAAAAGATAAAATGTTTTATAAAATTATATAGATATAGATGTATAGATAATTATATATTTATCTACTAGTTTTCTTCTAATAGATCATCTCACCACAAGTTTCCTTTTCCTTCCCCATGTGGTGGTGGCACATTAAGTTTCCAAAACTGTCATCTAACAATATTAAATCAAAATAAGAAGCCACTCAACATATAATGATTTATTATGTTATTCATCCATCTCCAAATGTATGTATCTATTATGAAGTCAAAGAAATCTCTCGCTTTCTTTTTCACCACTAAAATAGATTTCTTGGTAAGATCATTCATGGGAAGTGATAATCGTACCATTTGTTTTAATATTTTTACTACAACACTGCATTACTAACTTGTACAGTCTGCTACATATATTGTACTTAATGGTAAATTAATTGAAAAAAATAGTACTAATATCATTTCTCTTCAAAGATATCTATTCTAATCATTATCAACAGTGGAGTATTTGATAGGAAAAAAATCATAAAAAATTAATATTTATAAAGAATGAAAATAGTTAGAAAAAAATAATTATTTTTCAATTGAGAAGTGATATTCGTACCACAAAAATTGATTTATTCACTACAATGTAGAACTTTTATAACATACTGTACATGTCAGTAAAACGGATTTGTGGTAAATATATCAATTGTTGTGGTACGAATATGAATTCCCTTTTCCAGTATAACCAAATATGAGAAGTGTTTCTCGTTATTTATTTTTCATTTTCATTCCATTATACCAAACACCAAGGGGCTAGCTATAATATTAAATTAAAGCATTTTAATATAGTATTAATTAGATTAGATTATCAAGTACTCTCAAAAACTATACTAGTGGATTAATTTTATCGGGTATCATATTATTATTCTCTTTTATCTAACTATACATTTATATATTGATATAGTAAAATTAAATTATTGTAATTACATTTGTAAACAATAATAATAATGAAAAAATAAGACGGAAACTAGTCGTTGTGATTCGGAAATCTCCTTAATCTATGTTTAATCATTACAAAACCATTTAAAAGCCTGGTTTTATTCTTTTAGATGCGTAATTAGTCAAATAACACACTTTCGCATAATTAACATGTTTTTAATAAACCCCCTTCTTTTCATCTTACCAACCATTTTCAAAATGACCTACTAGTCATATATGATATAGGTTATATTGGAAAATCTAGTTAATTTGAATCCCATTAGATTTGAGATAGTCAATGTAAAAATTTAGAATGTGATCACAAAAATGGGGCATACTATTGATACCAAAGAATTTGGATATTGACACCATACGTTAAAAGTGACAAAATTCGTCCCTTGTGACTTGAAAATTCGTCTCTTCTACTAGTGACGGTCAACCTTTATTTAACGCCATTAATTAATTTTGACTTTTACCTTGGGCAGAAGGGGCGATTTCGCCCCTTTTGAGTATATATTTAAATTCCGAATCCATACATACTAGAGATGCGCAAAAACCGATCCGACAAACCAAAAACAGAAATAAAGATAAAACCGAACCAAGAAAACCGAAAACCAAATAACGAATTGGTTTGGTTTTGGTCTTTTAGAAACCAAATGGATCGGTTCGACTTCGGTTTCATATATAAAAATCGATGGTAGAAACCGAACCAACTTAAGTAATACTGTGTCCTTACGTATTCTTCTTCATCCGGAGGTAAACGTCTGGCAAACGCATGACCATACGCATCATTTGTGTCATGATTATGTGTATGATATATCACATTTACTCTCCAATCACATGCTTCTGAATAATGACCATGCAATTTGAAAGTACAATTACATTTTTTCAATAAACTTTTTTTAATGCTTGTCATCCTCTTACGGTATACTCCACCACCATCACACATGAATAATACCATAGAGTTATCATTGGTTGCTTCTTTGTTTGATCATGACACTACTACACAAATGTAGATAGGACTCCCTAAATAAAATCTGTTATTCTTATTGACCGAAACATATTAAGGCCACATATATAGAACCCCCAAATGAAACCCGCTATCTTTATTAATCAGGTCATATTAAGGCCACCTAAATAGAACACCCTAAATAGAACCCATTTTTCTTATTAACCGGGACATATTAAAGGCATCTAAACAATAACCCTAGATAAAACCCGTTTATTTAAACATCGGTCATATTAAAACCACTTTTACGAATCCTAATGAAACCCCAAATTAAATAGAATTTGATTTTTGGTGTAAGATCATGGCTAATGTCCCGTTCAATTTCTTCTTAAAATTTTTTAACATTGGTCTCTCCCACCCACAAATTAGATTTTCTCAAACTCAAAATCAAACCTTTAAAAAAAAATCAAAATCATACAGACTATCTCTATCTTCCTTGGCTTCTTTTAACCCCATTTAATTAAAATGTCTCATTGAGCGTTCTTTCACAGCCATGTATGTCTTTCTTATCTTTTTCAAATTAGCCTCCACTTATTATTAGGACCGATATTGTCGGACAAAAGGGGTGAATCCGTGAATGTCTTTCGTCCCTTCTGCCCTGACATTGTCGAATAAAAGTGACATACAGCCATATAGGTAATAGGGGTATGGGAAAAAATGTTGAAATTGTGTGAATTTCGTAGACCCGACTAACTATATGTCTTCGGATCTTTGAGCCTGTAGGGTTATACACAATTGAACATATATAATATTTAACCATAAAGCTACGGAATGATATTTGATCATTTACACATTTAATTAAATAGTTTATAAATTAAACCGAGTTAAGTGAGGATAAACGGATAAAACGACAACTGTTATTTATAGTAGTTGATTAAAGTTAGTTTTAATTGATTGATAAATAACTTATTAATTAAATGAGTTTAATTAATTAAATGAGTTAACGGGTTGGATAATTAATATTTAAATGTCCATATTTAATTAATAGTTAATTAATTAAATAAGGAAAATCCGGTCCAACCCACATATCCCCTAGGGGCGGTTCTAGATCAATCCTACAAGGGGGAGGATGAAATTGGCAAGGGATTTTTAGGGTTTTTGGTTTCATAATTTGATTAGAAGACTTCCCTATAAATACCTTAAGAAATCCCTAATTAATTCATTCATTCACAAACCCCTAACATACACATAAAGGTGAAAATCTTATTTCTCCCTTTTGTGTGTAACCAAACATCCCAAAAGAAGCAAAACCCCAAAATTGTTTCAGCTATAAAGGATCGAATTCCACTAGGTGGAATTGTAAGGGTTTCGTTTGTTGCGGTCGTAAACTTAAAGGTGTCTAGCATATCCTTGGTTAAGACATTGTTCGTGTACGCACTTACGGAGAATTTCTACACTTGGAATCTCGTTTCCGGAATCTTCCACATCATGAGGGATCTTGTCTACCGTAATGAGGTTAGTTTTGTATTTATTAAGTTACTTATATTGCATTGCATGGTGATCTTGGTCCGGGATGTTAGAACTATTAAATGTCTCCTAAAATGATACCATACATTTTTAATAGTTGCTAACAGTTTATTAACACGATTCCGCTTAGCACTTTGATTTGTAATCTAAAATTTGTTTTCAAACCGGGTCGGTTACCCGACCCATTTTACGTTATCCGGTTAATGAAATCCCAACAAAAGTGTGGGGTCAGATGGGGCAAATTTCGCCCCTTTTGCTTATAAATTCGCCCATTCTACTCAAAATTTTGCCTCTTTTGCTCTGACATGTCGGGTTGAAATGACGTAAAGTTGAGGACATTGTAATAAAAAATGTCAAGTCAGATGGAGCGAAATTCGCCCCTTCTACTCTTAAAATTTACCTCTTATAAGAGGTGTCAATAGACAAAAAGAGGTGTAAACAGGAATGCCCACAAAAAATACCAGTCAAGCCATGTAAGTAAGAGTCAAAACTCAACATTTTCTGAATAGCAATTTTACTTCTTTTTAACAGACCCGTTGAATTACAGTTACTACACAAGTTGGTGTCACAACATTTTTTGCCAATTGTAAATGAAGTTTCAAGTAGAATGCAAGCCACAAGCCACAAGCCACCAATGAAAACCAAATATTCTTCACAAACAGATAAGACGTAGATAAGGGCCTATACTATCTCAGCCATCAGATGGATTCACTCTCTTGATCCAACGGCCAAAACTCTCTAAGTTATCTCATTAAACTCTATACATACAATCACCACAATATTTTTTCATCACTCACCCATTGCACAAACACATAATAACACAAAACAATGGCATCGTCCACCACCGCCGCCGCCGCTGCATCGTCCTTCATCGGAACCCGTCTTCCAGACCTACATTCGAACTCGGGCCGAGTTACAGCCCGGTTCGGGTTTGGAAAGAAAAAGGCCGCCCCTGCTAAAAAAGTATCAAAAACTGTCACATCTGACCGTCCATTATGGTACCCTGGCGCAAAAGCACCAGAGTACCTAGACGGCAGTCTGGTTGGTGACTACGGGTTTGACCCTTTTGGTCTGGGCAAACCCGCAGAATACTTGCAGTTTGACTTGGACTCTTTGGACCAAAACTTGGCCAAGAATTTGGCAGGGGATGTTATTGGAACTAGGTTCGAGAGTGCGGATGTGAAATCGACTCCTTTCCAACCTTATGATGAGGTTTTTGGGCTGCAAAGGTTTAGGGAGTGTGAGCTTATCCATGGAAGATGGGCTATGTTGGCTACACTTGGTGCTCTTACAGTCGAGTCTGTCACTGGTGTTACATGGCAAGATGCAGGAAAGGTATATACGTATGCATATATCTTACTACTATATATCATGCATTCATAATAATACTAGTGCAATACATTTGTCTTGGTTTTTTAGTTTATATATATTGGTAGATAAGGGCATTATTTCGTTAGGATGATTTATGATAGTTTAATTGATGTCCTGTATATGTCATAGGATCAACATCGGTTTAAACTTGAAACTAAAATCGGTCAAATAAGTTGAAAGTCCTTTATATGATTTATGATGATAGTTTGATTGAGGTCTTATCGATTAAAAACTTACATAATAGATTTAAGGTGTTCCATGTGTAACAAATAACATTACCCTTAATTAGAAGCCTCTTTAGATATAAGGTGGTGAGGGATCTTAAAGTATGAGATGTAGAAATATCAAATATGATGCACTCAATTTCTACATTTCGATGCACTTGATCTGCTTACTTTTTTTAACAATTTGATGCGCGAAATTTACTTCTCACACTTTGATTCACCTTATTCACTTGCTTCAAATGTATCATAACTACCCCTCATATGTATTTGTATAGTATTATGACTTTTACATATATATGAACATTTATCAAGGTTATTTCTTCATATCCTATTCGAAACTGTATATCTTTGTCCAAAGTTTTTATGTCCGCAATTTACCACCATTATGCTAATATCAAACTACATATTATGAGATGGAAGTTTTGATGTATTCAAAATTGATAGATATATATAGATGGATTTTTAAATCAAGTAAGCTAATTAATTGTAACTTTTTTCGGTTTCTTTGTTCTTAGGTGGAACTAATTGACGGATCATCGTATTTTGGCCAACCACTTCCGTTCTCCATCACTACTTTGATATGGATCGAGGTTTTGGTCATTGGGTTCATCGAGTTCCAAAGAAATGCTGAGCTTGAACCCGAAAAGAGGCTCTACCCAGGTGGTCCATTTGATCCATTAAACTTGGCCAGCGACCCCGAGAAGAAAGCCACCCTTCAATTGGCAGAGATCAAACACGCCCGCCTTGCCATGGTGGCCTTCCTCGGCTTTGCTGTCCAAGCAGCAGCCACAGGAAAGGGCCCACTTAACAACTGGGTTACCCATTTGAGCGACCCACTTCACACTACTATCCTTGACACCTTCGGCTTCTTCTCTTAAACCCTCTTTTTTGCCATTCCCATTTTATATAATCACATCCGCATCTTTATCTCTACCTTTATCGTGTAAAGTTTGTAACATTTGACGAATTAAGCAAAACAATATATTGCTGTTATTGTCACTCATATGGATCTGTACACTAGCTAATTAAATCCCATCTTTAAAGTTTTCTTTGCCAAGTCTATTAATTGAATTCGATCGTCAACTTAAAGAACTTGTGATATCAACATGACAACACTTGATCTACCCAAGCCAAAGAAAAAAGATGTCCAAATTGTGACCCGGCCAATTTAGGATCACTCTCATACATGAAGTTGGTAGTTTGAAACTTATATATGATCAAGTAAGCCAGTGTAAACTCCCTTTAAAGCAGAAATGTATCTATGATCGACCGACGAGGATCTACATTAGCTCTATGAGTGTCACTAAATGAGGTTCCGCCTCGAGCTAGCCGAATGTATTTTTGAAAACAAAAAAGATTAAGTAGAGATCTTGCCAATATCCAAACACTTGAAGATGTGGAAATTCTAGCTTAGCTGTTTATCCTTCAGAAGTTCAGATCGAGTTCTTCACATTTTTAAATGTGATTTACCACTGGCGAACATAGTGATGAGTTTAAGTTCTAAAGTATCCACTGAGTTTAAGTTCTAAAGTATCCAGACTCAAAAGTCAAAACTAGAGCTCAATGCAATAGAGTGTTACTGCTGGGCATATGTACCATCACAGTGTAGAATATAGTTATATAAGATGGTTTTAATTGGAAAAATATGGGTAATTGGATGGAAACCTCCTGATTCCATGTACCATTTGATACCCACTAGTTCCCCAGTCATGCTAGTGTCCAGGTGATTCTCAACCATTTAATAATCTCATAATCTATATCTATATCTATATCTATACTATCTAATCTAATAAAAAAAACCACCCTGTTTTTTCCTTAAACTTTCTGTCTTTGAAATACCAAAAATACCCTTAATATAAGGCCTTCAATCGAGTTATAGGTGTCCGGTCTTTGAAACCAGACCGCAGTTAAAAGCCCGTCAACTAGCTAGCCTACCATTCTTTATCACTAATTTAAATATATCTATCTAATATACCTATAATACCCTTAATATAATTTACAGTATAGATCCCCAACACTTAAAATAACTATAATACCACCTTTAACATCAACTACTTTTACGTCACCACCATTGTCACCCCCATCACCATCACCACCTCCGCCATCACTACCCCACCGCTGGTGCATTATGCGGGTATAAGTTTAGTTATCTCAAGTTTGTTTTCAAGATCTCCACTTTCCGCCAATGGGCTATTACCCAATGGTTAAGAAAAAAATAATAATAATAATTTGGCTTTGGCATTATACATGTTTTCTTTTCCAGTACCAGTTTATGACCAACGATTGATTATCGTTATTGCAAATTGTAATATATTATCTTTATTTTGCAGAAACATCCCCTGTATTTAAAGACAGACATTAAACTTGTGATAGTTGGTGACATTCAAAATTTAACATTGAGTTAGAATTTAAATGCATTGTAATGTAAGCTTTGACATCATATCAAAATTTATAAATCTTTGCTTTATGTCGTTTTCAACCTAAGATATATGTCGTTTCTACATGTTAAAGCATCTTTATTTATATTCATCATCTATGCTTACTTTTTTATTTTTCAAATCAATGAATCATTTGTATGTAATGCAACTTTTACAAAGAAGAGTACCTTTAGTTTAATCTTATCTCAAAATGAATATCTAAGCCAAAAACAATTAAGAAAACCTCGTTCATTGGATAGGATAATAACATATGGATTAAAACGAATAAAGATGAAGAAAAGAATATATTAATAATAGTAATAAGTATGATTAATGACTTGCATTAATCAAGTTCTCTCATATATTCACAAATAATAATAGTCCCAAAAGGGAAGACTATAGCAGTAAATTTGAAAAATAGATACTTGAAGTAACGACTTCAAGTTTATTGCTAGACGATTAGAATGCCTGCCACATATTAGGACAAAAAGCTTTTACTGAGGGTTTGGAGGACGGCTGTTAGCTGCAGAGACTCTTGAACCCCACTCGAGCAGCTCTTTGCTTGTATCGTCCTTGTGAGCAATCACTTCAATGAAGCACAAGCAATCCTTTTTATCTTCTGTTGCTGTCTCAATGGCTTCAATAAGATCTTCTTCACAAAACACCTACAAATATTTTGAGTTTCATAGTGAATAAGTCTCTCTTGTATTGATACAAGTGGAAAACTGGATGGGTTGGGTAATGGGTCAAAACAGCTCTTAACAGAAACAGGCCAATTTTAGAACGTTTCAAAATTACATGTCAGTTTGGGTTGACACAATCCTTTTAGCTATTTCAACTTCTACTCATATAACCTGTTTGAGATTACAATAACATCAATTATACAAACATATTGACATGTTCTAGCGTGAAGTCTCGTACCTTTGTAGTCCAGCACTTGCCCTCACCATTGTGAATTGCATCAACTAAACCAGTGTAGTTCCAATTTTTGATCACATTATAAGGACCATCATGAATCTCAACTTCAATAGTATATCCACCATTGTTTATCAGAAAGATGATGGAGTTCTGTCCACATCGCAGCATTGTGGACACATCTTGAGCTGTAACCTGTAATTAAAAGAATCATCTTACAAAGCGTCAACTTTTATTTTAAAAAAACAGAAAAGTGGATATTATTTTGGGATCATATGTACCTGGAAGCTTCCATCACCAATGCAAGCAATCACCCTCTTATCAGTTGCAGCCTGTGCATACCCAAGAGTAGCACCAACAGACCATCCAATGGACCCGTATTGCATCTGGAATTCATATCTACAACAGAGCCATTTTCGATATTTCAAAAACTATATGGAATTATAAAACATGTGTAAAATGCATTGACACCATATATATATATATATATATATATATATATATGAAGCTTACCCGCATCCTTGTGGCAATTTTAGTTTCTGGCAATTGAACCAAGAATCACCAGTTTCAGCGATCACAGCTGTTTCATTTGACAACATCTTCTGAATATGCTCAAACAGAACATTAACCCTCAATGGCTCCTTAGGAACAGATTTTAGAGGGTGTCCTTCAGGGACGAAAATCCTATGGTAATTCTCATAAGCAGTGGTATTCTTCTTAACCCTTTTTGCAAGAGCTTGCAAGAAATCCTTCATCAGAATGCAACCAAAAGTAGGCCCATTTCCAATCACAACACGATCAGGTTGCACGATAAGGGCCTTCTCTTTCTTGAGAAGGAGAGAGTAACCAACAGAGCTGTAATCGTTGAATATAGGACCAGCGAATACATATGCATCAGCTGATTCAACGATTTCTGCACAAAAGGCGGTGCTTACAGCGCCCCAATACGTCCCAATGAAGTGGGGATGGTGCTCTGGAACTAGACCTTTTCCTGATGGCATTACAGCAAGAGCGTATCCAGAAGCGTCTGCTAACTCAACAAAAGCCTGCGATGCATTTGCAACACGCAGTTTAGGCCCACCTACCATAACAGGCTTTACCGCCTTGTTCAAAAACTCGGCTGCAGCCTCAACCGCTGCTTCCAAACCCATCTGATTACTCGCCCTACACCATCAAACAAATAATTCATAAATTCAAAGCATATAAGTCAGATTTATATAAATTTAAAGGTTAAATAAATGTGGAACATACTTTGGGGCTAAAGAAAATGGAACGGGGTCTCGGCTAAAAGTAGCATGAGGAATTGCAGCCAAGTTACAACCAATGCTGATATAAACAGGCTTGCTCTCTTTCAAGGCAGTTGAAATCGCGGTATCGATCAGTTCATGTGCATCTTCCAAGTTATTCACCACAGCCTACATTATAAACATTAACTAGTTTAGAAAATGTAATAATTTTTTGCCACAAACAACGCTTTATATAATGCGAAATTATAAGGTTAACTAAATCCTTTTTCAACTAATCAAATACAAATATGCATATTGATTCATTAATTTTATAGCAATTGTATACAACTTTGTATAATTGCATTGAGCATATATTTACATATAAGTTACAAAAGTACTACTATTGAATCAGTTTTTGTTTTTGTTAGCTTAATAATCATATTTGGAATGAAAAGTGATCTAGAGTCTTATAGATACCTGAAAGCAAGTAACAGTCTGAAAACAGCGAAGCTCCTGGCTAAAATCGGGCAATCCTATAGTATGATGAAGAACTCTGTTCGTTCCATAATCATTTGAATTCGGTCCACCGACAATACAAATAAGCGGAAGATTCTCACTATAAGCACCAGCAATCGCATTAAGCACACTCAAACCACCAACAGTAAACGTAACAACACACGCTCCAACTCCACGGACTCTAGCATAGCCATCGGCCGCATATCCAGCATTCAGCTCATTGCAACACCCAACCAGGTTAAGCCCTGGCTCCGCGATCAGATGATCTAATAAAGTCAAGTTAAAGTCACCTGAAAAAACCAAACATTAATTAGACCGAAAAATAGGAAAAAATAAAATAAAATAATAATAACATATGAACCAAGATGGCATACAAACAGGCCAAAACAACATATGAACGTGTTACATACAAGTATATGGGCATTTTTTTTTTATAGTTTACGAAAAAGAAAAGGTTACCGGGGACAGAAAAGACGTCGGACACGCCAACTTCAACGAGGCGACGAGCAAGGTGGCGGCCGAGTGTGGCTTCACCGGAGTTCAGTGGTGCATTTGAAGATTGTATGCAACAAGCATTGTTGGTTTTGGCAGGGCAACCAAGGTTGCCATTGGAAGTAGGAGCAGCAACTTCCAAGACAGAAATTTTTGTATCCATAATAATAATATATATAATATTTTTTTAAAAAGAGAATTAATGAAAAGGCTTTGATTGATGATTTATGTTGTGAATATTTTAGTGTGAGGAGATATGTAATGGTTGGAAACACTATATATAGTGTTGTGTTTGTTGATGGGTGAGAGAGACAAGGAATACAAGGGGCGGTTTAATAATAATTAATATTTTATTTAATTGTTTGTTTTGTGAAAAAAGAAACAGGAGGATGGTTTTCTCTTTCGATTATTATGGGAAAATATATTTACGAGTATAAAAGTATACTTTTATTTAGGATTTACTTTTGGTAAAAAGGGTATTAGTTTTAAATTTACTTGGGATACAAGTCGGTTTTAATGTATAATTTAAATCATAATTAGCTGTAAATATATAATATTTACCCTAAATTCATACGGAGTAATTGATATGCATCTTGTTTTACAAGAAAAAAATTAATGTATTTAGGTAATTAGTTTGTTTGAAAAGAAAATATGCGAATTTTGTAATTATCTTAAGTCTATTTTTTTATTTATATAAAAAAAAGATGAAAAAACATAAATTAAAGACCATGCTTACCAATCCTGTATAGTATCCTAATTACTAATTTTAATACCATGCTACTTTTCAAAAAAGAAAAAAAAAGTTTTAATACCATGCTTAATGCTTAATGCATTATTTAACTTAAGTTATCTTTTAATATTTGTTATACATACGCTAATAAAAGTTTATGATTCATTCAAATTATTTTTTGATTTGTAGTAACGCATACACAACCGTGATTTAACATGATTAACTTTAAAATATTACGTATACATTAATAAAAAACATACCATATTGTTTTTTTGGATGTTATAAATTATAAATTATCTTAAAAATTAAGAGATATATGTTGTAATTATTTCATAATATTTTATTAAATAGAAAATTTTAAACTATTGAATAAATGATATAGGTAACTGGTATGAGAGGAAAATATTGTTATTTTATTAAGTAATATAGATATAGATATAGATATAAAGGTGAAAGTGTATTTTAATCTTTATCTTATCTTAATCTTAATTTTAATATATACTATAAGATAGTTGAACTAATGACTTATTAACCAATCAAATCGCACAATTTCATCAAATTGACTTTCGCTTATGTCATCATTTAGATTAATTATAAATTAAAAATCCTAATAATGATTATCCAAATAAATTATTATATTAGTAGTTATATTATTTTGTAGAAAAAGTCTCATTAATTTACACTTTTTTGTTTTCCATCAATAATTTACATTATTTAGCCCTGAATATTTAATTTATATTTATTTTTAGTCATCAACTAAGAGAAAATTTTTAAATTGGTAATCATTTAATTAGTTACAAAGAATCTCAATATATTAAATATTGTCTAAAAAAATTATTTCAAAACCTAATGACTTATAAACAAATATAAGATCAGATTTTTATAAATTATAAATATTATATTTAGTTTAATATAAACACAATTCGAACTCTAAATATATATATATATATATATATATATATATATATATATATATTAAACATATACTTGAATGTCAAATACATGATCAAAAGTATGTTTATATTTTAATTATTAATTATCTTTCATAATAATATCACATTATGAGTACAATTGGTTTCAAAAAGTTATATAATAGAGAAATTATTATAACATGTGCCTTGTGGAATAAATACGACGAACAATTTAATTGATATGTCTCAGTTAATAATGACAGTGACGAACATATGATTATTGTACTACAACTTGCAAAGTATAACACTTAGAAAATCTTCAAAATTATAAGTTTTTATGACTTAAATGTATGAAAATCTAATATTGATAATATCGTAAACCCCGTGTCCAGTGTTGGACGGACACGGGTCTAAAATATAGTATATACTATAAGACAGTTGAACCAATTACTTATTAACCAATCAAATCGTTCGATTTTATCAAATTGACTCTCGCTTATGTCATCATGTAGATAAACTATAAATTAAAAATCCTAATAATCATTATCCAAATATATTAATATATTAGTATTTATATTAATTTATAAAAAAAATCTCATTAATTTACACTTTTTTGTTTTCCATCAATAATTTACACTTTTTAATCCTGAATACATAATTTATATTTATTTTTATCCATCAACTTTAGATCATTTTTTAAATTTTACAATCATTCAATTAATTAAAAAATTTTTCAACATAATCTCTCAATAAAAAAGGTACATAATTTTATCTTTTTTATATATTAGCTTTGTGTATTAATGTTTTAAGTTACAATTGTCATTCAAATCAAGAGTCCTAATTGTTATCAAAGAATATGAAAACAATCATATATAATTGTTATCTAATTATCATAAAACAGATGGTTGGAAATAAACCTATTCGTGTTATATACCCGCATAATGATCAAATACATATACTTGAATATCAACTACAGGATCACATGTTTATATTTGAGTTTTAATTATCTTTTATAATAATATCACATTATAAGTAAAACTGGTTTCAAAAATTTTTATGATAGAGAAATTATTATAACATGTGCCTTGTGGGATGAATACGGCAAATAATTCCATCAATATGTTTCAGTTAATAATGAAAGTGACGAACATGTGATTATTGTACTGCAACTTACAAAGTATAACACTTGGAACCATATATTTTCAAAATTATAAACTTTTATGACAAATGTATGAAAATCTAATATTGATAATATCATAAACCCTGTGTCCAGTGTTAGACACGGGTCTAAAATCTCGTTCTATACTATGTTATAAAAAGAATAATCGTATGTTAAAAGTTACACGTGAGAATGTCAAAAATACCTTTAATAATTAAATTACATTGTCAGTCGTTTATCTTTTAAAATATTTCAATTAACCATTTACATCACTTACTTTTACATTAATGATCTACATCACTCAATGCCATCTCCACCACCAACAGTCGTCCCCCACCACCACATTGTCCCCGCCACGAGCAACGCACATTACGCGGTACCGTGCTAGTTATTTATTATTTATATCTCTATAGAAAAGTGCAACCCCTTCGACCTTTATCAAATAATGATTTGAAGTGCCTAAATTACCATTATTAATTTTCACTAATTTAAATATTTCCACCTCATATACCTATAATATTTTTAATGAACTTTGCAATTTATATATATTTCAACTCTTAAAATAACTATAAACTGCAATTTTAATATCAATAACTTTTATATTTACCATTGTCACTATCCGTCGATTTCAACGTCACTGCCAAACGTTATCGTCATTGTCATCGCCGGCATCTCTTGTAACCACCAGCCATCATTCGTCAAGTTATACCTCATATATATGCACAAATTTCATAGATATTAGTATATTACTCCGTATTAATTAAAAAGCCGTGACGATGCAACTTCCCAATATTATATTTTACGAAAAGCATAAAAGGAGACAAAACCTTTTTGCGTCCAAAACATCGGTGGAATATATCATTGTAAACCATTCAACGGTATATGGACTATGGAATCAAGAATTCATGTGCACACCAGGTGACACTGTCAACCAACTGGGAGTAAAAAAATTAGTAAATATGAAAACAAAAACGTCTAAAACAGTAGATGTATTTAGGTTTTTGATATTTATAGCTCTAAATGCTATAAACAATACATCTTAAATTTTATACATAAAAATAATAACTTTTTTCTTAAACGCAATTTTAAAAATAAAATAAAATAAAAAATATCTATGCAACACTTTAATACTTCTTATCCATAACCTTAAAGTTAAGAATAACATATCCTTATAATTATTATTACATTATATAACATATAACATAAAACCAGTACAAAATATGTCAAGGTACAAAATCTTAATCAAGACCGTATTGGGATCCAACTAATTTTGGATTAATGTGTATTAGCTAGTATTAGTGATGAATTCAAAAGGTACCTATTAATTCCGTCTTCCATTGGTTTTGAGTATCAATAATGTATCTAGATGCAAGGACTCTAACAATTAATCTAACCCAATTGATTTAGTGATGAATTCAAAAATTATTTAATAAATACTAATCATATGTCCGTGATGCGCGGTTTAGTAGTGGTGATGGCGATAACGGTATAATATTAATGTAAAGTAGATGATGTAGAAATGAATAGTTTAGTTATTCAAGAGACGAGCATAGTCACTGCGCAATGCGGCGGTGGTGGGGAAGACAATCTGGTGGTGGCGTTGATAGGGTTTTACTTTGCTAGAGACGAAATGGTTGAAGGGCATAGTTGGTATATCACGTGAGAGGGTGCTTAGCATGGAAGATTATTTAAGGGTATTTTTTGTCTTATCAGGTTCTTAATTAAATTAAGGGAGGAATCCAGTTTGCTTTATAAGGTATTATAGATTATAAATTAACTCCACTAATTTAATAATTATGTCTAGAAATTGACTCAAATCCAACTCGTCTAACTTTTGTGAACATGTCATTGCCTACACTGTGGTCTTTTTCCACATATGTATTGCTTTTAAAATCTGAGAGTCAAAAACTAACACAATTTGTCTTCACTCTCCTCAATAAACACAAATCTAATCCTAATGAAGTACTAATTATGGACCATATACGATAATGGGTAAAAATCATTGACCAAATATTTGATATCCACCCGATTGATATATCCTTGATGAATACTGCTGAACAAAATATGATGTTTGAAGAAAACTCAATTATGATCATTTATTTTTATATCATATAAAATGATTGTTATATTTTTAAAGCGTATAATAACTTAAAAGGGTGGTAGTCATGCGTGAATGCTTATATCATTCCTATCCATCCACCAATTATTTTATTTCACATCATTTAATGTCTTCTTATGTCTAGTCATGTTTAACCTATGATAACCATGTCTCTCACACACCTCATAATCCCTCACTATATTCATCCAATCTACACACTCTCTTTCATACCCCCTCCCGAACACTTTCTCTAACTCCTCGATGCTTAGCAGGCAATCCATGCCAAATTCCACAGCCTAGCTCCCATATCCCTTAACGTTAGCCGTGGTGTTTGTCAGTCATGGGCCATGCCTAAGCCATGTCGTCTTCCATTGCCACCCTCTTTATTAAAAACTTTCAAAATGAATATTAAATGTAAATTACTATTTCGAGGAAGAGGTTATTTTTTATAATTGTTATATAAGTAAGGAATTTAAAACTTCCCAATTAATTAACATAAGTGTCAGAGAAAACACGTGAATTTTAGATGTAAGACTTATGAGTTATGAATCTTTTACAATAGTAAGACTTAGGACATTCCTAACCCTAGCTTCATCCTCACTTTTACATCAGGTTTTCTTTCTTCTAAAACACATCTTCCTCGCTCATTACTAATAGCATCTCTTCCTCACATCTTCTTCAACTTTTTTTTCTCCAAAAAACACCCAAAAACCTTACCTGACCTCACATCTCTCTTCTCTTTTCTCCTCCACACTCTTTGTCCAGTTGATAGCACGCGACGATGAAGACCTCCACGAGTTTGCTGCCAGCCAGGAAGAGCTCACAAACAGCTATGGAAGAGCTCATAAAGAGCCATTGGGAGGCCTCTCTTAACCCTTTACCTCTATTTTATTGTCACATCAGTTCCCTCTTAAATCACTTCTTTCTTACTGATTACAAACTTTACCTCTTTTTCACATCTTCTTCAGTTTAAATAAAACATCCTCTCTCTTCATGTTACTTTTTTTTTTCACAATTTTTCATCCTAATGATCACACTTTTTTTCACAATTTTTCATCCTAATGATTACACTTTTATAAGCGCTATCCACATCAACAAACTACGAATTTGAAAATGTTCACCAGCTGCAGTAAATATTGTTGCAGTACATCTTTTTTACATTACATGTACTAAATGGATAAACCTACATAATCAAGTGTGCAAGCTTGGTAACTTTATTGTAGGACTATATACATGTATACAAAATCTTAATCAAATACAACGTAATCAAATTCCATATATGTCACAGGAAAAATCTAGCCTAAATACGTTAAGTTATGGGATCAACAAATTGATACTGTTTTATTAGAATTTTATGAGGATTTTTTCAACACACAAAAAGTGTGTAATGAATATTAAGGTTTGGATTGTGTGTAGTGAATATTAAGGTTTGGAAAGATGAGAATAAGCTGCTGCTGCTGTATTGGAAAAAATGGAGGTGATGTTATAAACTCCTTAATATACTGAACTTAAATATATTTCTAACTACAATATTTTTCCCTCACATCCCATACTTACATAGTTACATTTTAATAAGAAATTAGAATAGAATTAGGACTAGAGTTATTGAAATATAAATAATATGGATAAACTAAACTTTTCTTATAGTTGAAATATAAATAATATGGATAAACTAAACTTTTCTTATATTGATAAAAATACAATTGAGTTTCTCATGTCTTGAATAACTTTTAAAAGTTAAATCTTTTTAAAGGTATAACTACAGAACATCTCATTTTTCACCTTCGACGGCAATAGGTTAGTTGGCGGGGGTGCTGGAAATAATAAAATAGAAAAACTTCATTGTAAAAAGAATATAACTATGGCAATTATTTACAAGGCCAACAACTATTTAATAAAACGAGAATGCAGCTGAGTCTAGAAAAAGATTACTTGCACAGACAACCGACTCCTTTTCAATAGAAAAGAATAGCGAAACCAACCCAGCTGGCTGGTCAATCAGCATGATAAGACCACATATCAAGCAGATTTGGTCTAGTGAGGCGACTAAAAGAGGTCTACTAGGAACAACCAAGACTTTCAAGCCAGATAAAAAGGCATAAATAGTAACAGAGGGGATGCAAATTGACTGCATAGAGTGATCCTGAACACACCATGGCTATATGTTATTGTAATGCACGAATTTAAGAGTTACTTTTCGATTAAGACTTTGTTTTTGGGTTGTTTCTGGCAAGGAAAAGAACACACAAATAAAGCTGTGTACATGCTCTCTTCTGTTGAAACATCCTTGTAGGAAACACCCGTACATTCAAGTAGACTCTGATGCAACAAAGAACCAAAATGGATTCGCATTGTCAAAATTACACAATAGATATCTGGTTCTCACCCTTGGGTGCCACCATTTGTGCTTTCATCCATTGCAACTGCTTCATCACCTTCGGCTTTTTCGCCTTTCTTACCTGGATAAAAGCAGAAAATATGATTTTCATGTAACATTTGTATAGTACCTTCTTAAAAGGAATGTGTTACATACTAGTGAATCTATTCATACAAAACTACCTTTCTTTTTCTTCCCGCCACCTTTCTTCTTGCTCTTCACTGGTAAAGCCAACCAAGCCTTGATTTCAGGGTCATCAACAGTTTTAGTTGTCTGCAACTCTTGTAAGGAGTGTGATGTAATACGATCGGATCCATTTGGCATTAAAAGAACTGTAAATTTGATATGTGCCACAAAATCACCTGCAACAAAAATAACCGGTGTCATCAACTCAAAATTAGGAGCGTTAGATATACTTGCATCCTCATCAATTATAACACATCTTACCAGGCTTTTCATGAAGAACAGGGTATGGTTGCAAAAGCTCATGATTCACACATTCAACCAATCCTAGCCGAGCACGCTTTTCCTCCAGAGCCCTGTAACCAACACCACTCATATAATTAAAGGTGACAAATGACTGAGTAAAACGTTTGTACATTTAAAAGGGTTGGTTTGGTTGACCTGCCAAGATATTTTATCTGAAAAAATATAGGTTATAAATAATAATACTAATATATATTAAATATTTGTTTAGAAACTTTTAAACGTTCAAAGACCATAGTTCACAAAGCAGGGATAAGAAACAGTAACAAACCTAGCAGAGAAAGGCATGATTGGGAAGTTTTGACTAATTTCACTGAAAATGAAACGGGATGCCTTCATTTTCAAGTAATAGCTCTTGTCCACAGCTCTTTTATAGACAGTAGTCTGTTTCTCATCCAACAACTTAGGCTGCAAAACCATCACCAAATTAGTAAGCTACAATTGCAATACAATTAAACAAACATAAACCCTATTAAATAGGTATGAAGAATATACCTTTCCGTCTCCTGTGCTAGTGACTATATCAATTGCATATACTTCATTCTCCTCAAACTCGGCATCATCAACTCTGGTGTCGGGATTTGAGACACTCAAAACAACTTTGTTTCCATCAATCACAAACTGCTTAAGTTGATGACTAAGAACACCTTCAACAATATTGCAATCATATGCTGCAGCAACCTTTTGAATGGCTTCCGTCACATCTTGGTTCTACAATTAGAAAAGGATCAAACAGATTTGAACGTTTAGTATCAAGAAAAAGAAAAACAAATTCCAGGTAGATAACATCAATAGAAAAATAAGGAGCCCGAACCCCAAAAGGGGGGGGGGGGGATCATTGATACTCTATCAATGTAATTATGACAATTAAAAACTCCATAACCCATTATAAAACATCATCTAGAGATATCCTTTTGCTAGTTTACCACATTAGGCCTAATAAGAGTCAACATAGACGACAATATGTATAAAAAAGGAAAAAATACACAGTGATTTTCATAGGTGAAAAAGTTCAAGCCAAAAAATGATTGAAAGAATTAAAAGAAAAAACAATTCAAAGCTCAAACAGTGTAAAAAAAAAAGAAAATGATTCTCTATCAGTGTAACTATGACATTAGAAGCATCATGGGAGTAACTCCATAGCCTACTAATACTTGTTTACATCATTTAGAAAAATCATGTCACTAGGTTCACAATAAGAGAGCTTATAGAGGTCAAATACATTTAAAAATAACTCTTTTTTTAAACAAAACAGATAAGATCTTCTACAACTGAATCAACTAAACACTACTGAAAGTTGGAGCTTTCTTATAAAAGTGGAACGAAAGATGATTCTCTATCAGTGTAACTATGACATTAGAAGCATCATGGGAGTAACTCCATAGCCTATTAATACTTGTTTACATCATTTAGAGAAATCACGTCACTAGGTTCACAATAAGAGAGCTTATAGAGGTCAAATACATTTAAAAATAACTCTTTTTTTAAACAAAACAGATAAGATCTTCTACAACTGAATCAACTAAACACTACTGAAAGTTTGAGCTTTCTTATAAAAAGTGGAACGAAAGATGATCTCTATCAGTGCAACTATGACAATTAAATGCATCACTGGAGAAACTCCATAGCTGGAAACAATTACATCATTTAGAGAAATCTTTACCATATCAGAAATAGCAGAAAAAAAGGTGCATCCAGGTAGATGTGTAAATGCGATAAAATGATGAAATAAGTTCTTAGTGTGAAAAAAAAGCTATCCAAATTCAAAGTATACAAGAACCATTGAAAGATAAAAAGCATTAACGTTTAAACGCAATACAAGAAAGCTGAAATCTGTAGGTTGACAAGGGGCATGGTCAACCATTAGAATGGATGCACATGATGAAATCCCACAATCAAACAAGTTATTATTGGCAACAGGGAAAAAGAGGAAATCAAGATTAAGACTGATCACCTCGGCAAAGTTGCCCAAACGAAAGGTTTAAGCAAATCAATACAAAAAATTGAAAAACAGAATGGGACTATTTGAGTTTGACAAACACACACGTTTCGTAAAGGCCCAATAAAGCATCCTTTAGCAATCAGTAAAAACATTCAGCTTTTCATAGAGCAAGATAGCAATACATAAGAAAGTATATACCTTCTTTCCAGGTCTTACAAGCCTTAAGGCAACCTCGGCAGCAGAATTTGCAGCAGCAATAACATCAGCCGCTTTCCCTGTCACTGGACCTTCCTGAAGAACATGTGTGTGCGCCAGCAAAGCTATGAAACCGTCTATATGACACCCCATATCACTGAAACCAAAATAACAACATTCAGTTGCTCACATTCTTACTGACAACTAAAAACTATGAGCTTGAGCCAATAAAGCTAAGTAAGCATGTTCACAACTTACATCTTCAAAATATCACCTTCTTTTAAGATGGTCTCATCACTGGCAAGAGGCGAAAAATGAGAGACTGTATTGTTCACACACAAACATGTAGGAAACGCAACACCCCTTTCAATCTTCTTTTTTACATTCTTGTACATACTAGCAGTTTGCCTACAACAACCACCATCACACCCGTTAAGTCAGTATAAACTTGATTATAATGTCACTTTTTGCAGTTCAAACAAGCTAAAAGCTTACTCTCTGATATATGAATCTCCTTTCTCACAAATGTCAACAATCTTGGCATGAGGCTTGCATTCTGACAATACCAACTGCATTGCCTCTGCACAATTGATCAAATTATATCCTCGTCAAGAAAGCTACAATATTAAAATAAAGCAAACCGCACATGCGTCTGACTAAAAAACATACAATAAAATAATATTATGTAAACGTAATAGTTCCATACTACTAGATGCCTTGTACCATTCGATTCAAATGTACGTCCCTAGAAATAAACAACCTTACTAAAGTAGAAAAAGCCATATTCCTTCACTCATGTAAGACCAAAGTTCTATAAAAAAGAAACAGGGAACATAAGAAGAAAATTAAATAGTCCAAATATAAATATAAAGTACAACAAACAATTAGCTCAAACACAGTAGTGCTAAAGTATACCCTACCCAAATTGACTCAACCCGTTGTGAGACGGAAACTTTGTCAAACATGACACATAACTAGACAAAAGAATATCTATATAAACTTTTTTTGTAAACCACTAACAACAGTTGGCACAAACACAATAATGCTACAGAATGCCCTTCCTAATTAACTCAAACTAATATCCCGTAAGTTAAAACAAATCTACTAATAACCCAGAAATAATCCAAAATAATTTACTAACTACTACCAAAACTTAGCAGAAATAGTGTATTCCTTAAAACATCAATTTCCCTAAAAACATTATTTATTTAAAAAAATACCCTGGTCCTTGAACTCATGACATTATAAAATCAAGTTCAATAAACATAAAATGAGTAAATATATACAAAAAAAAATAAAATATGAGAGCCCACATAACATATATATATATATATATATAAATATACAATATATTCATACATATAAATATATAACTTAAAAAAAAAAGAAAGGGATAAGAATTACTGTTCACAATTTCAGCAGCAGATTTGTATTTGGTAACAACTTCAGGAGATGAAAGATCCAACTCCTTTTCTTCACCTCTTTCATCATCTGACATCTTTCCTTCTTTCTTTCTTAATTCAAACTGCAAATTTTTTTATTTAACTAATTATTACAAATTATTAATAAACAAATGTAAAGAATTTTTGCGAATAAAAAAGAACTAGAGAAAAAGGGGTTACCTGATATTGATATGGAGTTAGGGTTTAAGGATGGAGAAATATTTTCCAGGAAGTATAGAGAGGGTGTTTGTGTGTGTGTGAATTGGGCTAGGGTTTGTAACTTGTAATGGGTCGGCCTTGGTTTGGGTTTTGTTTTATAATTATAATGGGTCCTGGCTTATGTATTTACCTTTTTTTTTTCTTTTGAACATTGGTTATTAACTTATTACTCGTATTAGTTACCCTTTTTATAACTTATGTGATGTCAAGAGCTTTTTGGTGGTTTTAAAAGCTAGAAAAGCCTCGAGCTCTAAAAACACACAATTTTAAAATAATATATTTCTTTGGATGTGTAGCAACAGCAATGGTACCTAATCCCGGCATGAACTTTCGACAATATGTAAAAAAACCTTACCTCTACTCAAAGGTAGAGAGACTGTTTTCAGATTCACCGAAGGGGAAGGAACTTCCGGCCCAGGGCTATAACCCTTGCAAAAATACCTGACGGCAAGCGAAGCCAAAACCGAAAAGGGAAAACTCTCGATCTCAAACTCTTAATCTCAACCTCTCAATCTCTATCTCAGCCTCAATCTCAGATCTAGATTTGGATCTAGAATAGGTGAAAGAGCCGTTGGGGAGAAAACAGGGAGAAAAAGAGAGAGTGTGTGTATTTAATGTTAAAAATCTTAACCCTAAATAATAATTTGTAATATACGTTTTATATATAAAAAACTTTTTGTAATACTTCCATAACTTTATTAATAACTTAGAAAATATTTATCTATGTAAATACTTTAAATATATATAAAAAATAAACTTTAATTATCAAATGAAGAACTTTAGACAGTTGAATAAGATCTATTTTTTAATTAAAGTCACTAGATCAAATTGTTGATATCATATAACTAACTTTTTTAAAACTTTTAAAGTTATAATCAGTAGCGGAGCCATGATTTTTATTCTGGGGTTGTCAATTACCTTAAACTGAATAAATACTTATAAATAATGCTAGAAATATAAAGTTTTGATATAAGTAACTTTTCTAAATTCAATAGAGTAAAATAGATTACATTAGGTGAGTGTTAAAGACGAGATGATTACCCGCGCAATACTGCGGTGGTGGCGGCAACGGGTAGTGCTAATGGCGGTGATGGTAATAATGTGGTTATTAATCTAAAAGTAATTGCCGTGATTGGTAGTGTAGTTATTTTATAATTAAGGGATATATCTTTTGTAAATAACTTTATTAAGAATATTATATAGATATGATATGGAAATATTTAAATTAATTAATAAAGGAGATAAATAGTTTGGATAAATATGAGTGTAAAATATTTTAGGGATATATTTGGTAGATTTAGTGTGATCATTAGGAATGTGTTAAAAATTAAGAGTATTTTGGATATTTTAAAGGTAGAGAGTTGAAAAAGGTAGGGTAGTTTGTTTATTAATATAGCATAGATAGATAAATATGAGTGTAAAAATTTTAGGGATATATTTGGTAGATTTAGTGTGATAGTTAGGAATGTGTTGAAAATTAAAGGTATTTTTGGGTATTTTAAAGATAGAGAATTTAAAAGGGTAGGGTAGTTTATTTATTAATATAATATAGATAAGTAAAAGACTTAACATCAATTAAGGAAAAAATGATTTATTAACTAGTGTCACTGGGCACTAGTTGTAACGCATTTGATGAAGTTCATATTTTCTAAATTATATAAAAGAAATACATTTAATGCTCATTAATTTAATATGATAATTATCATCTACCAGTAACTATAAAACAACCCCTTAAATTTTTTTTGAAAAAGTCACAACCCTTGGATGAGAAAGAACTATTAATTTTAACCTTTAGATTATTTTGCTAACATCACTATCCTTTTTTAGATTACTAATTAAAATACTAAATACTTAATACAATATTAAATACTAATAGCTACTGATCAAATGATCCTTCCGTAAAATATAAACTGTATTAAGGGTTGATTTTATTTTTTTTTTTATCAATTGTTAGATTACTAAATATAATAAATTATTAACCAAATATTTTATATAAAATATTATGTGTAATCGGAACAATTTTTCTATATAGTTAGCAAGTCAATTGATAATTAAAATTAATATTTTAGTCTTATTTAATTATTATAATATGTGTTTGGCATGTTATATTTTATTGCATATGTAAGATATTAGATATGATCTAATATGAGTGAGAAAATAAAATCATGATCGTAAAACATGTCATTTTTTTTATAAAAGGTTTGTGTACGAATATGAATACTACTTCTAAATATTAAGAGGTGGTATAATTAAATCGATTTATTTTTATAAAAACATATGGATACATATAAGACATTTAAATATCGTATATATCGATAAATTCAAAAAAAGGGGTTGGTGGCCCATTGATAAGGACTTTGACCTTTGGGGGATTCACTTAGGTTCAAGTCCCACTTCCCACATTTAGAGAATTTTTTGAGAGTCATTGGTTTTATCCCAGACATGCGTATAATTTAGGAGTAGGAGTAGATTAGAATGTCATTCTTAAAAAAAATGATTAATTTAAAAAGTTTTTTTCGTATCATTTATAAATTTTTGAAAAATAAATTACAAAAACAAGTTTTAAGAGACATTTTTTTCTCCATTTACATTAAACTTGGTCAAAAATAAGAGAAGTCCTCTAGCGTTTAAGTTTAACAAAAATATTTAAATATGAACTCAATATAGATTGAAGTTCCAAAAGAAAAAAAAAATCATATATATTTATATACTAGCTTATAAACCCGGGTGATACCCGGGTATATTAAAGATATAAAGGTTATGACATACAAGAAGATAAACATAAAAACAACACTACTTACATATTTATAAAAAGTGACAATAAAATTAAAGAACCATACGACTGTGAACATGCTATGATTGTTTTTTTTATAAAAGTGACCAACAGTCGGACAAAAATGTATTTACGTAAAACAAAAACGTAAAAGTGTTGACCAGATTGATGCTGATTCTACATATTATTTCGTTTATTATATATGTCTAACTCTTTTTAATGAACTCATACAAATAAATAATAATAACGAAACATAGTTATGATTACAAAAATAAATTGGATATAAATTATAATTGTACCATATGTTTTTTGAAATCATACTTAAATTATAAGAAATTGTAATGATCATTACCATTTCAGTGTGTAAAAATCACCCACGAAAAAAATGATTTATACATTTATAAGCGTGTATAAATCTAATATTGTACACACTTATTAGTGTGTAAACATTTTTCTTCTCACTTATAATTATGAAACTTGTAACTTTTTTTGCACTTTTTAATGTAGACTATTTGTATACATTTTTAAGTGCGAAAAACTTAACAAAACTTTACGCATTTTTTGTGAGTATGTAGAAAAATTGCGTAAAAATGACAAATTTACTGTAGTGTAAGTTAAAAAGAAATTGATAATAGAATTAGTGATACGCATTTGATAAGACATGACATATAAAAAAATTGTTATTTTATATTAGACTTGAGGATTTAGAAAACTTCATAATAGAAAGATTAAAAATAAAAAGTTAAAAGATGATGTCATAAAACAATTAAATTAAAAGAAATAGTTATTTTAAAAAATTCTAAAGATGCCATGTAAGATTTTTTTAAAAATAATTATGTCATCAAAATTTTGTTTTATTTATATAAATAGATATATATATATATATACAATCTTAAAAGTTGTAATCTTTTAGTAACTATTAACTTATAGTTTCGTTGCAACCAATATATATACCAGAATTTCAAAAAAGTTATTATCTTACTATTTTTATTTATTGAGGTTCAATTTTGTGTGATATCAAATTGAGATACGATAAATTGTTAATTTTATCGAGGTTATTATCGAATATTAACATATAAAGGTTTTACTGCATATCCATCTATAATTGATCATTTTCTATTGAAAATTAAAGAATATATAACTTTCTTTATGAGTTCATGTAATGCACGAAACTTGAATGTGTTTGAAAGAGTATTAAATAGAGTTTTTAAAAACATTCCAAGACACACTTTAAATACTTTATACTCGTAATATGGTATAGATTATAAATAAGAAGATAATATATATTATTTAAGAATTTTATATTATGTTTACACACCAAAAGTTATTGAATATATATTTTATGAAAACCTAATGTGCTCATCCCGCGTATTATGCGGGAAAATAATTAATCTAGTTTTTATATGTATCATATATACATGATAATATATTTAAAGAAAGATTGACTTCATTGAATATATGCATTAACCAGACATTAGTTAACAAATTCCTTTTAAATTACCTTAAAAAGTTAATAACAATAATATATTTTATAAAGAAAAAGGGTGGTGATTTGTACAACGGTATTTTTTGAGCGCACACTACTAAAATAATTGTTTGGACTTTTTTTTACCCTTTAATAAATTAGTCCCTCTATTTTACACAACTTTTCCCTCGTTATCCGAATCCCTGATAATCTAAATTTGTCAATAACTACGAGTATGTTTTTGTGGCTTGTTTACAAGGTTCATCCACTATTCTCAGTTGGCGAAGACTATACGTTTTCTTGATTCAAAGATACATTATAAGAATAACATTGCCTTGCTGATGTCACGTCCAAATAATACAACTACACCAGTTTTTCATGCAAGTCTTTTCATAAATAATCAACTTGATCACTTAAAAATTTGATATAAGAGTAGTCGTATTTCACATGGTTTGGAGCACCCATCCACATCGTCTAGCATACAAACACAAAAACACTTAATACGACGGAGCCATAATCTGCTGTTGCCATATCGTGTCAACCGTCATAGTCGACAGCCCTAATCCTCTTGCCGAAAACTACGGAGACATTATTGAGCCCCCCCAAAACAATCTCCGGTCGTGTTTGGACCACCGTCGGTAGGCTCACCGATGAATTGAAAGACAAAACTGTGTTAATCGCTCAGACGATTCGTGCCGTTGGTAAGAATTTGGCGTTTTTGACTATTAGAGAAAGAGGGTGTACTGTTCAGTGTGTGTTGAATGTTGCTAAGGATTTTCAAGTGGTTAAGTTTGCTACTGGTGTTACTAAGGAGTCGGGTGTCGATATCGAAGGGATCGTATCGGTTCTGACAAAGCCTATTAAAGGTGCAACTCAACAGGTGGCCGGAGATACAAGTGAGGAAGATGTATGTTTTATTCAGGGCACCTAATGTGCTTCCTATGAATGTTATGGATGCTTCTAGAAGCGAGGTTGAAATCCAGAAGGCTCGAGAACAACTCGGAAAAATTTTTCGAAACGAGCGTATTTCAAGGGTGTTTTGTCAAACAAGTTTTGGAAAAAAAAAATTTATAGAACCAGTGAAACCGGTATTTGAAATACCGGATTCAAAATTTCTAGTCAAATCCGATATTTGAAATACCGGTTTCAAAAAGAAACTTTGAATCCGGTATTTCAAATACCGGACTCACCCTTTGATGGTGCAGGTGGTACAGTGGGGGTGCAGGTGGTACAGTGGGGGTACAGTGTGGTGGTACTGGTGGAGTACCCACAGACAACTACAGGAACTATGCAGTTGTAGCTGGGCTCTTAACTGGGCTTGGTGCTCTTGGATGGTACCTTACATCAAATGACAAGAAAACTGAGAAGCCTCATGATTGAAGACTTGTGTGAAATATGATGTATAGGTATATGCATCGTTTTTAGCTATCTTGTGACCTATGTTATCTATGAAAAATAAGAAATACATGTTTGTATGAGCTATAGAACTCGAATGCTTTTAGCAACGGAAAAGGTCAACTGAAACGAACCAACACCCCTGATATATGATATGCTCTGTTGAAGCATGCTTTCAATGGCTATATGTTTGGCTGTGTTCTGTGGTTTTCATCTATCACAGGAGTAAGATGGAAGTAATGGCTGTGTTTATGTCAAACATAAACTTGTCTTTCATTTTTGTTTTCCCCCTTATATGATGCTTTCATATGTAAGAAGTACCCTTTTGGTGGTGTGCTTCAGATCTTTATGCTATTATTGAGCATGGTCAAAGACTGTTGCTGCACCCCCACTGTACCACCTGCACCCCCACTGTACCACCTACACCATCCACTAAGGGTGAGTCCGGTATTTGAAATACCGGATTCAAAGTTTCTTTTTGAAACCGGTATTTCAAATACCGGATTTGACTAGAAATTTTGAATCCGGTATTTCAAATACCGGTTTCACTGGTTCTATAAATTTTTTTTTTCCAAAACTTGTTTGACAAAACACCCTTGAAATACGCCCGTTTCGAAAAATTTTTCGAACAACTCGTTCGGGTGAATCAGGATACTCGTTTGAATCATAGGAGTCTCGACTTGCGTACACCTGCGAATCAAGCGATTTTCTGCATGCCTTGAAAGTCGTATGGAAATTTTGTTTGCGCAGTTTCTGATGAATGAGGATTTTGTCAAAATCAAAACTCCAAAGTTAATTGAAGGAACTAGTGAAGGTGGTGCTGCTGCTTTTAGAGTGGAAGGCGAAACACCTCGTTTTCTCGCCCAATCTCCTCAGCTTTATAAGCAGATGGCAATCTGTGGTGGTTTTAAACGTGTTTTTGAGATTGGCGCCGTCTACAGAGCTGAAAAATCCTAGACCCATAGACATTTGTCTGAGTTCACTGGTCTTGATGTGGAAATGGAAATTTATGACCATTATTCCGAGGTGATGGATGTCGTAGACCGCCTTTTTGTTGACATGTTTGACAAATTGAATGACATATGCCGGAAAGAGTTAGAGGCTATTGGGAAGCAGTATCCCTTCAAGCCATTGAGATACTTGCGGAAAACCCCACGACTTACATTTGAAGAAGGTATCCAGATGCTAAAGGAAGCAGGCGTTGAGGTTGACCCGCTAGGGGACCTGAACACCAAAAGTGAAAGGACGTTAGGAAAGCTTGTATCAGATTAGTATGGAACTGACTTTATATGCTACACCGCTACCCATTGGCAGTTCGGCCTTTCTACACAATGCCTTGTCCAGACAACGAGGCTTATAGCAACTCGTTTGATGTTTTCATGAGAGGAGAAGAGGTTATTATGGGATCTCAGCGTCTGCACTCAATTGAACTGCTGGAGTCGCGTGCAAAAGAATGTGGGATGAATGTGAAATCAAAAGCGATAGCAACATATTTGGATTCCATCAGCTACGGTGTAAAGCCGCATGGTGGGTTTGGAGCTGGATTGGAACGGGTTGTGATGCTCTTCTGTGGTCTTGACAACATCCGTAAGACGTCGCTATTTCCCTCCATCTAGCTAGCAGTACCAAAGGTTTTGTTTACCAGATTTGCTTCTTTGCCTTTTCATATTTGACAGCCTTATGATTTGATTTCTTGCTTATGAAACCATTATTTGGTTCTTGTTTATGTTCAAAGTTCAAACTATAAATTAGTTCTCACGATGGAACCTGCTTATACTTTTGTTTATATATCTGTTTAAGAATACGCTTTTAGCGCCATCATATCAACAAATATTGGTCTCGTAATTAAGAATGACAAATATATATGTTCATAATAATTGTATCTCCACGCCCACCCAAACACTTCATCGAAAAACATACACAGTCTTATTTAATTTTATGCATTACATGTTTTGAACTTCAAACAAGCTAACAAATGTATTGCAACAAGCATAAAACCTGTTAACGCGGTTGGTTTTCTTGAAATCCCATATCACTAGTACTGCCCGAGTATGATTCCCATTCGTGAGTGTTGTATGAGACTAATGGAACCTCATAAAGATCGGATTGCTCAACTTCAAGGATTAAGCTTCTAGTATCATCATCATTTGTTTGTTGATGAACCCATGGGTGAGTTGTGAACTTCCTCAAGCTCTCCAACTCCATCGCCACTTCTTTCATTGCTGGTCGATCACAACCTTGTGAACTAAGACATCTTTTCACCAGTTCAGCTACTGCTTGTAACTTTTCAAGAGTCCCTTCACGTAATAGTCGTGGTTCTACAATTTCAAACAAGCGGTTTTCTTTCATTGTCTTGATAAAGAAGGTTGCTAAATTCTTTACTTCGTTACTTCTATCACCGCCAATAGGTTTTTTCCCTGTTATTAGTTCTGCAAGGACCACTCCGAAGCTATACACATCACTTTTTTCTGTAAGCTGGCTTGTATGAAAGTATTCTGGATCCAAATACCCTAACGTCCCCTGAATGAGAGTTGTTACTTGCTCGTGATCTAGTGGGACTAACCTTGAAGCACCAAAATCTGAAATCTTTGCGGTGTAGTTATCATCTAATAATATGTTACTCGACTTGACATCTCTGTGTATGATTGGCATAGTAGTTTCTGAATGAAGGTACCCAAGGGCACTTGCCGCTTCAGCTGCTACTCTTAACCGATTGTCCCATGACAACCAACTCATTCCTCCCGCTTTATGATGAATGTGATGGAAAAGAGTGTTGTTTGAGATGAATTCATAAACTAGTACAGGAACTTCCTCTTCCAAACAGCAACCTAAAAGCTTTACTACATTTCGATGGATGACTTGTGTAACTATCATGATTTCATTGATGAATTGCTCAGCTTGAGACCTGTCTACCAGTCTAGATTTCTTTATTGCAACTACACGTTTGTCAGGCAAAAGTCCCTTGTATACAACACCATATGCACCTCGTCCAATTATGTGCTCCTGGGAAAAATTAGCAGTTGCCTTTCGGAGCTGTTCAGTGCTAAACAAAGTCATAGCCTCTTGAGATCCTACTTGTGAATTCATCTTCCGTTTAAGCAGAGTGCCCCCATTTTGCTCAAAGAACCTTTCCCGTAGCCTTGTTAGCTTCCTTCTCCTTATGCCGAAGCAAATGCCCGCTATTCCACAAAATAATGCCAACATTCCCAGCACCAAAACTACATGCGAATTTATAGAGACATTCATGAAAATTTGATTAGTATAATACCAACAAATTTCCCATTCGCATTATTAACAAATGTTTTCGGTTCAAGATATGTATTAATGAAAAAAAAAAAGATATGTATTAATGAAGAGTTTTGTTAGAATATCGAGTATGTTTGGCCAAATTAACTAGTGTCTAGCGGAAGTGCATGAGCTTGTAAAGTTGTACCTATACTGGGTGAGAGGAGTTTATAGTGAAAAAGTGTTGCAACTATATCTCTCGTTAGAACCATCGGATCACAAATCCCTTCAGTCAGACTGTACATCTATCTGTCTAGAAGATACTTTCCTAAAATCATGAAAATCCTATGATTAACAAATGCATTAGATTAATTTTCTCACAGCTGTGCGGACAAATGGTAAACAACAACAATTTTGACTGATTTCTGTGCATTGCCCAAAACTCCAAATGAAAAACGTAACGCTCAAGTGCTAGAACTACATGTCTAGAACATAGGGTATGAACGAACCTAGAAAATGAGCTCAAATGAAAATGGGATCCTTCAGGATTGCCAAAATTTAGTCAACAACAGGAGGATGATTAATTCGATCACATTGTGTTGTAACGAAGGCTATGATACTATCAAAAGCTAACAAATAATCATGTATGTTAACACATTTAACTACCATGTCATATTGGTGACAAACATACACATTACCCATCATGTCCTCATAATTTAAGATCACATGTACTTAGCAATGCATTGGAAACTCAGTTAATCAAAACTAAGGAGATTTTAAACAAAAATAATCATGCAGACAAAGTAAAATGGGACGGAAGGTGAAGATTAGTGACCAAATTAACAGAGTAATTATCTAAACATGGATGAAAGAATTACCTATAGTCAATATGGTTGTATCAGAAAAAATTGAATCTTTAGTATTTCGTTTACAGCCATTTTGTGTTTTGGCGTCTCCAGAATATCCTGACGGACAGGTACAATTATAGCTCCCGCTGGTATTTATGCAATCACCATAGCAAGTTTTGTTTCTTGGATCCGCACACTCGTCAATGTCTAGGAAAACATAACAATATTAGATGTGCAATAATAAAACAAACAAAAAAAAAACACGAAAGTAGTATACATGATCGATGATGATATATGCAAAAGGAAACGCACCTTGACAGCCTAAATCAAGATATGGGTTACCCTCGTAGCCTTCGTTACATCTACAACGATACCCACCACCATCTACATCATCGCAGTGGCTGTTCCCTTTGCATTCCGTAACCTCTGGTGAGCAGCTTTTGTTGGGTGCACTAATTACCCAATCTACCACAACAGGGACAGTGGCCATTAACCTGTTCCAAAAGTCCGTAACACTGTCTAAATCATTAGCTCCGCGAAACTGAAAAGAACCTTCCTCACCAAGAAATGCAAAGCCACAATGGTTGAAGGACCAAACATCTGTGTGGTTCTGAAAAGTTCCTAGTTCAATCTCGTAATACCGGAGGTTGTTTGGTATAGATATCTGACAACAGCCTTTTCCTAAGCACTGCCCATCATCAGCTACCTCTGACAGTTTCATACATGATCCAATACAGCCACTAGAAAAGTCAAATTCGTCTGTTTTTGCTTTTTTAGTTATGCCTTTGATCAATGAATAGTCATCACATCCAAAGACCGTTAACTTGTTCTTGTCCGATAAAGTGTATTGATCTGTGTTTAAACGAAGCCACGCATCTTCCTCTTGAGATACACTTCCATTCTGGTGGTAGCATGTATAAGCTACAAAACTGCTGACTCGTAACTCTGAATCTGAAATGTTGCGTATTTCGATGTTCCCGTCTCTTAGATACAACTTTGGGGACGTTCCATCAGAAGAAGTGTTGCATGTCAAGAAGAACGCGTCGTTTAGAGAACAACTTCTGTCGTTACCCTTGGCAATACCGAAAGGGAATGGAACTGTTATATTGCCACACTGCTTTTCACATCCTGGCTTTAGAGTACCATTAAAATTAGCTGTTGCTCCGTTGCTGGCCGCCATTGCAAGAGGATTAATATTTATTAATAATAATGAAATTAGACAAATTAGGATGTAAGGAAGAATCATGTTTGTGTATCTATTCTGTTATGTGGTGTATGACAAATTTATTGTATGTGTTTCAATACTTCTCATTGCAATTTATAAAGGGGCAATTCATGCATGTTTTATAAGTAAGGCTAAAGTAACAAATTAACAATTCATGCATATTTCCATAATAAGTAGTGGTACTCGTTTTGCTAACTTATCGTATGGTTCGATGATGGCTGATTGACTATGGAAAGAGACTACTTAATTTTTGTAAGGATTTTGGTTGACTTTGTCATGTAGAGAAGACTCCGAGATTGTGGGGGACAGAGAATTGAACAACAAAAGAGAATTATAGGTCCCAAGTGTATATATAGCTAGCTACCATGAATCCGGCCGGTCATTTTCCCCTTGGAATATTGAGTTTTCAATTTTGTACTGTACTTAGTAATGGGATTTTCATGGAAATTCTAATTAACAATATGCCAAGTACGGAGCGTATTTTATAATCTAAACCACAAGACCCACACGACCACCAATATTACTTCCTACTAGAAAACCAAAACCCCCATCCAAATAATAACGCCTACAGGTCGTTATAAAACCGTGACTGCGTGAGTAAAAACAAATTAAAACACTGGTTTGACGAAGTATTTTGAACGATCTTAGTGTTTGACTATTTGACGAGAGAAATAGTTTATGTGTTTTATTGAAATAATTCAAGACATGATGCTTTCAATACAAAGTGTCCGTTAAACATATCTATATCTATACTTACATATAAAAAGAAATAAAGGTTTAGTATTTTCGAATGCAATCAACTTTACATGAATTGTTATAGTGTGTATTAAACTTCAATTATGTGTATTGTATGTAATGAACTTTCAAATTCTATGCATTGTATGTACTCGTGTATATGTGGCAACCATATAGGTTGCCACTTGTAAATTTTTTATTGGTCGGATACATACAATGCATAAGATTTAAAAGTTCATTACATACAATACACATCATTGAAGTTCGATACATACTATAACAATTTGTTTAAAGTTGTTTGCATTTCAATGTACTAATCCCAAGAAATAACCCATTTTATTATGAAAATGTTGAAAGTTACTCTATACAATATGATTAAAGTATGCTTTATCATTTCTTTTTTTTTCCCACTAAATTAACTATTTTCACATTATATTAATTATTACTCTTTTTTTTGAACAACATTATAAAATTTATTAAAAAAGCTAGTAAGAAACTAGCAAGTACAAAACACGATCCAACAAACAAAAGAAAAATTATTACATTTACATCAATAGCATACATTGTTTGTTGTCACCCCAGCACTTGTCGTCGCCACAAGTCATCACTGCATTGCTGTCAACACCGCCGTATTTGCGCGGGCACCATGCTAGTAGAAACAAATAAAGATTTCATATTTTGTTTTGATACTTGATGTGTTAAATCGAGTAATAAAATTTATAAACACGAATTACGAAAAGACTGACTACAACACACTTACAAGCAGTGAACCTGATCGCACGCAGTATAGTAAATTTGGTAAATCCGAGGTCGAACACAAGAACTTTGTAAAACAATTGTTCAAATTAAATGATTCAAATAAAAAGGGGGGGGGGGGTTTGCGGCCAAATTGCCACGTTGCAAATAGTCAGTAAAAGAAGTTAGTAATCCCTCAGGATTAATCAAAAAAAGGAGTTGTTGTATTAAATAATAATTTAAAGGTCACCCATCTTGATTTCGCTCAACAACATGTTCGGATTGCATATGAAATGAAGTTCAAACCCAATTTAGTTGATTAAATAACTGAGATTCAAATTAAGCACCAACCCCGTACCCGTCAAGTTAGTGAAATATTTTGACTCTCTTGTATAAATTAGTTCCATTACAAAGACCGGTACCCCAAGACATCTTTTATAACTTTGCTAATTCAACAATGGTTTTGGTTATTAAATTAACAATTATACTTATCGATTGTACCTAACCGTCAACACATTTATTCCTATCATCTTTGAGTGATTATCTACCGTACCCATCATAGATCCAATTATTTGTACCCAAACCATTGAAATAAAATATATGAATCAATAACTACCATTAAAGACTCATATAAATCACCAATCAATTCAAGATAAATTATAAGGAATAAATACACTGAGATTCTGATATAATTTAAATGTAATCAACTTTGAATTCTAAGATGTATGCAATCCTTACATATTGTTTTACTCCATCAAGATAGATGAAAGGACGATTAGCCACATGACTGCGAAGCAGTTTAATCCTCGAAACGTGAAACTGCGACGCATGCTCATGCTGCGCCGCAGTGTGCGTTGACTTTTGTTGACCAGCTTTGACTTGCTTTGACCAACTTCCAATCTTCAGTTTTGTGCCTCGTAAAACGTCCGTAAACACTCATTTTACTCCAGAAATATCGTTTTCTCCAGATTAACGCTTAAGTACCTGTCAACACTCTGAAACACTAACAAATACCATAAACGCACCAAATATATACGAAAACGACTCTTAAGCCATATAAAAACAATTAACTAAACTGTGAGAAATGGATATATAATACGACATATCAATACTGTATCTGGTAACATACCTTTGTATGTGTACAGTTCCTTGCCACTATTCTGTTATTGTTGAATTTGTATTGATTGATGGCCTTCGCTAATTCTATAGCATCGAAAATACTTGTCCTTTCAATTTGCATCTCTACCTTTTAATGTTTATTGTTGTACTAAACTGATCGGGGATATTAACTAGTTCAATTACCTTTTTTTTTTTGGCCAACAACAAACCAATAACGCAAACACAGAATCCTTCCTACCTTTTGGTTTAAATTTGTATACCTTATAGCCCAAACCATATCACTTGTTCGACTTCCTAATCCCTACCTTATCACATCTATAAGTTCCCTACATGATAATTGTGTTGCCAAGGCGACTGTATCACGATCGTATTCGTAGCTTACCGCCACCGCCATTGTCATCATACGCGAAGGTTTTTTCTGTTATATTTCATTATATAGGCACTTATTTCTTGATTAATTTTGCTCTGCTCTGGGTTTAGTAGTTTAAGGTATTTGTGAGATTATTGTGAACCTGTAATTTTCTTATTATTGATGTAGATGAACTCTTTGAAAAAATGTCCAAGTGAGAATTGATGTTAATTTGCAGCCATTAATTTTAGTACGGGAACCACGCCATCTTTATCAAATATGTGATTGAATATAAAATAACGAAAGAAAAAGATCTTAACAGAGGATATGATCATAATCCTGTAACATTAATATAGATTGTTAACAAGAAGATAATAGTATAAAACAATGCTAATCCTTGAGTACGATTATGAGTATTAGCTAGTTTACTTCAACAAAGAGATATTTATTTAATTAATGACTTGATGATCTTATTCCCTCCAAATCTGTTGCAACTTCTTTCATAGTTGGCCGCAGTTTACCATTCAAATTCAAGCATCTTTTAGCAAGCTTAGCAACTGCTATGAGTTGCTCTTTTGGACCATCCGACACTACTCGATCATCAATGTTTTCCAATATAAGCCTTTCGTCCATTGACAAAATCAACGTCGCCAAGCTTCTCATTTCCCCTGGGCCTATTGAATATATAGGCTTCTTTCCAGTCAAAAGCTCAACCAGAACAATACCAAAACTATAAACATCACTTTTTTCCGTGAATTGGTTTGACTGGAAGTACTCGGGATCCAGGTACCCATAGGTCCCTTTGACTAAGGTACTCAAATGAGTTTGATCCCCCATGACAGACTTTGATATACCAAAATCTGATAGTTTTGCTCTAAATTTTTCATCTAAAAGTATGTTGGAAGATTTAATGTCTCGATGATATATAGGAATGGAAGTTGCCGAATGCATATAGGAAAGAGCTCCAGCAACCTCGGTAGCAATTGTTATCCTGATACTCCAAAAAGTAGGAAACTCGTAACTCTCATCGTGTATAAATTGGAAGAGATCACCATTTGAGACAAATTCGTAGACGAGAATTGGGACTTCGGTTTCTAAACAACATCCTAATAGCTTTACCACATTCCTGTGGCTAATTTGGGAAAGTAAAAATACCTCATTGATAAATGACTCAACTTGAGTTTCATCCACCAATACAGACTTCTTTACTGCTACTATTTTTCCATTTGGTAACATACCTTTGTATACTGTTCCTTGTCCACCTCGTCCAACTATTCTATTCCTGTTGTATTGATCGGTGGCTTTCTGTAACTCTCTCGCACTGAACATTCTTGTTCTCTCAATTGCATCTTCACCACTTGATGTTTGTTGTTGAAACAACAATCCACCGTTTCTTTTGAAGAACTTATCTCTACGTTTCTTTTCTTTCCTCTTTTGGACTACTTTGCTCATCCAAATTGCTAAAGCTAGTATTCCAGTGCCCAATATAACACCTGAACAAATACATTTTTTTTAAACTTGGACCATAAATAATTAACATGCCAGTGTACGTGTTTGGAGTTGCTTGTTTATATGCACTAATATGTAACAAAAATAAATAAATAAAACCTTGATACCAATCTGCTTATCTTAAAAGTGTACATTTAAGCCTAAAACAAATAATTGGTTAACAATTTTCATAAAGCTAGGTGTTTGTTATTGCTAATTATTTGCTCCAAAAAGAATCATATCAATAAACATAAAAGCATTAAAATAAGCAATTCCTAATTAACATCTTTCTTTCTTACCTTTTTCTATTTATATGATTGATCCACTTCATTATGTATAAAATTTGTAGTAAAGTTTTTGTAACTTCAGCATTTCTCTACTATGTTAATTTAATTGCATTATAAATGAACCTGAACAAATTATTAAAAGGGGACAAATGTGTTTATGAATATATATAGATCACATACAAATGACAAACCGAGTTAAAGATATGGCTACCAGGCTAAAGAATATGTGGCCGTCATGCTTATGGTAAAAATTATATATCTTATTTCATGTATAAGATGATTTTAATGACCAGGTTTGAAGATAGATCAGCAAGGGAACTAATAACCAGAAATGCATGTGTTCATATACATGAAAGAGTTACCTAATAAGATGAATATGATCCCAAGTTTTTTTGAATGTGTAGTAGCTTGTCGTTCACAATAACCAAATCTTGATTTTAGATTATCACCAACATATCCTAACGGACAAGTACAGGTATAATTCCCTGGGGTATTGATGCAATCACCATGGCAAGCGTAGATTTGCGGATGCTCGCACTCGTTGATGTCTATAAACCAATTAATAGGAAAATAACCATGCAAGTTAGAGAATTGCCAAGAAAAATATGTCCATGCATATGCTAAATTCTTAATAAGATAAAATTTGGTCACTAAATAAAATTAGTGACGAAAAGTGTCAAAAATTTGATCATTATGATAAATTAGTGACCAAATTTTGAGTGGTCACTTTTCGTCACTAAAGGTCCGTCACTAATTTTATTTAGAGACAAAAAAATGTTATTTTTTGGCACTAATTTTGTTTAGTGACCAAATTTAGTGACCACTTTTTCTTAATAGTAACTAAATAAGATTATTAGTGACTAAATTTTAATTGTCACTAAACAAATGGTCACTAATCGATATTTTTCTTGTAGTACTAAAACCTCTCTTAATTCTTATCTATGATCATAAATAATTGTATAACCCTTAATTCACAATAACCTACATTATAAGTTTACTTAAAATATCAAAAATTACAAACCAACTCAATGGTCACAAATGTTTTGTACTTTTAAGTCAATACTAACAAATATTTAAACATGCGTTTAAATTTTTTTAATTTTGTTAACAACCTTGCATTTTAGTTTAATTTTCATTTATATGTAACTTTTAACATTTTCATCTTTTAATATTCTTCCTGTTAGAAAAAAGATTTTTAGGATTAGAAAAATATCATCATTTTCTAGAATACGATAATCTCTACTTTGGCAGCAAAAAAAAGATCAACACAAATCAAGAAAAAGATCGACTCCAATTTAATACCTTTGATTTAGTTACCATAATTAGAGCTTCAATTTTTTGTATAAATAGAGCCTTTAGCTCGTTTTTAAGATCATCACAGAATTAATAAAAACATCAATTTTATTCTTACATGACTTCACATGGTATCAGAGAAGGCGATCATGCCCTCATCATTTACCGTTTAATTCACCATATCAAACACCTAAACCGAACCTAAGCCACAATGGCTGAAGTAGCCGGCGGTAGTGGTTCCGATTTGGCACTACAATTGGCTAATTCCTTACAAAACAATACTAACTAACAAACACAAAACCCCAAACTTTCAGATAATCTCCAAATTAGTCTAAAGCTAAATAGAAAAAATTATGCCTTATGGTGTCGGATGATCCGAGTAGCCATAGGAGGCAAATCAAAAAACTTATTGAACCATTTAACCGAAAACCCACCAGAAAAGATGTCAATAGAAAAATATGAAGTTTGGGAGCCGGAAGACCTGATCGTTTTTTCATGGCTCATCCAGAATATTGAACCAAATCTGGCCGGAAATCTCACCAAGTTTATTAATGATTAAATATTAGTATTAGATATTAATAAAGGTAACTTAAAATTAGGAATTTAAAGAAGACACATGTCGCCCAAAGAATAAGGCCAATGTCAATAAGTAAATACCTCAATCTTGTTTTAGTTTATTGGTAGATAACCGACTTTATAATATAAACTAGATTATTAACCCGCGTAATACGCGAGCGAACATATATAACAAATGACATGATATTCTTTCATTTATACTCCTTTATAATAATTATCAACCCCTTCGTTTTGGAAAGTGTTAGAAAATGGATAGATGCAAAAGTACTAAAATTCCCCCTAGTAAACACCCCATATGAAAAGGGTATTAGAGATTATCAAATTTGCTTTTAATGAATTAATTTACACTATAAACTCTTATCTTGTTAACTTACACTAAGTCTTTATCTTTTAAAATATTTCCAATATCACCATTACATCAACTTACACGGTTACACCACTCGACACCAATTGTCTATGTCAACACCACCCATCACCGACACCACTAAACTGTCGTCGCCACCACCGCCGCTGCATTGCGTGGTACCATGCTAGTAATATCAAGTACTGACACATTTAGATAAAAAAAAATGTTGATAATGGGGATGTTATCATTATTTTAAAAATTATTGTATCCATTATATACAAATAATTAAGTATTGTTTATTAAAATACCTTAACATATTAACGGTATAAAACAAAATGCATATAACAAATATTTATTATGTGATATTATAAACGTTCTATGCAAAATCACAATTTTAGTAATAATGATTTTAAATTTTAATTTGTAACAAAACTAATCTATGTTTTATATTTGTTTAGTTACATAAATTTATGTTTTCTAAGAAACATGTGAATCGATCATGGGTATCGTGAGGTTTGACATATATTGTCTTAATTGTATATGTAATCAATTTAATTACATCGGTTAATCTTTAAAAAACTACTATAATTATGAAAGCTATATAAGGTTTAATATCAAAATAATTAATATTATCTAACTCAAAATCAAATATTGGAAGTGAAGTTATCCTAAATTATGATATTAAACTTTTTTCATAATAACATAGGGTGTTATATATACTACATTATGAAATAAATTTAAAGATTTAAACTTTTAAACATTTTTATATTTTTGTTCCGCCTAATTATTTCATTTTCAAAATTTGCCAAATATCACAATTTTTATATTTTGGTACGTTAAATAATCTTAAGTTAACGGCTAACAAAACCGTCATTGATGACACCACTTGCTTCATGTTTTAATTATAGTTTACAAATTTTATTCTTGAATTTGATATACCCAAAATTTAAAAAATTTAAGACTTATCCACCATCACACATTGTCCAGGTATATTTTCAGTACTTATAATATCCAGTTAATTATTATCAGATCAAAATAAGTTAATTTACAAATTATTTTTTTCCCAAGAACTATTGGATTTTGAATGAAAGATAAAATAATTAATAATATAAATGTATTTATCAAAATATATTATAAAACATTGGGTTTCCTTTTTTTCCCCGACTAAGTAGTTGTTAACCCTAAAATACTCTTTCTTTTTATTCACTATTTTAAATATTTCCATTAGAAATACTTTTAATATTTACTTGAAAAACCTGTAATAACCTTAATAAATTTAATTTATAGCATCTCCCTTAACTCCAAAAATGACTACACTTCCCCTTTTACATCAATAACTTGTACTACTTGCCACCGTCACCGCCACTGCCACCAATCATATTCGACTCGTCGCCGCCACCATCTATCCACCACCACCACCTGTCCCGCAACATTATATACTTCTCAACCAATATTAATGATTTTTTATGACATAATATATTTATCTTATCTTAATATATTGTGTACGTATTATGTTAGTTTTAAAAGTTATAAACACTCTCATGCGTTAAGAAAATTCAAACTTGTGACCATGACTTTTGTGGACAACATGTTTACCAACTCCTCTTTAAAGGAGTTGTTAAAAAAAATGTTAAATTTAAAATTCATGTGGATAAAAATTGTAAACTTATATGTATACATGTAAACTTACATTAGATCTATATTAATATATGTTTGTTTTTTTTCTCTATTTGTTTTTCAAACGATTAAAATAAAAGATGATATAACAATTATATAAAATTATATTTTACTAAAAATTAAAATGTTTATTTCAATACAAATATTAATTAGTAAAATTCCAATGTCATTAAATACTTTCAAGCTAATTTTGGATACTAATGAAAGACGTAAGGGTATATATTAATTAAAATAAAAAGTAGAAGGATTAATATTGATATTGACTAATTCTTAAGTCAAATGTGACATCATCATATTCATCCAAAGGCTCCTATTCAAAATTAAATTTCATCCAATGGTTATTATTTTTTCTATTTTAGAATTTAGGTTGCTTTTTTAGTATATATGTTAGATTATAATTATTATATATAAATATATTTTTTTAACGTATTATAATTATTATTATTATATATTACTATTACATGGCAATCTTAAGTTGTTAATGAATTACGAGTAAAATTTTAAAGTCGAACCGTATTGACCCGAACCCAAAATGACCCGTTTTTAGAAGAGCCCACTTTGACCCAAACCCGTATTGACCCGTTACCCTACCCGATCTGACCCGTTAGTTTTGCCAGCTGTAGTCAGTGACGACTCGAGGTTTTTAGAGGCCTCAAACGAAATCAATTTTGTAGGTCTAATCCATTACCATATAAATTAAAGTATATAAAAAAAATAGCTCGACTTTTGTATGCAGATGTTGATACAAAAACTAAAAAGGCGTTACTGCAATGTAAGTTATATAATGATACTTAGTCCAAAATCCAAACATTAAGTCTAATATACAGAATATTGAGGCCTTAAAAATTTGGGGGCCTAAAGCGATCGCCTAGTCTCGTAGTACTGTTGAGCCACCTCTGGCTGTAGTAGTCTCTTTCTTCCGACTTTAACCGTAAATATCTTTGTTCGTATTTTATATTAATTGATGAAAGTTATATCAATGAAAAATATATTTAAAACTCAATCAATTCACATATGTTATATCAAGTGTTATATAACACAAACAAAAATATTTACGTTCAAAAGTTTTAAAAAAAAAAAAAAAACTTAAAAAGTCAACGTATATTATACGAGTAAGAAGATTTGGTCTTGATCGATAAAGATACAGTATGATTTAAACGATAAGCTAATTACCTTGGCAGCCTTGATCAAGATAGGGGTTACCATAGTAACCCTCTTTGCATTCACACCGATACCCGCCACCATGTACATCATAGCATTCACTATTGTCTTTGCACATGTTTGACTCGGAGCAATTAGTAGTTTGTTCGGATGCAATCACCCAATCTAGCACAACAGCGGCATTGGACTCTATCCGATCCCTTAAATCCCAATCATCTGCGTGGTTCGTCTGAAACTGGAAACAGTGTTCCTCACTAAGAAAAGCAAGGCTACAATTAGAACTCGACGAAGACGAAACATCTGGGTTGTTCCGAAATCTGTTAAGTGTAACATTGTAAAACTGGAGACCCTTGGATATAGAATTCTGACAACAGCCTTGGCGGAGCGACACCCGTCTGGTAAGTGCATCCGGTTGTTTGCTGCATAATCCGATACAACCGCTGGAAAAGTAGTCGCCTCCTCCTTCCCCTGTGATCACAGCATAATCATCACACCCGATGACCTTGAACATATTCTTGGCAGAGAAAGTGAGTGTGCTTAAGCTAGTCCAATTATAACTAAATTCAGAGCTCACAGTCCCGTTACTGTGGTAGCATCTGTAGCTGACTCCAGTTTTAACGCGCAACTCTGTATCAAAAATGTTGTATATTTCAATGTTGCTTGATCCAAGGTACAACTTTGGGGGGCTTTCGGACATGTTACATGTTACGTAAAACGAGTTGTCTAGGGAACAGCCTGTGTCGTTGCCAATGCCAAAAGGGTAAGGAATCTTAATATCCCCGCACATGGCCGAACATCCGGGCTTTGATCTGTAAAATGGGTTTACAAGAGTACCTCTCACCGCCATTGTAAATAGACAGATGATTAGAAATTGAAGGAACATATATGCAGTAATACACCACCGTACGTTGTGTACTTGTGTTTTCCTTTTCTTCTTCTGTGTGTTTGTTTGCCAATAGATCGATATCGTTAGCAATTTATATTTTTATATATTCATAATAAAGAAAGGGGTGAGGATGGTTGACTCAACCGAATAAAAGTTATTTCCATAAGAAATTATGCGGTATAATATTCAACGTGGAGAAATTGGAAAATTTGTATGGCTTAACTTTTTCTCACGACTTTTGTGAGTCTTCTGTAGAGGACAACATCAATCAAAGCCTTACTTCGAAATACGCCAAACGATATCGATCCAAGTGGTCACACCCTAATTAAATAATTTAATCGAACCCTATTCTTGTTGTTGGGTGGATTATTAAGGGTTTTTTAAGAGTTCTGTATTTCATCTCAGACATTCGTGTCAATTATGAGCAAGAATAGTGACGTAGACGAAATTTCTGGATAGATAATTGATCATGTTGATTCAAATGAATGCCAAGAACAATTTCTTTCAAATTTTCGTTGATTCTAATAGAATACTGAAATTTAATGATTTTCACACTAAAACACACCCATGTGATTAAGGAAAAAATGAAATTTTGATTTCATCGAGTTTGATCATTTTTCCATGCTTACAATGACTTAAATAAACAAACAAAATTCGACTGGGCCTAGGGATGGCAAAAAAAACCCTGACCCGACGGGAAAACCTGATACCCGATGAGAATACCCGATACCCGAACCCATTCGGGACAGGGTGTCTGGGAGTGGGGCATGTCCACCCCGACCCGACATCAATAACTATATATATATATACATACACACTTATAAGTAATTAGTTTTGAATTTATATTATAATGTTTCATACTTATATCAACTAATTTGTATTTACATTCCACACTTGCATATCCATTTCTCAAAACATCAAGAGCATGTAGTATCATTTCCCAAATTAAACAAGATTTTGGTAATTATTATTTAAAAATAATTATACTTATCAGGTCGGGTTTCAGGGAATTATCTTACCAATTTACCCCTGACGGGGTCCCCGATGGGTATCGGGTAGGTTCGGGTCGCATATTTCTTATCAGGTTCGGGTCGCATATTTCTTATCGGGTTCGGGTTTGACACTACCCGCGTCGAACCCGACCCATTGCCATTCCTAACTGGGCCCTAAAGCATAAGTGTGCCAAAAGTTATAATAAGTCCCTTTGACTAAGGTGCTCAAATGAGTTTGATCTGAGATGACAGACTTTGATATTCCAATATCTGATAGTTTTGCTCAAGTGAGTTTGATCTCAGATGACATAACCAAGCACTATTCTACCTTCTAATTCTGAACCATTCCAATTCTACTAATATATAATGTTCAAATATTATTTTCTTCTAAGTAAAATCAATCACACGATACATAATAACTTGTAAAATAGAGATGCAAGCCACAATTTTGATAAATTATATGGGTATTATTATAAATTGTATTTTATAAAAATAAAAAAAATAAAAAATTCATAGTTTAGATTATCATTCATCCTAAAAGAGATGCAAGCCACAATTTTGATAAATTGTTCAGAGAAAAAAATTAAAAGCAAACAAAAAGAAATACCATGGGAGATCAGATAATATTCGAAGGGGACCAATTGGAAAATTTGCAAGTCTCTAGAGGACAAGATAACCAAGTCCTTCCCCGAAAGATTCCATGTCAGACCCAAAGTTAAACTTCCTGTCAACCACTCAACTGTCAACGTATAGAGAGGGTATCAAAGTTTCTTTTCTTTATTTTTTTTTAAAATTTATTTAGTAAAATAGATGGAAAAAAAAAAAATCATTATACGTTAATTATTTTTTCCCAAAAATATTATACAAACTTAATTACAAAGCTTTGAAAGTACTTGTTTCACTGTCTAATTAGTTAGTTTTTTTAATTTGATAACCTAAACGTAAACAGGTCTTGATCTAAACAAGATCTAGCTATATAATAACGAGTTGATCGGGGAATTATTTGAAAACAATCACATACGCAGATTTCCAGTTTAGGTGTAGATTTGATTAAAAAGACTCGCTAAATTACTTGATTAGAGAAAACTTCATCGGTTCACCTATTTTAGAGTATATGCGTAACGTAGTTCTATAAAATTAAATAATTGTATATCTTTTATAGTATTATTTTTCCAAATTCAATTATGGGTAAATGATAAAAATGGATCAATCCATGGAGATTTCGTATGGTGGAAAACTCTTAAATTGATCAATCAATTTATAGAGTGAGTAGAGTATACTAGTTATCTATCTAAACGTGATTAACACATTTACTTGCAGTAGCTAGCCACTCTATAAATTGATCTGATCGATAACTGTTACTAACGAAACACACACGACCGCAAACACACACACAAAAGTTGTATTATAAACAAGCTAGATAGCAAGAACTTAAGGAGAAATAACATGCATCTTCATATTATGATCATGTGTTTGTGTACAACATTACCTTTTACAACAATATTATCATTAGGAAGAACGGTTGAAGCTGGTTCCAACTCATCATTGAGTAGTAGTATGATGAGGCCTGTGCTTATAGCACTAAACTTCTTGGAACTTTTTCAGTGCCACAACAGCATCACATAATCCAGAACTCTTCTCAGGACACTCACTGTTTATAAGGACAACTTCTTCAGAACTTCTTCGCCACATCATCAATTCTTTTATCATTTATTTAATTAACAAAACACCATTCAAACATAATAAAAAACACATTTTATTAATAACACACAAATTACATCACTTAAAAATAAAAGATAACACAAAATATAAAAAACATAGTACTTGATTAAAAAAAAACGAAATAAATAATCATTAAAATTACTCTTCATCTTCATCATCTTTGATTGACATTTTCCCTAAGCCACAGTAATCGGTTTTGTTTGCCCACCACATGCCATCATCTTTGATTGACATCTTTGATTAACATTTTATGATTGACATCTTCATCATAAAAGTCTGTTTTTATTAAAATACAAAGTACACATTACAATACATAAAACAAACTTAAATAAAATACATAAAACACACTTAAATCAAAATACAAATACATACACCAAACTTAATGAAAACGAAAGTGGGGAACCGTGATAAACTCCCTGAAACAATGCTCGTATCTGAAGCCCTTTCCATAATTCTCGCGGTACTCCCGATGCGCCGTTGCATAGAGCAACTCATCAGAATGAATCTGGGCATTCAACCTCGTATAAATTGCCTGAAACTGGTTACATTCATTGCGAATCTTATTGAAGTGACCTAGTATTTGAGATATACTTCGTGGACCTTCAGTGGTGCGTTCGTTGAAGCTTTCATATATGTTGTATCCAACACTTGCATAACAAAAGATCTTCGGATTCAGTCCACACTTGTTTCGCCATCTTGGAATTGAATGGTTTGAGGAGGATAAAAAAGAGTTAAAAGAAATTGTTTAGTGATTTGAATTGGTTGTAAAGTTGAGAAAATGTTAGAGTTTAAATAAGAAAAATTAAATTGGAACGTTGAGAAAGGAAAAAAAACAATCAAACGGTACAAAATGGACCCGCACGTAGCGTCCGTGAACTTCTTGGCCAAGAACAACACATAAGACGCAGACTTCCAGACGATCAAGGCCTATAGGCGTCTTGGGCTTGTGAGGATGCAGGGAAGAAGGTGCTATAAGCACCGGCCTTTGATGAGCAACATAGGAAAAAAGCCCGAATGTCAAACCAAGTGCGGGGAAGTCACAATTCCTTACCCTTTTGGTATTGGCAATGACGCGGGTTGTTCCCTCGACAACACATTCTACGTTACTTGTAACACATCCCAAACCCAACCCCCCCCCCCCCCCCCCGAAGTTGTTCCTCACAGCTGATAGCAACATCGAAGTTTACAACATTTCGGACTCAGAACTGCGTATTAAAACTGGAGTTGGCTATAGATGCTACAATAGTAATGGAACTGTGAGTTATGATTATGTCTGGTGGACCAACTTAAACACATTCACTTTCTCAGAGAAGAATATGTTAACAGTCATTGGGTATGATGATTATGGTTTGATCAAAGAGGATGAAGGCAACAGCTTTTCCAGCGGTTGTATTGGATTACGCAATGCACGAGTGGACGTACCAGATGGGCATTCTCAGGGGAAGGCTGATGCCAGACATCTATTACAAAAGGTCTCCAAAATTACAATGTCACACTCAACTCGTTCAGGAACCACACGGATATTTGGTCCATCAATCAATGTGCTTATGAGTTATGCCTTCCTTGGAGAGGTTAGCACTTTTAAGTTTCTTGGAAAGTATTCATATTTTTCTCATGACTTTTGTGAGTTAAATTAATTTCTGTAGAGGGCAAAATGAATTAGGCCTGTACTAATATATAATGGGAGTTTCCTCATTTCTTCTTCTTCACCGTGTCATATATAGCATTCGGCCGTAATGCATGTGTGAGGAGGATTTGTCTCAATCCATGGAGAATAACTGAAGACGAGAATGCGGGCCAAGTGCGTTCGATCTTTTTTTTTTCACTTGGTTTCCTTTTCTCTCTATATCTTAATCTTAACATATACTATAAGACAGTTGAACTAATAACTTGTTAACCAATCAATCGCTCAATTTAATCAAATTGACTATCGCTTATGTCATCATTTATATTAACTATAAATTAAAATTTCTAATAATCATTATCCAAATATATTATTATATTAGTATTTATATTAATTTGTAGAAAAAGTCTCATTGATTTACACTTTTTAGCCCTGAATAATTAATTTATATTTATTTTTAGGCATCTTCAGAGAATATTTTAAAATTTACATTAAAACAATTTCAACATATGAAATATTGTCTACAAAAAAATTATTTCAAAACCTAATGACTTATTAACCAAACAAATCGCTAAATTTCATCAAATTGGCTCCCGCTTGTGTATTGCTTTTATCAATAATTTACATTTTTTAGCTCTGAATACTTAATTTATATTTATTTTTAGCCATCAATAGTTATCATAGGATAGGTGATTAAGAATAAACTTATTCGTATTAAAGGTTCACATCATGATCAAATATGTATACTTAAATGTCAAGTAAATGATCACAAGTATGTTTATATTTTAATTCTTAGTTGTTTTTCATAATAATATCACAATATGAGTATAAGTGGTTTAAAAAAAATTATTATAGCATGTGCCTTATGGAATGACTTCGACAAACAATTTCATCAATATATCTTAGCTAATAATGATAATGACGAACCTGTGATTATTATACTACAACTTGCAAAGTATAACACTTGGAACCGTATATCTTCAATTATTATAAGATTTTATGACTTGAATGTACGAAGATCTAATATTGATAATATCGTAAACCTCGTGTCCAGTGTTGGACACGGATCTAAAATCTAGTGTATTTCTATAAATAATCTATAATCTATATGTATGTGTATGTAAGGGTATTGGAGTTCAGAGTTTCAACATTGACATCTTGAAATTACCCATTTGTAATATTGATGCCTTGAAGCCCCTTACCTTCTTGGGTAAAAGGACCCGAGAGACCAGGTCCAACTCCAAGGCATGTATGTGTATGTATATATGCACATGCCAGTATGGAAATGAGGAAGAAAGTATAAAGGTGAAGGTCGGCCCAGGTATGTTTCTTTCTTTTTCTGTCTTATTGTTTTCTGCATTTTTTTTTTTCAGTTTTTAACCGTCAACCATAACATAAGTTGATGCCCAGTCAACTATGTATAGTTGTACCATCAAAGATTTCTTAAAATTGATTGAATAAGTCATAAATAAGATGTACAGTATATTTTTCCAAAAGCAAAAATCCATGAAAGTTACAATTAAATTATCTTTGTAAAATAACAAAATTAGAATATATGGGAAATGCTAAATACAGCCCTAAGGGCTGTATTTAACGTGCATAAAATAACTTGTACCTTCTATATTAAAAGCTCACCCCTTGATTATCATGGTAAATGTATAAATACTTTATGCACCTTAAACACAACCCTAAGGGTTGTATTTAGCAAACCCATATATATATATATACCTTTTTCCGTTACTTTTTAATTTTTTTTTTTTATATGGATCAATCAGAATATACGAGCTAGCATGGTATTTAGGATATGCAATGGCGATAGCGATGACGGAAGTCTTACGGTGTCGGTGACGGGTGGTTATGGAAGCGGCTATTGGTAGTTGTGACGACGTCGAGTGGTTTAAGTTGATTTAAAGGTGATAATGAAAATATTTTAAAAAATAAAAGCTTAGATTGTAAATTAGTAAAATAAGAGTTTAGACTGTAAATTAGTTCATTAAGACCAAATTGGGTAATTCTAATAACTCTTTGTATAAGGGTTGTTCATTAAGGGCAATTTCATAATTTCAAAGTAACGATTGTGTAACACTTTTTAAAAATGAAGGGTGAGATAATTTTTATTAAGGAGTAGACAATGTTGACTTAAACATTTTTGGGGCCACAAGCGACATCAATTTATGAGCCTAGTTCATTAAAGTTGTTCTTTGAATTTACATAAGTAAAATTCACACAGAAATAACACGATCTTGTTTCAGGTGCTAGACAAATGCCCGTACGATGCAACGGAAATGATGGCAGCATCAATGTGATGGTGGTGGCAACAGTTAGTGGTGTGCAAAAATTGGGTCCCTGTTTCGAGTCGGAGCAAAAATTGGTCATGACAAAAATGGTCAACTCCGGTTTGAATGACTAGTCATGGGCAAAATAACCAATCGTGAACTAGCCGATTTAAAAAAATTCAACAGTACTGCCCTAATTTTTTCTCTCTCTCTTTTTTTTTTTTGAAATTAAGCGTGAGAAATAGGGACAATTAGCTAGTTATCGGCTTAGCGCTATTATAGCCCCAAACATATAAAAATAATGAGGGCTTTAGGATTTTGTAGGCCTTAGCCCTATGCCTGACCCATATATGCTATTGGGCCGACCACATATAATTTAATTTGGATTCGTGTTGGACGGCGACCATGAATCCATGATCCAATAAGTAAATCTTAAAAAAATCATGTTGTTTACTGATTTGCAAAATCCACACAACTTGTGGTATGTACGCAACCGTTCTCTTTGCTAAATGCTCTAACTAAAGATACAAGAAATTAAGAATACAACAATCTAATAAATTGCAACCTGAAAATCTGGGTATTATTACTTTATTACTCGGTTAGTCGGTTCTTCTAATGAGCGCATGAGGCCTCCGTTTTTGGATGAAGTGATGAACTAATAAAGCAAGATTTTGATCCAGTCCACAAACTTAGGCCCAGATGGCTTTAAGAGTAGAGTATGCAATATAACCGGACCAAATTTTTTAATCTCAAATATTGGATCCACTTAAAAAATACTTTGGCCCAAATCTAGGCCTCCGAGGCTCTGATGATTGTTGAGAGATCACTCGATCATCTTAAGTCTAATTGATTGCCTTATATAAAGGTAGATTGAGAACTTACTCCTCACACATTAGTTACATTACTACATTTAAAGCTACAAAACTCTGCCATGAAAAACCTTGTTTGTACCGTTAATGAATTCTTTTTCAGTTAGCATCATGTTTCTTACTATTAGAGTACCACCAGAGATGTCTTTATACATTAAGTCAATTGTACTATATATATAATGAATCCGTATCATAATTTTTTATAAGTAGTCTAGACTCTAGATTATTGTTTCGCACAAAAGTACATGACCAACCACTATTTTGATAAATATTCAGAATATATATATATATATATATAATTCAAAAGCAAACAATTAAGAAAAATTGTATGGTAGATATAATATTCAAACTAAGGGGACCAATTGGAAAATTTGTTAGTCTTCTCTAGAGGACAAGATATCAACCGAGTCTTCTGTAGAGGACAACGTAAGCAAGTCTTTTTCTGAAAGGTTCCATGTCAGACCCAAAGTTATTGAACCGTAACATAAGTTAAACTCCCTGTTAACGTATAGAAGTGGCATCAAAGCTTTTTTCTTAAGAAAAAAATAGATGAAATTAAAAAGATCATGATAAGATAAGTAATCTTTATTTCCAAAAACAAAATGGATCTATACAAACTTAGAGAGGTTTGAAAGTACTTATATCACTCTCTAAGTTAGCTTTTTTAAATACGAGTAATATATATATATAAGGAAAAAGAAAACGTAACCACAGCTTGCTCTCAACAAGAGCTATATAATGAGATGACTATCTATGGAATGGTTTGAAAACAATATATCACGTGACCTGATTAGGAAGAAACTTCATCACTTTATCCGTTTTAATTAGAATATACATGTACATAAAGTATATATAAAACGTACGATTTTCTATTAATTTAATTTGTTTTATTTCTTAATTTACAAGTTCATTTAACTTATGGGTAAATGACAAAATGGATCAATCCATGGAAATTTCGAGGTGGTAAACTCTTATGGAGTAGACTAGTTATCTCTAAACGTGATTAGCACAATATTTACTTGCAGTAGCCACTCTATAAATTGATTTGATCGATAACTGTTACTGATTAACGAAACACGCGCGCGCGCACACACAAAGTTGTATTATTATGATCATATATATATAATATACCTCGATCATAAACAAGCTAGCTAGATAGAAATGAACGAGAATAACATGATGTATCTTCATATAATTATGATCATGTGTTGGTTTACAACAATATTATCATTGGGAAGAACTAGTGTTGAAGCTGGTTCCAACTCATCATCGATCGCGAGTAGTATGATGAGCAACAGCATGATAGCAAAGCCCGGATGTCCAACCAAGTGTGGGGAAGTTACAATTCCTTACCCTTTTGGTATTGGCAACGAGACGGGTTGTTCCTTGGACAACACATTCTACGTTACCTGTAACACTTCCGAAACCCCCCCGAAGTTGTTCCTCCGTTCAAGCAACATCGAAATATACAACATTTCGGATTCAGAGTTCCGCATTAAAACTGGAGTTGGCTACAGATGCTACAATAGT